>NC_057713.1:114858997-114936667 GCF_004010195.1 Chiloscyllium plagiosum | reverse complement strand
TGCTACGTTCCCCTGAGAATCCATCACCCCCTACATTTTCCAAAACAGTATACCTGTTTGAAATGGGTATATCCACAAAAGACTTCTGCACTAGCTGTCTACCTCTCTTACCTTTCCTGGAGTTAACCCATCTATGTGACTCTATCTGAGAATTTCCCCCTTCCTATCATTGAGATCCATCACATACTGTTGCTGTTGAAAATTCCTCATTACTTCTAACCGTCTCTCCAAACGATCCATTCGATTTGATAAGATTTGCAGCCAACAGCATTTATGGCTGACATAATCCGCAGTAACCCTTAAACTCTCTTTAAACTCCCACATCTGACAAGAAGTACATATCACTCTATTAAAGGCCACTTTTGCTCCTTCACAGTCTACAGACCCAGAAAATAACACCATCTTATTCCTCTACAAACACTGCCTCAGGTTAAATTAATAGAATGGCTTATGTTTTAAGTTTAATCAAGAGACATATCTCTAAAAACATATAAACAAGAAACAACCCACTCTACTCACTACTGCAGATTCTGTGCTGTGAACTTCATCCAACAGTTCCTCCATTTCACTGTTTGTTAATTTTCCCAGATGCACTCCGATGTCCAGATGCACTCCGATACATGAATTCATACAGCAAAGGCAGTAACTGTGCAGGTTCTCTCTCTCTCTCTCTCCTGCAATGACCTCACCATCTGCTTCCTTTGTCTGTTCTGCTCCCTTTTAAAACTACTCTTGTTTTAACTTTTTTTTCCCAAAGTTCCAAAACAATGCAACAACATATAAAATAGTAATTGCTGCTCCTGGAATTCGAGGTAATCACCTCCAGCAATCTACAATACCTCAAAAAAGGAGCAGCTGTTACAGCCAGAAATGTTTCCTGTCCCAGGAAAGTATAGGTAAGAAAGATGTTGTAAGTAGCACTCAAACTACCTCTAAGGGGTCATTTAGGAGTGACAAAAACTCAAACTAAAGTACAAAAACATTATTTACTGGCCAAGACTGCACAAGGATGTAATTGAGTTTTGGGAGACGTGTCATAGATGTCAAGTAATTGGAAAAACACAGACAGTGTTAAAACCATGGCCTTTAATACCTATCCCTGGATTTGAGGAACCTTTTACCAGTGTCTTAATTGAATGCGTAGGCCCTCGATCTCAAGCAAAAAGTGGGAATCAGTATATGTTAACAATAATGGATGTGTCGACTAGATTTCCAGAGGCCATTCCATGACACAATATCACAACAAAAAGGATTGAAGAGGAATTACTCAAATTTTTCACAAGATACGATACCCACAGAGATACAATCAGATTAGGGATCAAATTTCACATCAAAGTTATTCAAGGAAGTTATAGACAACTTCGGAGTAAATCAATTCAAATCTACTGAGTCGCAGGGAGCAATAGAAAGGTGGTAACAGGCATTAAAGACCATGTTGCAGATGAAATATTGTCCCCAGTCCTCATTGATTGTGGCCTGAGGGTCAGAAAACTGAGGATCCAGTTGCAGAGAGTGGCGCTTAGTCCAAGAGCACTAAGTTTAGTAATCAGTCTCGAGGGGAGAGTAGTGTTGAAGGCTGAACTGTAGTCAATGAGTAGGATTCTTACGTAGCTGTTCTTGGTGTCAAGATGTTTGAGGAAGGAGTGAAGGACAAGTGATATGGCATCTGACGTTGATCGGTTGGTCCAATAGGCAAGCACAGAGGGAAGAACTGAATTCAGAGAATTCTGAATTCAAGGTGGTTATCGATGTGAGTGATGTGGATGTTGATGGTGTGCTCTTGCAGGAAGATGATGAGAAGATAAAAAGACCTACTGAGTATTTCTCCAGGAAATTGAACATTCATCAACACTGTAGTTGTGCAAATTTGCATGTTTATAAACAATGTAGTGTATGTGTGTTATAGAGTACTAACAGTTAGGACTAAGGGGTTTTAAAATTAAGCATCTTTGGATATTGATGGTTAATTAGTTTTAAGGGGAGAGGTTTGACGATGCTGCTCCTTTAACAAGGTTATGTTGTTCCTGGCTTTTTTTTCAGGAAGTCATAAAATCACAGGTTCAGAAAAGTCTCAGCCTGGATGGGTTTTAGGGCCAACTTGATTATAGCTAACAGATACTTTCTCAGGCAAAAGGCTTTCAAGTTTAAAATAAAACTCTTGTACAATGCAAGGGGAATGACCTGTTTTCCCAGGTCAGCTTTTCTCTGGTTTGGTTTTGTCTGGCTATTCACTTGAAAGCAGTCCGGCAGTTGAAAATGCTGCTAGACCCAAACAGGCAGGTGCTGCTAGACCCAAACAGGCAGGTCCAGGCTGATCATCCCTCTCTCTGACATCTCACATGCAAGATCCTGTGTTTGATTTTACCTTTTGTGCCAAGGGATGTTTATAGGGATTGTTGCAAGTATTTGGAATAGCATTATTAAATGAGGATAGTTTGTTGGGTTTTCAAAAAGGTTAAGTTATTTGATATTCTGTTCTCTTTTATTTGTGTTTCATTCTGGAATCTTGTAAAATTTATTTAAAACTAAGTGGTTTGACCAATTGCATCACTCCTAGACCTGCTTAAAACAACTGGCACAGTTAGGGTCTGGGTTACTTTCCAGAAATTCTTTGAAGGTGCATCGCCTGGTCCATAACTCCCGTGATTCCCCTACTGACCAAGAGTCTGTCTATCTCAGATTCTTCTTCATGTTAATATGCTCTCCGCTGTCATCAGTATGGCTGGAGAAGCAGTCCACCACTGTTGATCCTAAATCCCCTATAACTAATTTATGTTGCATTTTCCTTGTTCTTGACTCCTTACTGGATGACCCTTGTTAGTTACTATCCATTATGTCCTCTCTTTTTATAATCTTAAGTGGCATAATTAAATTACCCACTAATTTATTCTGTTGCGGTTAGGCTAGTGCATTCTGTTCTTGAAAGAAGGAGTCACGTAGACTAACAACACACGCTTTTAGTTTGAAAATATACAAAAGCAATGGGGCTTTGATAAAGGGCCATTGAAGACCAAAGTGAATCCATCCTGAAGGGGAAGAGGTAAGAAATACTGGAGCATACAGGAATCAGAAGGCAGGGATATGGAGTTACGACACAGATCAGCCATGATCCCATTGAATGGTGGAACAGACACAGGGGGATGGATGTCTTACTGCTGCTGCTATGTTCCCAAAATTGGAGCTTTGGCTGGCAGAGAAAAGAAAGGACAGGACATAGAAAAGAGAGAGATAGAATGAAAGGGCAATTTTTTTCACTTATAGTTGAACTGAATAACTTATTCCCTCTGTTGCAAATAAACTTTGATTCTTTTCCAAATTTCTGGAAGTTGATTTTGTGGAGAAAATTAGAATAGCCTCTAGGAGCCAGTGAAATGTTAATATTATTAGTGACTGAACATTAGGGAATTGCATACATTTTAACATTTTATGTGAAAATTTAAAAGTGAAAATATTTGCAACCTCAGTAGATACCATAACCATTTTTTTTCCCTGAGTGAAATGTGCATGTTATATCTGTCTTGCAGTAAAGGCTTATTACCATGACTGCATTTTCCCGTTGTAGCATTGAGTGGCAAAGCAGAATCTTTTAAAAAAACTTGAAGACTTGCTTTCAGTAGTAAAGAGAGAGCTTTCTGTGACAGCTACCCACAGGCTTTTCACTGTCTTGTCACCAAAGATTTTGTTGAACTCAACAGTCTTATCTATTGCAGGATTGAGTGTACAGGCAAGCAACAGCCAGACCACTCAACCAATTAGATTAAAGAATACTTACTGAAACACAGAAAAGAGTAATGGAAATGGTCAACAGGTTACATCTGAAAGAAATGGAAATGGGGATAGCAAAGGCTTTACACTAACATATTAGGGGATGCAAAAAAGAAAAAAAGCTGACTCCTTCTTTTAAAACAGTGCTTCAGGATCTAGTATGTTTGATGACTGAGATATTGATAAGTCTAATACATGATCTGCTGACTCTTCTAAAGGTGAGGCAGTGATGTTTGGAGGATTGAATAGGTGAGTTGCGAGAAGACTTTTGTCCTCTAGCACATTGACTAAGTCTCTGTGAGTTCCCATTAAAGTCTCTCGATGTGATTGATGCCTTCTCCTATAGTGCAAAGATGTACAAGTTAAGTGCATTGGCCATGCTAAGTAACCCATAGTGACCGGGGATGTGCAAGCTAGGTGAGTTAGCCATTGAAAATGCAGGATTACAGGGATAGGGTAGGGAGGATGTGTCTCGGTGGAATGCTTTTTGGAGGGTTGGTGTGAACTCGATAGGAAGAGTAGCCTGATTCCAAACTGTAGGGATTCAATGATCTTTGATTCTGAGATTCTTGAATCAACCTTCTTCATTTTGGCCACAGGCCAATTGCTGTGGATGCTTGACCTCTTGAGGAATACTTTGATGAAATGTCTAAAATATTTCTACTGTGCCCGTTCAACCGCCCCGCCCCCCCCACCCCACCCAGGAGACTCCATCTTTGACTGATTTCCAAATGGGGCAGTTGTTTAGAGAGGTATCAGGCAGATGAATGACATGTTCTAACCAGGAAAACTGGTTTTATGTGATCAGCATCTCGATGCTTGGCACATTGGTCTGGGAGAGGAAGCTACTATTCTTGCTATTGGATTTGGAGGCAATAGCAAAGGCACCACTGATGATAATTCTCCACTGTTTGATATGTCAATGGTAGACTCTGAAACATATATGAATATGGGGACCACTCCTGACTGGTAAACCATGACCTTAGTGTGTCAGGTTTGAGGTCCTGGTCCTCAAAGCCTGTTTTTCTCAGTTGGTTGAAAGTGAGTTGACATATTAGTGAAAGAAAGAGTAGGCTCCACAAATATCCACATCCTCAATGATGGAGAAGTCCGGTGCATCAATGCAAACTTTGTCAAAACAGAAGCATTTCCATCCATCTTCAGTCAGAAGTGCCATCTTGGCCATTTCCTAAGGTCCCCAGCATTGCTAATGCCAGTCTTCAATCAACGTAATTCATTCCGTGTGGCAACAAGAAATTATTGGAGGCACTGATAACATAAAGGCTGTGGGCCCTGACAACATTCCAACAATGGTACTGAGACCTCTGTTCTAGAACTAGTTGTGAGCCTTGTCAAAATATTCTAGTACAGCTGTAATGTTGGCATGTAACCAGACTTGTGGAAAATTTCACAGGTATGTCCATCCATCAATCAAACAATTCCCACTCCAAAATACGAAAAACTCACATTTCATCATATCATTAACTAGGAGTTTTTTTCAAATTCACATGGATCATATTGCATTCACTGAACCAAGATGTATCTCCATCACCAATGATATTGTTATGGTAAGAAGAAAAAAAACGAGAGCATGACCATAATCTGCACTTATTGATGTAAGTGGCCACAGTGAAGGATTGGTGTTATGCACTGAAAAATATCAAATCCTGTCACAAATTAAGTTTTTCAGTTCTATTTATTCCAATTAAAATAGAAGATATAAGAAGCATGTCAACACTTCTTAATGACATGCTTTTCTGTCAATACAAGGGTCACCAGTGCCCCTTTGAAGCACTGAAAGTCACTAACAGAAGCACCAAACTTGCTGTCTCACAACTCTAGGAAGGCAGCTATCCTGGATATAGATGTCTTTTGGAATGGGTTGAGGACAATGCCTACTACTAAAAGATAAGCCAAATTTCATAAAGTTTTGACTGAAAACAAAAAAAAACGCTGGAGATCACTGCAGGTCAGGCAGCACCCAGGGAGAGGCATTCCTCGAAGAGACATAGCAGTTGATTAAACACAATGTCAGAGCAAATTATTGCAGATGCTGGAATCTGAACTGAAAACAAAGATTGCTGGAGATCTCGGCAGGTCAAGCAGCATCCACTTTCACAAAGTTTTGTGGTCTTACAGTCAAACTACAGAAGCATTTAGCAGGAAAAATTGGCTTTGGTTTTTGGAGTCTTCTGTGTTTATTTATATTTATTCAGCAAAATATCTGTGATAGTGAATTCTGGAAATGATTTAGCAAAATCATCAGCTGATAGACTGTCAACAACCCCTGATAAGGATCCAAGGTTATGACTGTGGGGAATAATAAAGAGATTAGCAACAAGTATATCAATGATGAGATATTTGTTCATTAATGGGGCTGAGATGCTCTTTAACAATAACACTGGAAGCTTGGTGTTTCCCATCCACTTGAGTAAGAGGCATTCTACATGGCTTTTGTAAGGAGTGAGAGAGCAACCAGTTACTACATTCCATGTACAAGTCAGTGATGTAGGTAAATAATGACCTGAATCCCTGCAACATGAGATTAAGAAACAAATTCAGGATCAAAACTTCAGAGATGGGTAATCACAGGATTACTTCACCAGCAATGTGTTAGGAAGATTAGGAAAACATATGCTGAGAAGATTAGAAAAATCATGAACTAGAAAGATTAGGAAAACCATGTGTTACAAAGTTTAGAAAATCAATGTATGGTTAAAGGTACATTGTTGTGAAGAGAGATTCCAGTTTGTTGGGCAGGAGCATCAATTCTGGGGTAACTACAGCACAAGAGTAAAGTTACGAAAGTAATTGAATGTCTGTTGACGACACATTGCAAGGCAGTTTCATTCGTAAAGTTAAAGGGAAGTTCACTTCCTACATTATGGAACATGGTGAAGTTTCAAACTGACCCATCTTCCCTGCTGACACAATCTTAAACATAAGATTTTTCTACTGTCTGAAAACCTAAATTCGAAAAGGAAACCATCTGCTATAAGTAGCAGACTGCCTGCTTGCCAAAGTGGCTAAATGAGGAAGTGATAAATTGAATTGGAAGACTTATTTTGGGAGGTGAGCTGTTTGCGGGGAAAGATGACTGGTGACTGGGCATATAAGCTGAAGCAAGTTTAGCAAATAACAAAGGGAGAATGCTAAAGATAATATTCATGCAAAACCAATTAGCAAGAAAAATTGTTTGAAAATATAAAACCAAGTCTGTTTCCTTCATCAGGTGATTGAGCAGCGCTCTGAAAGCTAGTGCTTCCAAATAAACCTATTGGACTATAACCTTGTGTTGTATGATTTTTAACTTTGTACATCCCAAATCAACAAAAGCTTCTCCAAATCATAAGGAGGTTAGACTGTGTAAAATAAATTGGGAAACTGAAAACAAATATTTAACTGGGGGATCTTGATCTAATGGCATAAAAAGAAACTCAGCCACAAACTGGGTAAGAATTTAAAATACTGTATGTATAAAAAGCTTCAATAATTAAGACAGCTAGTGGCAATATTAGTAAAAGAAATGTATATTGTACAGAGAGAGATGATGCATGTAAGATAGGAATAGAAACAGTGTAACATCAAAACTCAAAGATAAACCAAGTTTATTCATTGTTTGACTGTGATACAGAAGTTCAACTTGTTGGAAGGGAGACCAATTATAGGGAATTTTATGCCAGATTTGAGAGATAAACAGGAATAATAAAACATCTGTGAGCTTTTAGTTGTCCACTTATCAACTGAGTCAGTAACTGCATGCAGACTATGACAATAGAAACCTGAAATCATGCTCAAAGCTTCTTCACTAAGTTGTATGTTCATAGACATGCAAGAGTGGAAGTGTTGCTTGATTTGGTTGTGTTTAATGTAATAGATGTCAGTCAATACATTGGGAGTAATAATCACAATACAGTTAGTGAAAAAAGACACAAATTGAGTGGGGGAAGGTCAGTACACAAAATAGATGCTTTTTACAGTTTGGGCAGGTTTTAAAAGATGAGGAATGAACTAGTTGAGGTAAAATGGATAGACAGAAAAATAGAGCAACAGCAGAAGGTTTACAGTAGTGCAGAATAAATATGTATAAGTGGAATTCACTATAACTTGGAGTAGTTGAGACAAGTAGCATTGATACATTTACAAGGAAGCATGAGAAATGAGGAAGAAAGGAATGTCAGGATATCATAAAAGGATGAGTTGTGGTAACATGAGACTGTTGTCTGATAATCAGTTTTGGTGCGAGAGTACTGTAGAGTGCTCTGAAATACTGTGAATAGTTTTGGTCACCTTATTTAAGGACCAGCTTATTAGAGACAGTTCAGAGTAAATTCACTAGGATGATCCTGGAATGGAAGGATTATTTAATGAGTAAAGGTTGGGACCTTACTCTCTGGAGTTTACATGAATGAATTTAGAAGAATAGAATCTCTATAGTGTGGAAGGAGGTCATTTGGCCCATCAAATCCACACTGACCCTCAAAAAACACCTCACCCAGACTCAACCCATCCTTGTAAACCTGCATTTTCCATGGCTAATCCACACAGCCTGCATATCTCTGGACAATTTATCATGGCCAATCCACCTAACCTGTACATCTTTCGACTGTGAGAACGTGAGGACTGTGGATGCTGGAGATCAGAGTCAAAGAGTGTGGTGCTGGAAAAGTACATCTGGTCTGGCAGCATCCGAGGAGCAGGAGAGTTAGATGTTTCAGACATAAGCCCTTAATCAGGAATGAACATCTTTGGACTGTGGGAAAAAACTGGAGCACCCGGAGGAAGCCCATGCAGACACAGGGAGAATGTACAAACTCCACACAGGCAGCCACCCAAGGGTGGAATTGAACTTGGGCCTCTGGTGACATGAGGCAGCTTTACTAATGACTGAGCCACCGTGCTGCCCGAAATGAGAGGTGTATTCATTGAAACATGAAAGAATCTTAAGGGGATTGACAGGATAAATATTTCCTCTCATGGGAAAGTCCAAGACCAGAGAGGTATATTGTCAGAATAAAGCGACACTAATTTAAGCCTGAGATGAGGAAGAATTTCTTTTCTCAGAGTCTTGTGAGTCTTTGGACCTTTTTGTCACAGATAGCAGTGGGGGCAGAATCCTTGTGCACAGTTAAGGCTGAGATTGATAGATCCTTGATCAGTAGGGGAATCAAAGAGTACAGAGAGAGGACAGGAAAGTGGAAGTGAGGAATTTGATCAGCTATGATCCTATTGAATGGTGAAGCAGGCTCAAGGAGAAAAACAGTCTATACCTGTTCCTGTTTTTGATGCAAGTTTGTTCTCTTTAATAGTTTGTAATAAATTATTTTTTTTTGTTATGGTTTGTGTGGTTATTTATACAAGATTTAGAGTATGAAGTGGCTGGTAGCTTCTGTCATTGATGCCATTAATGAATGATTCATTGACAGCATTATGAGAAGGTAAGGGGATAATGCATTTCAACAAGAATGTTAAATAACTTTTACATTTTCATTCATAACACATGACTGATGTTTCCCATGGCATACAACAACTCCAAGTTGCTGGGATCTATGTCTACTTACCAAACTGGCCTGACTCTATCAAACTTGTAATGGGAGTTTGAAGTGCCCTCCCTCATGATGGACCTGACCAGAATGGGTGTATCATATATGAATTGGCTTCCTGTATCTGACTCTATTTTGGCAAAAGTTGCTGAAGACAGGAATGGAAGTAGGAATCCCCAAAATCAGTTCTATCTTCCAATTTTCAGGACTTCCCAAGTAGGAATGATTCAGTAAAATAAAACCAGGACAAAGAGATAGATTAACAGATTGAATTAAAAGGACAGAAAAGATTGGGAAACAATTAAATGTTTAAAGTACACATCTGTACAATCTCTATTGATTTTCTGCCTGTAAGATATGACACCAATTGTTAAAATCATTTCCCTTCAGGAATGATAATAGAAGTGCTCAGCTGGTCTGGAGACATAAACAGAATGAATTTCCACAAGAACTAACGATGGAGGGAACCCTGCTTTAGCCAGTGGTGGGACCTGGCATATCATCAGCAACAACCAGTTGAGTCACTGCTGCTGGAGCTGCTGTTGCATTAAGGGTGGGTGACAGTAACCATTACTAAGGCTGTGGCTGAATGCAGATGATGCCTCAGTGGCTGAGCTGCCCTAAATTTGAGGACAATTGTTTGGGGAAAACCAGTGACCATCAGCCAGTGCATTTTACAGTGTCCTCCAGTGACATGGAGCATTGTTAGTGGAGGACCACAGCCCTCACAGCCCCACTGCCACTCCGAGGGCTCTTTGTTAAATCACCATGACAGTCTCCCCAATATAACCATCAGCTGCAGAACATGGCAAAATACCCACGGAAGTGAGGAGAGGCCACTTATTGAACGCATTTCTGCCTCAGCCAACAGGTGGCTGATCTGTAAACATTACAGCTGCTGGCAAAATTGCATGGTATCAGGAAACCATCAGATAACACGGTTCTGCCTTCTAGAGATTTTATGAGCAGCAACAGAAACATTGGATTGATCATCCAGCTGTGGCCCAATTGACGCCTTTAAGTTGACAGGCACTGCCTAGTTAAAAACCTCATTCAGCCACCAAACTGATTCAATGAGCAGCAGAAGAATCTGGGCCAGAGTCTCCCCCTTTACACATGAGCTGTCCTCAGCAAATAATCAAGATCAAGGGTCTTACTTTTAAGAAAGGGGCCCTGTGTTTAAGCTTCATCTGCTCCAGAGATGTGTACTGACACATCTGAAGAAAAACTTCTATAATTCAGAATTTCAATTAAAACTCCAGAGATGAGTACTCCTACTGACAATGACAGAAAACCCTTTAAATTAAACAATATATATTTTGCAGATTTCAGTTCTCACACAGATCCTTCCTCTTTCAGGATCCTTGAGCTTGCCAAATGTTTCACACCTAGAGCTCCAGTCCTTTCTTGGGATGAATCTCCCTGATCTTTGTTTGCCTCCATACATATTAGGATCCATACACAGCACAATGCCCACATATGAGTTTCTGTATAGGTCGTTCTGCTATAAAGCACGTTTCGTGAACGCAAATTTGCTGTGACGCGATTGACGAATTGAGGACATTGTTTCCAAAGTATGAACTTTTAAAATGTGTGTTGGCTGCAATGTGACTACATTGCCAACACTTTAAACACTGTTTCTAAAGCGAGATTTAATCGTATTCCATTCATGGCTCTGTTCTACGTTTAGTTGTTCAGGGTTTTGCTTGGACCCCAGCTTAAAGTAAATGGATAGAAACTAATTTTGCTAGTAAAGGAATGAGATTGGCAATCAGACAACAATGACAACTTTTATTTATATAGCATTTACAATACTAAATAGTTTGAAGCACTTTACAAGAGACTCAGCAAATGAATTATCATAGCCACCCTTATAAGAAAATACTGAGTCAGACTGTAGGGTGTTCATTTATTGAACTCCAGATCCTCTTGTGGGTTAGAAGGAACAGATGGTGGTCAAAATGAGCACCTGGTCAGGTTTCTTAATGGCAAGTGGGATGGGGAAGAGCAGTCAGATTCTAGGGATTCTAACTATACAACTTGTTGCACCTGGCGGAAACCCACCTGTACTTCCTAGACTGCAGGCGGTATCATCAAAGAGCTGGGCTCATGCATTAAGTCCTTATTATTTCTTTCATTTATTTCACAATGCCAGGAAACCATACTGTCTGTTTTTGAAAGTGCCGTCACACTTATAATGAAAGTGCTAAGCCTCACTAAAACATTGAAATGATAAACCCACGTGATACTAGTGGATAGTCTGTCCACCCTTCATCCCACCTCTGTGAAAACTCAAAGCGGGCAGATTCCAATTAGTTGAGTTATTATTTTGGATCTCTGGCTTTGCAAACAGACACCTGAATCAAAGTCTCCTGCATTATGGTTTTAGAATTGCACACATTAATGTAATAAAGGAAGCTCAAAAGTAATTTAGTTATACAGTAATTTGTTCAATCATGGGTCAAGTACATAATTTAGAAATGCACATAATGCTTACTGAATGTAAAGGTAAGTATTACTTTTCCCGATTGAATATATTTTAACAGAATAGACAGAATCACAAATGGAGGATAATTGCACAGTTTGAAAGAGGAAATTTGAAAATGTGTGAAAATGTGTAAAGAAAATAAAATTGAATTGAAACGGAGAGCAAACAAAATTCAAGGAATTAGAGTATGGTATTAATAAGTTGTACATTTTTTAACAGCAGAATTGGCCCTCAATGGTGATCTGCCATTCAATAAGATCAGTGCTAAACTTTGACACTCAATTCTATCTTCCTGCCCAATCCCCATATACTTTGATTCCTTTGGTGCTCAAAAACCCATCACTCATTTGTCTTGAATATGCTCATCAAGTAAGCATGGGTGGCTCTAGGACAGAGGATTTTCAATTCTAAAGGGCCAATCCTTCTTATCCTTAAACAATTATCTCTGGTTGCTGGGCCTCTTTTAAAGCAAACAGTCTCGCATCATCTAACTCATCAAGCCCTTTTTCAATTTTATACGTTTCAATCACTTCACATTTTTCTACATGACAGAGGATATAAGTGCATTCTACACAGTCTCTACTCACAGCACAACCCTCTCAAGTAATCAAGTGAGCTAATGTATATCCTCCCTGGGGAAGAAGACGAATGCTGTTTACAGTACTTCAGGTGTGGTCTTACTTAAGCCTCATATAACTCCAGCATGACTTTCTTATTTATTGCTCTCTTGTGATAAAGGTTTATGTGCAATTTGCCTTCCTAATTATTGTTGTGCCTATATGTCAATTTCCAACAATTTATTGCCCCAAATCCCTCCAAATGACAAAGTTTTCTAGTCTCCCATCCTTTGAAATAAATTCCGCATTTCGTTCTTTTCACAAAAGTTTAAGATCTCACACTTTCCCACATTGTCCTCTGTCTGCCGCCATCTAGTGTAATCACTCAACCAATCTGTAAGTCTTTACAACCCGTTTTATTTTTGTTTATTTCATCCTCCCAGCTTACTTTCCGACCTGGCTTTGTTGTTCAGCAAAAGGGTAAATATTACACTCAGTTTTCTCATCTTTTCTTCTTTTATAGTCTCTCACAATCGAGGATTGTTTGCTTTTATGTGCATTTGATATGATCAAACATAGTTAAAACGTCCATTGCCTCCATGTTGCTCACCACACAACAATATATCAGGGTGATATCTATGGCCTCACAGATCCCGTGTACATGGACATTGGCACCCAGCCTATGCCAGCCCCTCACGACTATCATTGCAAGGATGGCCAAGAAACAAAGACCTGCATTACATGCATGCCAGCAACTAGCATTAACAGGCTGCTGCAAGTATATTTTGCATTCTGGAACAGGCTGCACAGTGGCTCAGTGGTTAACACGACTAACCGGGGCAGCATGGTGGCTCAATGGTTAGCACTGCTGCCTCACAGCACCAAGACCCCAGGTTTGATTCCAGCCTCAGGTGACTGCCACTGTGGAGTTTGCACATTCTCCCCCTGTCTGCGTGGGTTTCCTCCCACAGTCTAAAGATGCGCTGGTCAGGTGAATTGGCCATGCTAAATTGCCTATCGTGCTAGGTGCATTAGTCAGAGAGAAATAGGTCTGGGTGGATTACTCTTCGGAGGGTTAGTGTGGACTGGTTGGGCTGAAGGGCCTGTTTCCACACTGTAGGGAATCTAACCTAATCTAAGGCACCCAGATCGCAGATTAGATCAGGCTGCACCTCAGAGTCACTTGCTTGCTCTCTAAGTGCTTGCTTACTTGTCATCTATCTGGATGCTTACAACATTTATGCCTTTCTGTGCCTATTAGAGCAGTTGCACCAACAATCAGCTTGCTTTGCTGCTCAGCAGTGCTCAGTCAAGGGAACAGTACATGTTGCTTTACGGCAGTTTGCTGTGTCGATTTCACACCTCCACCATGTGCATGGGGTTATGCAGCAAATATATTGCACATGCGGCAAGAAGGTAGCCATGTCTCAAAGCCTAAGGGGAGTTGGCTTGATCAAATTCCTTGGAGGCACCTGTCAGTCGGGTAACCTGTCACACATAAGTCAAGGGTAACCTGTTGGAGTATAGAGGTGCCATTCTCACCTTCTCTAACATCTTCAAAATGACTGTCTGGTCACTGGGCAGGGCAGCCTCAAAATACCAGCACTGGCTCTGCTGCACAGAAGCCCAGAAAACATGGCATGGGTATCAGAGATGTTGGTCTTTCAGTGGATATACACTCAGTGGTGGGGCTAGACTCAGATGAGAAGTGTGCCAGAGGGGTAGATTAGATTGTCAAAGAGACCAGTTTGGTAATAAATGGCGAGAGATCTCATTTGGCCTAATTTATAGAAATGCGTCCTGAAACTTAAAAATATGTGACACATCGAAGTGATCCACTCCTATGTGTTCAGTGCTATCCTAGATGATCATTGTTTACTTTGTTCAGTCACATGCCAGTGACTCCCAAGAGTTAGTGCAGATGTCTGACTTTTTCCCTAAAATGCTGCCACAATGCTCATTTAATTCATTAATATGCTGATATAGTTGAGCTTACAGACCCTCGCAGCAATGACATGTCACACTCTGTTAACTGAAAAATTATATTTATAATTTTTATTAACTTAATCAGTCTTCAATATATTTCTCCTAATCATGTAAACCCTTATTTTAAGCTTCATGCATTGGATATAAACATTTTGGTGATGCACAAATTTACTTTCAATCCCAATTGTCTTTCAGAAGATAGTGTTAAGCTGCTTTCTTGACAGTTGTAGTCAGTCTGGCACAAGAACTCCCAGTTTGTAAAAACAGGGAGCTCCAGAATTTTAATCTTGTGATGATGAAAGGACAGCAATAATCTATGACTTAGACAGTAAATTTCGAGTCTGGTCTTCCCATGCACCTGCTGCAGTTCACTTTCAAGGGAGCCAAGGCTGATGGCTTGAGAGATCCAGTTCATGAAATTTTGACAAATTGCTGCAGTACCTCCTCTATGGTACAGTTACTGTGTGGCACCTTATCGAATTCATTCTGAATATCCAAAATTTCTACACCAACATCAACCCTCTATCCAACCCCTCAAACCCATTTAATACACTTGTTAACACAACTCCCCTTTCATAAAAATGCATTGAATCTACCTAATTATATAAACAAGATAATGGAAGAGCACAGTAAGCCTGCCAGCATCAGGAGGTATTAACTTTCAAATACCCAAAATGTTGACTTCTCCACTTCCTGATGCTGCCTGTCTTGCTGTGTTCTTCCAGCATCCCGGTTGTCTACTTTGAATGTGGCATCTACAGTTTTTTTTCATCTCTGACTAATTATACTATTATTTTAAGTGCGCCCTGTTTGCATGTCATTAAAAATAGCTTCTAGCATTTTTCATGGAACAGACATCAAGCTATTAGTTCCCATTTTTCCTCTCCTTCCTTCCTTAAAAAGTGGCAGTATAAATCCATGGGGACTGTTCTGAAAACTCAGGAATTTTGAAAGATCCTTTACTATCTGTGTAATTACCTTGGTTAAATCCCTAGGGTGTAGGCCTCATAATTGCTCCAATACTTTCTCTTCATTCACATGAATTACTTTACTTGAAGTTCCTTACTCTTCATAGAACTATAGAATCCCTACAGTGTGGAAACAAGCCCTTCAGTCCAACAAGTCCACACTGACCCTCCAAAGAGTATCCCACCCAAACCCATTCTCCTACCCTATTATCTATTTTCCCCTGACTAATGCACCTAACTGACACATCCCTGAACACTATGGGCACTTTAGCTTGGCCAATTCACCTAGCTTGCACAACTTTGGACTGTGGGAGGAAACCAGAGCACCCGGAGGAAACCCATGCAGAATGTGTAAACTCCACGCAGACAATCACTCGAGGTTGGAAATGAAGCCAGGTCCTGGCGCTGTGAGGCAGCAGTGCTAACCACTGAGCCATCATGCCACCCTGAAGATGTTAGATGCTACATAACTATCTGTTGTTTAATGTTAATTTCTCTAAGTATTAAATTGCCATTTTTTGTAT
This sequence comes from Chiloscyllium plagiosum, assembly GCF_004010195.1. Lineage (NCBI taxonomy): Eukaryota > Metazoa > Chordata > Chondrichthyes > Orectolobiformes > Hemiscylliidae > Chiloscyllium > Chiloscyllium plagiosum. Next base: position 114,920,836 of record NC_057713.1, on the reverse strand, counting down.
CAACTGAATGATGCACAAAACTTGTACTAATGCAGTCATGCTTAAGAAAAAGTAGCAGGCATTGAGCACACATTATACACCACAGATTTTCAATCAGTTATTTGCACCTTTGATGGATTTGGTAATTTGATTTGTAATTTACACAGATATTTGAAACAATTAACCTTGGGTTGACTTTATAAGCCTGTAGAGGGGAGCCTCACTCTCCAGTGAGTTACTGTGGAAATTCAAAGATGCAGAATCACAATTTTCTTATCATTAGTTTCTTAATGTTAAAATGTTGCTGTAAGGAAAACTTTCTAGAAACGAGTTTTATTTTAATACTGTTTATGAAAAGAGCAAATTTGTACATGTAGAAAGAAGAGGCTTTTCTATCATCCAGTATTTTAGTCTAAAAAAATGATATTGTGAATTAAGAGTACATGACCAAGTGATAAGAGTGAATAAATCTTAAAGCGTCCTCTGGTCTATTGAAATGTTATTACAAGTTACAATCATGATTCCATATAAGATTTTTTAACGCTATAAATAAACAAGAAGAAATAACAGGAATTTATCTGAATATAGGAACCTGAGTATCCCATTCAAATCCTCAATCAGAAAGATCACGTCTGCATCTGTATATTAACTTGATCAACTTGCTTTTGTTCTGTAATCGTTAATGCTGTTGACAAACGAAAACTTCACAATCTCACTTAATGAATGAAAATATATTACACTCCATAGCATGACTTTCTCAAGTCAATTCCTGAAGATAAATGGGTGGTTGGAGACGCAACATAGCAAAATATTAAGTAGAATTGATTAATCAATTGAGTGGTTTAATATAAGGAGTATCTAGTGGGGTGAATCAATTAATCAATTGAGTGGTTAGATATAAGGGACATCTAGGGTATGGATGGAGCTGAAAGACTGAGAAATTCATAATCAATATTGACATAAATTTGATATGGTTTATGTTCAGTGACTAAATTGGATCCAGATTGATATAGATGGTAGAAGATGATTGCCCAAAGGCAAATATAGGAAACTAAGGACAGAATCTTATATGTTTTTGGCTACATCTGAGTTTCGTTGAATTATTTGAGCAATTTTTTACCATGAGACAGCATCTTCCCTCATTCACTGTTGCCCACCCCAACCCCTAATACTAATAATCCTGTGTGGCCTCTGCATTACTTATTCACTCACTCATGAGAAGGAGGAAGAGAGGTGACTTCATAGAGGCATGGATAGAGTCGATAGCCGAAGACTTTTCCCCAGGGCAGGATTGACTGCCACGTGGGGTCATAGTTTTAAGGTGTTCAGAAGAAGGCATAGAGGTGACTTCAGAGATATCTTCTTCAACAACCACCTTCAATGCCTATCATTTGTCAACTCCTATCTCTCTCTCAGGATTGAAGGAAAACAGTCCATTTTATGGCAGAACAACATCAGATAAACAATGGGCTGCCACACATTAGATCTTTGACCTCTTCTGTGGAGAGCATCCTCACTTTGATGGTGCCACGAGGTTGATTGACTGTGTCCACGACCCAGAACTAATATTGGTGTCTGCCCTTGACTTTTTGTATCGGGGCTCCTCGCCAAAGGTTATCCACCTTGATTTGACTGAGGCCAGTTGACAACCATGACAAGCATCTTTCCTTTGTCCTTGCTGCAGCATTACAATGACAACTGCTATTGCAACCTGAGGTACAATATGAAAGTGCAGCGAATCCGATTTATGACATAAGGGTTCTTAGAGGCTGACAAATGTCCAAAGCCAGAATCCATGAAAGTAAGATGTGTGTGGCCACTGCCCAGAGAGAGAAAGCCAGAGATACAGTGGCACAGTTGTTATCCCATGGAGAAGGCCAGAGGCATTGTCAATCAGTGGTGAGTACTGCGGCTTCACAGCACCAAAGACCCAGGTTCAATTCCAGCCTCGGGCGAATGTCTGTGTGGAGTTTTCACAGTGTCCCTGTGCCTGTGTTGGTTTTCCTGGTTTCCTCCTACAGTGCAAAGATATGCACATTAGGTGGATTGTCCATGCTAAATTGTCCGTAGTGTCCAGGGATGTGCAAGATAGTTGGATTAGTCATGGGAAATGCAGGGTTAGAGGTATAGTTTATGGGGATGAGTCTGGGGAGAATGCTGTCTGAAGGGTTGGTGTGGAATCGATGGGCCGAATGGCCTGCTTCCTCACTGCTGGGATCCTCTGATGATATTGTTACATTGTGTTCAAATTGGAAGTTATTTGAGCTGGATTCACCAGGCACAAGGTTTCTATGTCAAGTTTTCTCAATGCCCAGCTGTTTGGTGACTTTGGTAAGATAGAAAGCTGAATATGAAAAAGTTGAGCTGGGGCATCAACAAGGCATTTAGCAAGCAATACACCTTAATTGGCAACTCACTGTTGCCTTTTAAGAAATTCACCTCACTGCTTTTGTGGTGGAGTAAGATACTGCCAATGTTGAGATGGACCTCACCTGACTCCTCATCTGATTCTGTCAACATCACGCCACAGCCTACATCACTCAGACTTCCACAAGATTCCACTTTAAGAATTGTTTTCAGAAAGAAGATTATAATTGGAGTTACTTTAGAGAAGATTGGCTGAGGCCAAGTACAAAATGTCAGGATATGACTAGCAACTGATGTTTTGTGAATCTGGACTTTATAATCAGTGGAAAATGAATGGTTACGTGGACACAGATCATGTCTTCATCCAGAAAACATGAGACTCGGCTGTGAGAAGCAAGATCAGGTGTGATATATTGTCAGAATTATAGGTTCAACAACTGGGCAATGAGGAAGATTTGAAAATTCTATTAAAGCTATTGCACAAAATTTCTACGTATGTTGATCTATTAAATGCATATGAGACATGGTCAGGTTTTGATACATTTGGAAAGCAGAATAAATATTCTATAGGAGAATATATAATGGGATTTAACAGACTAAGTGCAAGATTGCAAAAATTTGCTTGGGTTTTTCCAATTCAATGTTTGCCTTTAAGGTGTTGGACTGTATTCAGATGTCAAAGATGGATAGTCTCCGAGGCAAGAATTTTCCCATCTGGCAAGGGCCGTAGCATGATGATACACCCATTTTGCCACCTTTGCAATTAAATGCAGAGCACAAAGATCCGTGGGCATATTTCCCAACTCACCAGCAATTAAAGACATTAAGTGGCCAGTTAATGGCCTCAACTTGCCACCTCCCCAGTTACCTATCACCCAACCAAGTAAGAAAATTGGCTAGTTTCTGGACTGGGAAATCAGGGCAACCTGTTTGGGGTAAGCCTTCAATGGCCCCAAGTTAGAGCAAGAGTGTGATGCTGGAAAAGCACAGGCAGCATCCAAGGAGCAGGAAAATCGACATTTCAGCCCTGCTGTGCTTTTCCAGCACTACACACTCGACTCTAATCTCGAACATCTGCAGTAATACTTTCACCCAATTTAGAGCAACTCAAAGTTCAGAATACTGTAGCGAGCAACTCACCTCCTTACTCCCCAAAGCCCGTCCACCATCTACAAGGCAAAATTGAGCAGTGTATGGAATACTCCCCAGTTGCCTGGTTGTATGCAGTTCCATTGATACTCAAGAACATAGCACCATGAGAGAAAATGCAGCCTGCTTGATTGGCATCACATTCACAAACATCCACTCCCACTACCACTGACACTTAGTAGCAATACTGTGTACCACTTGCAAGATGTTCTGCAGGAATTCACCAAAGATCCTCAGACAGCATCTTCCAAACCCATGAATACCAACATCTAGAGGCACAAGGGCAGCAGATACATGGGAACATCACACTCTGCAAGTTCCCCTCAAGCTACTCAACATCCTGACTTGGATATATATTATCATGCCTTTCAGCATTGTTGAGTCAAAACCTTGCAATTCCCTCGCTAATGACATTGTGGATTTACCTACAGCACATGGTGTGCAGTTTCAGAAGATCACCTTCTCAAGGACAGTTAGGGAAAGGCAATGCATGCTGGTCCAGCCAGTGAGGCTCATATCTCCAGAGCAAATTCAAAAATATGTAACTTAGATAAACTGGGCATTGTTGTTTTAATTTAACAAACCTAACTTCTTTAATCGAAACAAGAAGCAGATGTTCTCGCCTTTAGGAGATAGGAATTTAAAGAGAAAAGGCCAATTACCTTAAAACGACATTGGCAATTTGCCTGTCCAACCTCTCACAGGTTAGAAATCCTACTGAAGATCACAGGAGTAAGGGATGATGAGTATACCGAATTTACAGCAGAGATTTGCAGTAAAGTGATATGTATAAAATACATAGAAGAATGTCATCATTGCCCATAGTGAGTCTCCCATTAATGAGACACTTAAACAAAGTTCCAGCCATGGATTTGAAGGTAAAGAAATAAACAGTTTCATCTTGCACTTTGGAGACCAGGCAAATTTAATCGGTCCATAATAATAGATAGCAAAGAGGAATAGTGTACACATTCCTGGAGAAATTATTAGGGGTCTGATTGAGGGAACTGGCTAAGTTGAGAATTGGGAGTTGGTTTATTTTGCCAATGATGAATGTAGGAGCATGTGTGAAAATATGAGCATCATAGTGGTGAACAAAGCAGTTGAAAGTGCCTTCAGCAATGGAATGTATGGTAACAGATGAAACGTTTCACATTATCCTCACAGGACAACCAAATTTTAAAATAATATCTACTCTTGCAGGGACAGCCCACTCAAAGAACGCACTGCAAATGACTGAAGATGCAGTCCAGAAATCAATCTACTTTGGAAGAAATCCAAAAATTTCTTCAATTATAAGTGATCACCCTAGTTTGGAAGGGGATGAGTACTCCCCAAAACTTACCCACTGGCTACAAGTCAGGAATGTGATAGAATATTCATCTGGATGACAGTAGTTCCAACAAAACACAAGAGACATAACAGTGCACAGGACAAAACTGCTCACTAGATCAGCATTCCATCTAACACCTTAACTATTCAATCAGTCCATTGTTGATACACAATGGTAGCAATCCATACCACTTGAGTTATACTATAGAAACTCACCAAGTCCACTTTGACATCACCTTTCAAATCTGTGACCTGTATAATATATAAGTATAAGGGCAGCAGGCGAATAGGAAGACTGTTACCTGTAAGTTTCCTCCAAGCCATGCAACGTTCTGATTTGAAACTATACATCGATTCTTCACTGTCACTCAAACAAAATCTTAGAATGTCCTTCCTAAAGCACTGTCCATACAACACAGGTACTGTCATAGTTGTTGAAATCAGTTCACCTTCTCAAGAGCAATTAGTACAGGCAAGACATGCTAGACTTGCAGGCAAGGCTCAATTTCCATGAAAGAATAAAGTGATGATAAATATTACTAATCCTGAGAAACCAGACTGATTTTATTATCCTTAACTTATTAACCAATTTGTCACTTCTTTTGGATTTAATGCAGTCTTTTATTTTGAGTGCCATTACTCAAACACTCTATTGTATACGTTATGTCATTTTCTTGTCAAATTTAATCTACCTGATATGTGGCTAATTGTAAAAAAACGCAAACGTTGACACATGAATCTGCTATATTGATGTCTGGTTGGCCCAAACTGGTTCAAGGATACTAAGGTGACTGGACTAAATTTTGCAGAGTCAAACATTTGACTATTTAGCTTAAACATTGAGCATACCCTTAACCTTATATTAGTCTTATTAATAAAATTTGGTCAAATGCAAAGGATGTATGAATTTATAACTGATTGAAACAAATGCAAAGTATTAATTTATTGCAAAAAAAAATTAAGATTAGTTTCAAGTATTTGCTAATTATAAATTAGGTACAATATGCATCTATGGCATATATCGTTATCACAAATAATGGAAGACATCCTGTTTGAAAATTAATCAGGCTGTTGTAAGACTACAATTCAAAAATTTTACAAATTAAAAATTACAAAGTTTATCTAAATTTATCTAAATAATAACTAGTTCTTATTATGAGTTCTAACCTGAATTAGAAAAAGAACAACCACAGACACTGCTACTAAGATTACAAAACACAAAGCAAGTAGTAAATATGGTGCCCCTTTCAAATGACGACTCTATTACTTTGTTAATATTATTTATGAACAGTTGATTAATATATAGGGTAAATTGAAGCATATGCCAATTCATGAAAGTAAATTCGAGCGGCACGGTGGCTCAGTGGTTAACACTGCGGCCTCAAAGCAGGAATCTGATGAAGGGCTTATGCCCAAAATATCAATTCTCCTGTTCCTCGGATGCTGCCTGACCAGCTGTGTTTTTCCAGCACCACACTCTTGACTCTTCAACCAATCAGCTTCTTCACTGAACTACGGAGCGTTTAAATAAAGAATTATGCATTAAATTTAAATAATTTTCAGAAAGCGAAATAAAGATTGGTACATCTATTGGACACCCCATTTAGCACCTTCATTATTTACTTCCTTCACCACCAACACACAGTGGCAGCAGTGTATACATCTCCTACAAGATACACTTCAGTGACTCTACACAGGTCCTTCAGCAGCACTTTCCAAACTCATGACCTTTACCACCTACAAGGACAGGGGCAGCAAATACATGAGAGCATCACCTCCTGAGGGTTTTCCTCCATCCCACACACCACCATTACCTGGAGCTATATCATGTTTCCTTTACGGTTGCTGGCTCAAACTATTGGTACTCCCTGCCTGTAAGAGCGTTTTCTCCTGACTAGAATTGAACATACAGGAGGCAGGCAGGATTCAGGCAAGTGGAAGACGTTTATTCAAGCAGAAACTGGTTAATTCAGGGAGACAGCCAAAGGATCATCCCCGAATCTGGCTTTGATGCAGGAACCAATTATTTACTACAAAATAACTTTAGCAGTTTTTCTGACAGCTGCTTAGAGAGTTAAGCGACATCTTGCACGTGGCGTTTATTCATTTACTGGGTCAATTATACTTTCATTAATAATAGCTGAGTTTAGTCACTTGTCTGTTTTGCCGGCATGCTCTTATTAAAACTGCTTGGAATAGCTGACACATGGCCTTGGAATAGCTCTGTTCAAAGCTGTTGTTGTTTTGTTTAATTAAAGGCTGGAACAGACTGTTTGTCTTTTTTATTTCTTCTCAATCATTTAGTATTTCAGTGCTGCCCCATCTTATTTGTCAGCCATTTTGTGTGATCAGACATGGGCTATTTTGTGATAGGTACGGTACACCCCTACACTGCCAAATAGTATGATGGGGGTTCTTACATCATATAGTCTGCCGTGGTTCATGAATGCAGTTCTCCCCCAGTATCTTAGGTATAATTAGGAATAAGATTTAAGTGCCTTCCCAGTTACATCCACAATCCGTGAATGAATTAAAAAAAACATGGCTTTATGTACAACCTGAAAAATGTCTGTATTACCTTGTGAGTGGGACACACAATGATACAAGGGCAGTTTTGTAATGTATGTGTCAGGATGACTCCATGTCATCAACAGAGTCTCAGACGTGGGTTTGCTTATTATTAAAACGATAATTATTAAACTATCTAATCATTGTATTTCATTGAATGAGTAATCTAGTTTATTATCTGGATTTGTGAGAATGTGGAAATCAGAATTCCCTTTCACTAGTTAGGAGTTGATGTTTATCTATTGATCCAGTCGGTCCAATGGTTAAATTGAGGCACAAATTCTGTATGCTGGTTCAAAAGAGAAGCATCATTCCAACATGAGTGTGTGTGTAAAATAGCTAAGAGGGTTTTCTTGTTGGCATTTAATTAAAAAAATGTGCGAGCATTGCTCATAGTTCAGCAATTATTATCTATCACTAATTGTGTGTGAGAAGGTGGTAGTGAGCTGCCTTTTTAAACTATTGCAAACCATGTATTGGAGTGCAGCTACAGTATTGCTAGGAAGAGTTTTCCATGATTTTGACCCAGTAACATGCGAGGGACAATTTAATGATCTGTAGCTTGGAGGTACTGCTGTTCCAATATACAATTTTCTATTGTTCTTTGAACACAAAAACAGAAATAGTTAAATCACCAGACTCGAAATGTTAACCATATTTTCTCCTCTCAGATGTTGCCTGACCTGCTGAGTTTCTCCAGCAATTTCTGTTTTTGTGGTGGGAAGAGAAGAGGTGAAGCAGAAATGCAAGAGATGGGTCAGGCATTGTTTGTCTGTTTGTTTGAGATTGAATTTGAAAGATGCCATTGATGGAACATTGGTGAGCTTCTGCATTGCACAAACAAGAGACTGAGAGCTGAATGCCTTTCCCTGAGTTGAGCTTGATGATGAGATAGCGAGGTGCAAGTTTTAGGTCTCAGGGTAAAGATGCTGCCATCTTTCCTGCCTCTGCCTAGATTAAAGCTTCTTGAATGGACTTACTACTTTGATGCTAAATTCTGTGCTAATAGAGGCAGTTAAGGGGCTAAAACTGCTGGGTTTCGGAACAATTGACAGTTTGGGGAAAACCATTGGAAAATTCGTAAACAAATCCTGTATGGTGTGTTTTGCTGATTTCTGTGTGTGGTGAGGAAAGGCGGAGGATTGCTTGTAGCAAGGCACTCAGAGATCGGACAATGCACCAAGCATCAGAAAGTGGGAGAACACTACAATTATCATTGTTGCCAATATCTACCCCATAATCCTACTCAACCATTATTGTGACCTGGGCCCCTCAGCTCTCCTGGCCTCTGATTGACAAGTAGCTACTGGAGGGCAGCAATTCCACTCCCAAAGTCCTTGGTCCCAGGGAAGGACTGTCATTGGCCAGTTAAGTATCTGAATGCCATTTCATGCAGTAGAGTTCCTGAAAGGAGCTAATGCAGGGCTCATGCTGGCTCTCCAACCAGTAAGACAGACTTGCATTACCTTCTTTAAATTTCATCCACAATTACTTGATCCCACTCTCAAATCTGGTATCACAGATACTGTACAATAAGTTGATGGTTCTATAGCGGCTGGATCTGTGAGTCATCAGTTGCTGGCTACAAGTGGAGTCCAAACAAGGAATGTTGGAAATACCAGTCTGATGCCAATTTCCAAGAGGACAAAGTCACATATGAGCTCTCTTGCAGAAGACTTGGATGAGAACTGTGATAGGGGTAGCATGTAGAAAAAGACTAATGTGTAGGTACACAAAAATGAAACGCACAGGTTAATTGAATAGATAAAAAGTTGGCAGATGAAGAACAATATGGGGAACTGTGAATGACAATATGGGGAACAGAATAACATTTTTTAAAGGCTTACATTTCGTAAGTATTGATATTCTGAGACACTTGAGTGTGTGACCATACAAGGCAGACAGAAAGTTAGCATGCACATACAGCAGTCAAGAAAGCAACTTGCATGTTAGCTTTTATTGCCAGGTATTGGAATACAGGCAGTCCATGGGTTGTGTTACTGAGTCTGTTTGCAAATTGATTCCGACGCAAGTTGGAACACAATACAAGGCAATATAAAGCAGTTGTTTATAAGGACAGGAAATGTTTGATGCCAAATATTTAAAATTACACTTCTGCATGAGGTTGTGTACCAAAGTACAAGCATTGTAAGACAGACGTTTATAAATTGGGACCCCCTGTACAGAAATAAAGAAGTCTTGCTCCTATTAAACATGGCTTTTGTGAAACCATACATGGAATATCTAATACAGTTTTATACTATAGGAGCTTAACAGGGAATCTAGAATATGGGAGTGCAGGCTCAGGATAAGGGGCTCATCATCTACGACTGAAAAGAGGAGTTTCTTCACTCAAAATTTTGTGAATGTACGGAATTAGACTGGTGGAAATGCCCCATCGCTGAATGTATTTACAACTCAGGATTGTGATCTGTCAAGGAATCAAGAGATATGAGGATGAAGTTTCCTTTAATTTTGTTTCTCTGTTGTGTGGATCCCCAAGACCCATGTGTAGCAATAACTTCCGGAAGTGGGAATCAATGTGTCAGTGCACTGATGGTTCCGTGCAGGACTTCCCAGTGACCTGTGCTGGGTAGGGTGTGGTAGGAATGGGGAGTTGAAGCTGAAGATCAGTCATGATTACGAATGGTGCATTGACAGACCTGCTAGAAAGTCTGTAGCCACTGTCAGTAATCAGAGAGGAGTCTGGACCCAACTTGCACCAAAGTGTGCACATGCGATGTGGATGGCACCTGAAATGATAAAACTACTGAAATTCTGGAAAGCAATTTTCCAGTCAATGATTTTACAGCAAATATATTGTGCCTGAAATCTATTTAAAATTATGCAAATAAGAGGAAGAGTTGCAGCCTGTGTTTCTTAACATTGCCCAGAGCTTCTCACTGATTAGCACTAATCTTAGCTTAAAGTCACCTTGCATAATATAACTCTGAAGTGATACAGTAAAACCAATACCCAACTTCAAAAGTAGAGACTGTAAAAACAGCACAATATCAGTGAAATGGTCTTCTGCAGGAAAATTGCCACAGCAAAAATTCTCCAGCCAAATCAAATAGTCAAAGCATTCAACCCCTATAATCTCCTGACATATTAAGTATTATGCAGAAACCAGTCAGGTGGAATTTCGGCCTTTTCTGGAGGAAATTTAATTAATCAGTTCATTCATTATGTTGATATGCTAGTCTTCAAAATTATAAGCTGTCATTCTGTGTGACATATTGCAGGCTAATTTTTATACTGGCCATTGGTATAACTATTACACATTTCAAAATTACTATTTTTAAATTAAGACCAAATTAAAATCTTGCTTGAACTCTTTCTAATGTGCAGGCCAAAACATTCAGTTTTACACCATTTAATTGCTGCTCCAGCTGGTGTATGTCATGTTTCTGAACTGACAATGCACACTGTAAATATATTTACAGGGAATAATGGACAAGGTGAGCTTGTGTGGACATGGATATTGTGAAGCTGAAGTATTATCATGAGGCTGAGCACATGGCTCACACTGAATTCCCATTAGGTTCTCCTGAAGTTTTAACCTTTGCAGAGAACAGAAGCTCTTTAGGGGATCCTCCATCTGATGACACTTCCTGCACATGAGACAAGAAGCACCTTGTAGTTTCCACATGGAGCAATTTGGCACATTTCATGGCATTGATTCACTCTGCCAAAACTTTGCTTACTAGAACATAAAATAAGTTAAGATTCTACACTCTTAAAACTTAAGTAATTGCTCACTGGCTCACTCATCAATCGACTGATTGTTGACACTTTAATTTAGCAAGACTGGGCATCCATGAGGTACTGTAGGCCATTAATAGCAGTACAATTGTACTACAACAAAATTATGCCCATTGCCCAGTATATTACCCAATTTACCATTACCACCAAACTGCAACAAGAACTTGCTTCAATAGAGGGCATGCCAGAAACAGGAACTGGCATACCTAAAAATTTGGTGTCAATCAGGTAAAGCGACAACACAGGACCACTTGTTTGCCAAATAGCAAAAGCAGCATGCAATAGGCAGGGATAAGTGTTGCCACAGCCAACCGATCAGATCTAAGCTCTGTAGTCTTGTCACATCCTGAATGATGGTGGGTGATTAAACTAACAAAGTACACTCCATCCTGAATGATGATCTCATGACTCTGATGACTGGAGTGCACTGGGAATTAATCCCTCACTACCCCAAAACCATATCAAAAATGTTATCTTTAATCACCAAACTCATCAATTTGTTTCTCTTTTTTACTGCTTTCTACAGCAAAATTAACTTTTACTAGATTTCGTCAATAAACTCAAGAACAACGTGTTTGTTAAAAACAAATCGAGACAGAGAGAGTCAGAGAGAGAGAGAGACAGTGAGTTAACTTTTCCATGCAGACCTCATCACAACTATCATACCCAGATGTGTATTGAAAAAGCATAACCCACTTCTTATCTCTTTTCAAAAGCTTTTCTGGACAGTTGTAAGCTGGATACACCATCATCTCTTTGACCTTTAAACTCTTCTTTTCAAAGAAATCACAGGATAAATCACTTTTGAGCCATTAATCTCCAAACAATTTCATATTCCAGGTTCCCATAGCCCAAAAATATTTCTGTGTTTCGATTATGGGGGAGCCCAGTACATCAGTGTAAAAGATATTTATAAGAATCTTCAGCCAGAAGTGCTTGTAAATAACCCACATTGGTCTCTTCATGAAGTCCCCAGCACTCAATTCACTTCTTTCCATGTGCTATCAAGAAATGGCTGGAGGCGCTCATTATTCCAAGAGACTATGAGCAGTGATAACAATCTGATAATAGTATGAAAGACCTGTGTCCCAGAACTAGGTTTACATTAGCCAAGTTCTTTGAGTAGCTGTAACATTCACAAGTGCAAAGAAATGCTGAAAATGTCCAGTTTTGTCTGTCCACAAAAAAAAGTACAAATCTAATCTGACCAATAACCACCTTATCAGTCTACCGGTGTTCTTGGCCAGTGTGGTGGTCTGAAGCGACCTCCCAGCCAGATAATTGTCAAGGTGAACCCCACATGGTCCAGAGCCAGGGACCGTTGCAGACTGGAGTTTGGGTGCCAGCGTGGCCTGGGTTGGAAGACCGTTGTTCTGAACTTGTATTTCTGCATACTGGACATTTTATTTCTCTATTTTCCATGATCTTGTAACTAAAGAAGCTGTATCTCGGTACCTTTGTACCCATGTGCACTGTAAGTGGTGACTTATAAGCTTTTCACAATAATCAATGAGTATATGTGACAATAAAGGCTAAGGCTAATTCTAATTCTAATACTTGGGTATCAGTAGATGATGGAAGGTTTTCTGGGCAGTGCTATCTAATGGCACTTGCCCAGCAGTTACTTGCTCACTGACATAATTTGGGGTTATGCTCAAGTGATTTGGGTCTTGACCTCTTTACAATCTTTGTCCAAACTTGGTGAAAATTGCTGAACTCCACAGTTGAATTGAAAGCGATTGCCCTTGGCACTTAAACAATAATTGACTGAGAATAGCATTAAGGAGCCATAACAAAATTGGAATTAATGGGAATTAGGGAGGAAACTGTAGAGAGATTGGAATCATTGCAAACACAACCGAAGATGGTTGTGGGGTTTTTTTGTGGGTGTCATTGACTGGATCACAATTTTTTTTTCACATGTTGTACGAGGGACATTTTTGGCTGGCCAACATTTATTGTCCATCCCTAATTTCTTTTGAGAAGGTGGTCATGAGCTGTTTTCTTGAACCACTGTAGTCCACATTCTTTGGGTAGACTTACAATGCTGTTGGAGAGGATTCCAGGATTTTGACACAGTGACAGTGAAGGAACAGTGATATATCTCCAAGTCAAGATGGTGAGAGGCTTGGAGGGGAATTTGCAGGCAGTAGTGTTCCCATGTATCTACTGTCTCTTGTCCTTCTACTTTGAAGTAATGCTGGGTTTGGAATGTGCTGCCTGTGAAGTTTTGGTGAATTTCTGCAGTGCATTTTGTAGACTTCTACTACTGAATGTTAACGGTGGAGAGTTTGGATGTTTGTAGAAGTGGTATCAATCAAATTGATGGCTTTGTCTCAGATGATGTCAAGCTTCTTAAGTGTTGCTCAAGCTGCACTCAGCCGGCCCTCTGCTTGCCGTCACTTCCTCTGCTGCTCCCGCTCTTTCTGTGAAGGAGAGAGAAAACAAAACACCGATGCCCGCTACAGGTAAGTAATATTGAAAAAAACTCTTACCTTAGCTGTAGTCTCCCGGGTTCACCTCAACTCGGCCGCTGCTCCCACTCATATGATGGTCAGGTTTTGGTGAATCAGGAGATGAGTTACTTACTGCAGTATTCCTAGTCGCTAATCTGATTTTGAAGCCACAATACTTATATGACTAGTCTAATGGTTGTTCAAGGTCAATCATCTCCAACCAGGACATCACTGCAGGAGTTCCAAATAGTAATGTGTTAGACCCAACCATCTTTCAGCTGATGATTGCAGAATGTTCAACACCCTTCATGACTCCTTAAACACTCAAGCAGTGCGTGTCCCATTAATGTCACACAAATATCAGGCATTGACCATGAAAAATGAGAGAGAATCTAACCATCTCCCCTTGACTTTCAATTGCATTATAGTCATTGAGTCTCTCACTATCGATATCCTGGGTGTTACTGTTGATCAGAAAATGAACTGGACCAGCCATATATCAATAAATCACTCACCATCCTGACTTGGAACTGTTTCATCATTGCTTGCTGGAATAAAATCCCTGAACTCACGCACTACCAGCATTGTGTTTATAGTTAAACCCCAGGACAACAACAGTTCAAGAGAACTGTGAGGGCCTTTGGAGTTGGGCAATAAATGGTGGTCTAGCCAATGTACACTACTCCATGAATGAACAAATTAAACTCTGGACATCACCCTTGAGGATACTTGGCTCTGAGCCTCACTATCTGTAAGTAATCCATTCTTAGCTCACTATCTGAGACCACTCATAGATGTTCTGCTTCAAAAACAGAAAATGTTGGAGAAACTCAGCAGGTTGAGCAGCATTTGTAGAGAGAAAAAACAGAATTAATGTTTCCTATCCAATGACTCTTCATCAGAAGTGGGAGCAGCTGGGAATAAGTGGTATTTATGCAGATGAAGGGGTAGAACAGAGAAGAGTGACTGGAGACAATGCCAAGAAACAGAGCAAAAAAAAGAAGAGGCAAACAAAGATATTGCTGATGGTAAGCAGAGAGGGAGATAAATGCTGGGTAAGGTGCTAATGAGTGGTGTGAATAGCTGAAAAGGGGTTGGCTTGCTGGGAATAACCCATACAAAACAGTACCTAATGGAGTGGATTGGGTAATGAACATGGAGGAGAGTGTTCATGGTCTGAAATTGTTAAACTCAGTGCTGAATCCTGAAGGTTGGAGAGTACTCAGGTGGAAGAGGAGGAGTTGTCCCTCCAGCTATTCACTTTTGTAGTTGGCACTGCAGCAAGCTAGATTCAACAGGTTCCCTGGTAACATATCCACTTCTCACCCTCCTGCTGTCCCAACTGACTCTGTCCCCAGCTGCTACCCTTCCTAGCTACTAGTCTAATTACCTTGTATCCCACCTACCTGGCACTCTATCCTCTACCTATCTGGCACCATACATATCTGGCTTTTAATTCTTGGCATCCCCACACCCCCATTTCCAGGTGGCTCCCTACCAAGATAGAACCATACTCAGCAGGCACCCTGGCACCCTATACCCTACCCATCGAGCATCCTACCCTGACACTGACACCCATACTAGCTGACAGCCTAATTACTTCGCAAAAAAAAAAAGAAGAGTGGATGTTGTAAATAAGAAACATAAGCAGAAATCCACTCCTTTATCTGCTCAACTGTTTTTCTCTCTCTTTGGGCTCTATCTCCATCTATAATTTACTCTTACCCCCTTTATGCCCCCTATCTACTGCATAAAAACCATCAGTTGCCATCAGTTCTGAGCAAGTGTCAGTGAACTTGAAACATTAACTCTGATTTATCTTCACAGATGCTGCCAGAACTGCTGAGATTTCCTGGCAATTTCTGTTTTTGTTTCAATTTACTTGACATCCTACCCACCTGGAACCCTACCTACCTGGCACCTTATGCCCCCTACCTCTCTGGTACTCGACCCTCCCAGCATCCTAATATGACATCGACATTATGTACTTCTGGTTTGACAGCAGCTGTCCAAATGGTTATCCAAACCTTTATATTTCAGATTATGACAGCTGATTGCTGTGAAAATTAAACATTGCTTACCTTAATCTGAAAATTCTATGCTATAAAAGATCTGTCAGAATGGAAGTACTGCTCTGCATTGTTGAAGGAGCCTGAGTGGAAACTTCTCTCATATACAAAAAGCTCCCTTTCTTCATAAAAATGAAAGGCTGGAGAAGCAATCTGCATGAACAAAGAACAAAGAACAAAGAACAAAGAAAATTTACAGCTCCGGAACAGGCCCTTCAGCCCTCCAAGCCTGAGCCGATCCAAATGTCTAAACCTGTTGGTCAATTCCGAAGCATTTGTATCCCCCTATTCCCCACCTACTCATGCATCTGTCTAGACGAATCTTAAATGAATCTACCGTCCCTGCCTCTACCACCTCTGCTGGCAACACATTCCAAACACCCACCACCCTCTGTGTGAAGTACTTGCAGCATGTATCCCCCTTAAACTTTCCACCTCTCACGTTGAAAGCATGACCCCTCATTATTGAATCCTTCACCCTGGGGAAAAAACTTATCTCTATCCACCCTGTCTTTACCCTTCATGATTTTATAAACCTCAATCAGGTCCCCCATCAATCTCCTTTTTAATAGTGAAAATAAACCTAACCTACTCAACCTCTCTTCATAGCTAGCACCTTCCATATCAGGCAGCATCCTCGTAAACCTTCTCTGCACCCTCTCCAAAGCGTCCACATCCTTTTGGTAATGTGGCAACCAGAACTGTACACAATATTCTAAATGCTGCCGAATCAATGTCTTGTACAATTTTGACATGACTTGCCAGCTCCTATATTGAATACCCCGTCCAATGAAGGCAAGCATACTATATGCCTTCTTGACCACTCTATCCACCTGTGCAGCAACCTTCAGGGTACAATGGACCTGCACTCCCAGATCTCTCTGCCCATCAACTTTTCCCAAGGCTCTTCCATTCATTGTATAATTCGCTCCAGAATTAGACTTGCCTAAATGCATCACCTCACATTTGTCTGGATTGAAAGCCATCTGCCACTTTTCCGCCCAACTCTTCAGTCTATCTATATCCTCCTGTATTCTCTGACTGTCCCTTATGCTTTCTGCTACTCCACCAATCTTTGTGTCATCTACAAACTTGCTGATCATACCAACAGTGCCCTCTTCTAGATCGTATCTTCTTAAAAAAAATCCTGCTCTTTGTTTTACCCTCCCTATTTTTCTCTCTTTGTTTCTCTCATAATTAAGTGCAGAATAGAAAAATGAGCCTCTATTTATTGTCTATACATAAACAGAAAAATATTGATGAATGCAAGTCAGCATTGTAGTAATTTGTACAGCTTCTGGTAATGTTATAATCAAATTTCATTGTGTCTGTGGTTCTTCCATGGTTAGGAATAATTCAGTTGCGCCTGTTTTTCATTCTGTTGAAGTTCAATTTGATCCCCATTCCTCCTTTGCAAATCTCAGATTATTTTTCTGAAATGTCGACAGTCTTTGCATAGGGTAGGAGCCTAGTCACCATTCAAAACCAAATGGCTTGTCTTAAGACTTGTCTTAATCAATGAAGCAGCAGTACAGTCTGAGCTCATTTTGTTGTCTGCAGCAAACTTATACTGACTGGGCCACAAAAATGCAGTAGTTGAATTACACCGTTATTTTCCAAGACCCACTTTGGCCAATTGTTGTCAATCACTTACTCACACCACAATGGATCACCATACATGATGCAGTCATGCCTATGCATTTAATGGCGTCACCTCTGCACATTGAAGCACTGTCTGGTCTTCGTGCTCTCTCGCTGTTACCACCCTTACATTTGACCTAATGCTTATCTGGCATCTACTCTGACTGGTTTCCATTACCTATTCCTCTGTTGCTTGCAGAATTAGTGGTTTGGCTGAGCAGAGCCCTCAATACAATCAGGTACAATCAGTGTGGGCTCCGCTGTCGATTTGCCGATGTTGAAAGAAAGCAGTTACAGACGTTACTGCAGCATCTGTCTTGAATCAGTGGAGGATCAATTCAATTTATTTGTGCCCATTTTGCATCCATAAATTGGATAATTGATCTTTGAAATTTGTGTTGCAATCTGCGGTTTATAGTTATGAAAGGACACTTACGCATGAGGGCTCGAAATAGAGCAATGAAGCTATGGAATCGCAGTTTCAATTTGATAGCATTTTTGCATTAATTATTTTCATCATTTCTGATCACACTTGACGGAATAAGTAAGTTTCATAATTCCCACGGAATACCATAGCAACTCGCTAAGCAGGACTATGTTACAACCTCATGTTCATATGTACGTTTGTTTTTCGCTTCTTTCTTTATGAATCTTTTTCCATGCCTTTCCTTTTCATCTCTTTATTTCTTCTATCTTTCTTTATTTTGATTACACTAATACACCTCATTTACGTTGCGGACATTTTTTTCAGCCTCTTTATCACCTTTTAATTGGTTAAGGTAATAAGAAGATGATAGCCGGGGATCCCAGATGTGACATTGACGTCATGAATTGATTGTCCATTGATATGGAGTTCCTGAAAAATTTCTGGCTGTAAGAAGCTGCTCCTTTATTGAGGAATTTTAGGTGTTGGAGGTGATTTCCTCAAATTGCAGGAGCAGCAATTGCTGTTTTAAATGCAGTTGCATTGTTTTGGAACTTTGGAGAAAAAAAGAGTCATAGCAACAGCACTTTTAAAAGGAAGATGAACAGACAAAGGCAGCACACAATGAGGTCAGTACAGGAGAGACAGAGAGAGAGAAAGAAACCCACACTGCTAACTGACACAGCAGTGAATCTGCACATTTACTGCCTTTGCTGTTTGAATTTATGCATTGCTGGACACTGGAAAATTAATAAACTAATTTCACACTTAAGCTTGGAGGAACCTGTTTGGGAGAGGTCACAGCACAGAAACAGGTGAATGAATATTTTCAAGTGTGGCCTTGCTGTAAGTCTACAGTAGTGAGTAGAGTGGGTTTGTCCTTAATTATATGTTTAATTGAGATTGGAAGAAGCAAAAATGGCCTTTAGTTGAGTGACATGCTCTTCGTGTCAGATGTGGGGGTTCAGGGAGAGTTTACATGTTACTAAGGATGATATCTGCAATAAATGCCATTGATTGTGAATCCTATCAGATTGAATGGATTGGTTAGAGAGACAGTTAGAGGTAATAAAGAATTTACAAGAGCAAGGAGATGTAATGGATGGCAGTTATAGGCATGGAGAAAAGTTGCAGATACAGTCACAGAGATGGGTTAATTCCTGGAAAGATAAGAGAGGTGGGTAGGTAGTGCAGGAGTCTTCTGGGGCTATCCTTATTTCAAGCAAATCTAGGGCATGATGGATTCTCAGGGGAATATAGCAAGAACAACCAAGTTTCTGGTATTGAGACTGGCTGTAATGCAATGAGGGGTGCGTCCATTTCCAAGAAATCAATTGTGATGTGGAACCCTCATTCTGAGGCAGGGATAGACATTTCTGTGGCCAGCAGCAAAAAATCAGACTGGTGTGTTGCCTCCCTGGTGCCAGGATCAAGGATCTCTCAGAGAGGGTGCAGAATGTTATCAAAGGGGAGAGGGACCAGCAGGAGGTCATTGTCCACATTGGAACCAATGGCATAGGAAAGGAACAAGATGAGATTCTGAAGGGAGAATATAGAGAGTTAGGCAGTAATCTAAAAAAGAGATCCTCAAGAGTAGTAATATCTGGATTACAACTGATGTTGCGAGCTAGTGAGGGAAGGAGTAGGAGGACAGAACAGATTAATGCATAGCTAAGGATCTAGTGTATGGGAAAAGGATTCACATTTTTGGATCATTGGAATCTCGTCTCAGGTAGAAATGACATGTACAAGAAGGATGGATTGCACCTGAATTGGAAGGGGACTAATATACTGGCAGGGAGATTTGCTAGAGCTGCTCAGGAGGGTTTAAACTATTAAAGTGGGAGGGTAGGACCCAGGGAGTTAGTGAAGAAAGAGAACAATCTGAGACTGGTACAGTTGAGAAAAGAAGTGAGTCAAACAGTCAGGGCAGGCAGGGACAAAGCAGAGAACAAGGTTAGACTGATAAAGGCTTAATAGGGAAGGCAGATAAACTCAGGTCATGGTTAGGAACATGAGACTGGGATATCATAGCAATTACAGAAATGTGGCTCAGGGATGGACAGGACTGGCAGCTAATGTTCCAGGATACAAATGCTACAGGAAGGATAGAAAGGGAGGCAAGAGAGTAGTAGGAGTGACATTTTTGATAAAGACTAGCATTCCAGCTGTACTCAGGGAGGATATTCCTGGAAATACATCCAGGGAAGTTATTTGGGTGAAACTGAGAAATAAGAAAGGGATGATCACCTGACTGGGATTGCATTATCAGAGAGAAATTGAGAAATAGATTTGTAAGGAGATGTCAGTTATCTGTAAGAATAATGGGGTGGTTATGGTCAGGGAGTTTAACTTTCCAAACATAGACTGGGACTTCCATAGTGTTATGGGTTTAGATGGAGAATAATTTGTTAAGGATGTAGAAGATAATTTTCTGATTCAATATGTGGATGTACCCAGTAGAGAAGGTGCAAAACTTGACCTACTCTTGAGAAATAAGACAGGGCAAGTGATCGAGGTGCCAGAGGGGGAGCACTTTGGGGCCAGCGACCATAATTCTATTAGTTTTAAAATAGTGATGGAAAAGGTTAGACCAGATCTATCAGTTGAAGTTCTAAATTAGAGGAAGGCTAATTTTGATGGAATTAGGCAAGAACATTCAAAAGCTGTTTGGAGACAGATGTTCGCAGGTAAAGGGACGGCTGGAAAAGGGGAAGCCTTCAGAAATGAGATTACAAGAGTCCAGAGAAAGTGTATTGCTCTTAGGGTGAAAGGAATGGCTGGTAGGTATAGGGAATGCTGGATGACTAAAGAACTTCAGCGTTTGGTTAAGAAAAAGAAGAATGTATATGTCAGGTAGATCAAATGAATCCTTAGAGTATGAAGGAAGTAGGAGTATACTTAAGAGGCAAATCAGGAGGGCAAAAAGGGGACATGAGATAGCTTTGGCAAATAGAGTTAAGGAGAATCAAAGGGTTTTTACAAATGCATTAAGAACAAAAGGGTAACTAGGTAGAGAACAAGGCCTCTCAAAGATCAGCAAGACAGCCTTTGTGTGGAGCCACAGGAGATGGGGAGCTATTAAACTAGTATTTTGCATCATTGTTTACTGTGGAAAAGGACATGGAAGGCATAGAATGTAGGGAAATAGATGGTGACATCTTGAAAAATGTCCATATTACAGAGTAGGAAGCGCTGGATGTCTTGAAATGCTTAAAAGTGGATAAATCCCCAGGACCTGATCAGATATACCCTACAACTCTGTGGGAAGCTAGAGAAGTGATTGCTGGACCCCTTGCTGAGATATTTATATCATCAATAGTCACAGGTGAGGTGCTGGAAGACTAGAGGTTGGCTAACGTGGTGCCACTGTTTAAGAAGGTGGTAAGGACATGCCAGGGAACTATAGACCAGTGAGCCTGATGTTGATGGTGGGCAAGTTGTTGGAGGGAATCCTGAGGGACAGTATGTACATGTATTTGGAAGGGCAAAGACTGATTAGTGATAATCAACATGGTTTTGTGCATGGGAAATCATGTCTCACAAACTTGAGTTTTTTGAAGAAGTAACAAAGAGGATTGATGAGGGCAGAGCAATAGATGTGATCTCTATGGACTTCAGTAAGGCATTCAACAAGGTTCCCCATGGGAGGCTGATTAGCAAGGTTAGATCTCACAGAATACAAGGAGAACTAGCCATTTGGATACAGAACTGGCTCAAAGGTAGAAGACAGAGGGTTGCTGAGGGTTGTTTTTCAGATTGGAGGCCTGTGACCAGTGGTGTGCTACAAGGCTCGGTGTTGAGTTCACTTCTTTATATAAATGATTTGGATGTGAACATAGAAGGTATAGTTAGTAAGTTTGCAGAAGACACCAAAATTGGAGGTGTCATGGGCAGTGAAGAAGGTTACCTCAAAATATAATGGGATCTTGATCAGATGGGCCAATGGGCTGATGGAATTCCATTTAGATAAATGTGAGGTGCTGCATTTTGGGAAAACAAATCGTAACAGGGCTTATACACTTAATGGTAAGGTCCTCAGGAGTATTGCTGAACAAAGAGACCTTGGAGTGCAGGTTCATAGCTCCTTGAAAGTGGAGTCGTAGGTAGGAAGAATAGTGAAGAAGGCATTTGGTAAGCTTTCTTTTATTGGTCAGAGTATTGAGTACAGGAGTTGGGATGTCATGTTGCGGCTGTACAGGACATTGGTTTAGGAGGTAAAAACAATGACTGCAGATGCTGGAAACCAGATTCTGGATCAGTGGTGCTAGAAGAGCACAGCAATTCAGGCAGCATCCGGACATTGGTTTAGGCCACTGTTGGAATATTGAGTGCAATTCTGGTCTCCTTCCTATCGGAAGGATGTTGTGAAACTTGAAAGGGTTCAGAAAAGATTTACAAGCATGTTGCTAGGGTTGGGGGATATGAGCTATAGGGAGAGTTTGAATAGGCTAGGACTGTTTTCCCTGGTCAGAGGCTGAAGAATGACCTTATCGAGGTTTATAAAATCATTAGGGGCATGGATAGGATAAATCAACAAAGTCTCTTCCCTGGGGTCGGGGAGTCCTGAATTAGAGGGCATAGGTTTAAAATGAGAGGGGAAAGATATAAAAGTGACCTAAAGGGCATTGTTTTCACACAGACAGTGGTAGGTGCATGGAATGAGCTGCCAAAGGAAGTGGTAGAAGCTAGTATGATTGCAATATTTAAAAGACATCTGGATGGGTATATGAATAGGAAAGGTTTGGAGCAACATGGGACAGGGGCTCGCAGGTGGGGCTAGATTGGGTTGAGATATCTGGTCAGCATAGACAAGTTGGACTGAAGGGTCTGTTTCCATGCTGTACATCTCTATGACTCTATATGATTGTAATTTGCATTGCAACTACAGCATGATGTCAATGGTCGGCAGAAATGCAATTAAAATTGTTTGCCATCAAATAAGCAGCAACTTTTGTTACTTAAAATGGTTATTTATCTCATCGTTGGTTGTGGGTGGTGGCTAGATTTCCCACATTACTACAGTAGCTGCACTTTGACAAATATTTTATTGATTGCAAAGTACTTTGATGCTTTCTGAAGTCACGAAAAGGTGATGTTTACCTGCTGCAGTTCTTTTTCAATAAGTTGATGGCTGGAAGCACCTCAATAAAATCCCAGGAAATTTGAAGTCATTACTATTTGAGGTTATGAGCAACAGCAGTGAGTCTCAAAGGCTCGCAAAAAATTGTTGAGTTCAATTGAGGCCAACTCACCCTAGTATCATTTCCAGTTCCAACCTGCCAGAGAGCTCTGATTGAGAACCAGCTGAGTTTCCACCTTTCCTGACTGTTATGTTACAGAGAGACACTACTTTATGTCTACAATTCACAGCAACACCTTATTGATGCTTGGAGGCAAATTTGTTTCAAGCTTCAAGCTTCTGTTGCTTGGTTGATGGAGCAGTCATTCGGTTGATGTTTCCAAAAGTGCAAATCAAAATTCTTTGCCAAGGTTTTATGTCTACAGGTGGGCAATAAAGTTCCATGAGAGGGTAATGAAAGAAATCTTTATATGCGGATTAATACAGGTTTAACAGGGTCAACCACAAAAATACAAAGATTCAGCATCAATAATGCTGAGCAACATGTCATGCCACTAGTAATTTGCAAGGTGTCCTAAAGCCAGGCCAAATTTAATGCAATATGGCATTTATGAAATCATTCACCTGCAACAAGCAAATAGCACCCAGATTGAAAGACACAGTGTACATATATTGCAGGTTGTAATATTTTATTATTGCCACTTCAAAAGGTCTTTTATTTTCCTGTTATTCTGTGATTTGGTGACAGGAATGCTAAATTCCTGTTTGATTGCAACACATTAAAAAAAATACTGAGATTGTAAAAAGACACAAGTGAAATATTCAACTGAAGAGTACACAAGGGGAGAATAAATACAGTTCATTTTTCATCAAGTTTTACTGTAATTCATTCTTTAGAGTGAATGATCACTCTGACCACCTTTGCTTCCTGTCTAGATTAAATTGTAAGAGAATATAAACACAGGAGCCAATAAGGGGGGTGGGCTGTTGTGGGATGGCCAGCCATTTCTTCAGTGCTTTAGATTGCTAGCATGTGTTTCAGAATGTGGGCGGCACGGTGGCACAGTGGTTAGCACTGCTGCCTCACAGCGCCAGAGACCTGGGTTCAAAGACCTGAGGCAGGCGACTGACTGTGTGGAGTTTGCACATTCTCCCCGTGTCTGCGTGGGTTGCCTCCGGGTGCTCCGGTTTCCTCCCACAGTCCAAAAAAAAATGTGCAGATTAGGTGAATTGGTCATCGTAAATTACCCGTAGTGTTAGGTGCAGGGGTAAATGTAGGGGAATGGGTCTGGGTGGGTGCGCTTCGGCGGGTCGGTGTGGACTTGTTGGGCCGAAGGGCCTGTTTCCACACTGTAAGTAATCTAATCTAATCTAATAACAATAACAGAGCAGAGTTTAACAGGGTTTAAATTTGTGGAATTCATTGCCGCAGAGTGCAGTGGAAGCCAGGATGTTAAATGTCTTCAAGGCAGCGAGTGATAAATTCTTAATCTTGCAAGGAATTAAGCGATCCAGTGAGAGTGCGGGTAAGTGGCATGATTGAATGGTGGAGTGGACTTGATGGGCGGAATGGCCTTACTTCCACTCCTATGTCTTATAGTCTTATGGTTGAGCTCCACCCGGGCCAGCCATCCTTCCCTACCCCTTTGCAACTTGTGAATAACTGAAGTTGCTACCTGGAGAAGAAGGAAGTGCATATCTTTCTTGGACAATCTTTCCCTGACATTTGTTCAGCGCACTTCTTAGAATTGCACGATGTGTTACTGACAAAAATAGATATTAACTGTGTAATCCTGTAAAACAGATGATAAAGAGCATAGAGGATGCTTTACTTCATTCCTGATTTTTATTTCCTCTGACTGGCCTCTGGTATATCCAGCCTCTGGTCTGCTTTTGCAGCAATTGCATTTATGTGGCTAGCTCAGTCAAGTTGCTGCTCAATGGTGACCAGCAAAATGTTGATGCTGAGGAGTTTCCATGATGGTATTGCCATGGAGCTCTGAGGAGCAGTGTTAGATTCTGTCTTGATGGAAAGGATTAATGTCTGGCAGTGTGAGACATGAATGTTACTTCCCACTTGCAATACAATGACAACAGAAATACTTCCATCTTCAAAGTCCCTCCTAAGTCATTCACCATCCCAACCTGAAAATATATAATACCTTCCTTTACTGTTGTTGGGTAACACCCTTTCCACTTTACGTGTGTCTATGTCAAACAGACTGCAACAATTCCAGAAAGCAGCCCACAAGCACTTAGGGGTGAATCATAAATGCTGATAATGTTAGCAAAAGCAAAGCTACATTTAGAAAAATATTAACATAAACAACTAAAAAAATCAACCTTTTTTCCAATAATATCATTATAAATACTCAAATTCACTGGTGTCACTCTTGCATTTTCTTACTTAACTGAAGCTTTCCAATTTTGATGGCCTAAAGATTTCTTTCCATTTCTGATGGTCTGAACTTCTTTTCAGTTTGAACATCTTGAAAACTTCTTTGCTCACTCTCACAGCTTGGAAACTTTACAAATTAAACCTTGGCTGTGGTTACAAAACTATGGTCCAGAACTGAAACCATGGTCTGTTTCCTCTATGTAGCATAGAAGTTCAAATTTGTAAACACTTCAATTAATTTCATAGGTATCTGAGTTAGATCACATACTTCCTTGGAAATGTCTTCAGTTCATTGTTTCAATTACTTTCCGATTTCTCCTTTTACATTCACAGAAAATCGCAACTTCTTAACCTTTACTTTAAAGTGCAAATTCCTCATCAATATATACTGTATCATAAACTTTCCCCACATAACATATATGAATTATACATTTTTAACATGCTATTGAAATGCCAGTCTCTCAGTATTTTTGCAAATACTGATGGAACTTTTCTTTGTCATCCTAGATATATTTCTATTATTGGTTTCTTTTCTACCTCCCATTTTTCTCTTTTTGAGAGATTCAACTTCAAATTATTATTATTCAAGAAATGTTTTGTGCACATTGGTATGGAGGCTATAGGTCCTGGTTTTGGGAGTTCTAGCTTGAAAGCAGAATATCTTCTAACTTTCCTTCTCATTTCGCTTCACTAAAATGAATCATATACAAGCTCAGAGTCAAAAAGTGTGGTGCTGGAAAAGCACAGCCGGTCAGGCAGCATCTCAGGAGCAGGAGAGTTGACATTTTAAGCATAAGCTCATTGTCAGGAATGCACTAATGAAGGGCTTATGCTCAAAACATCAACTCTTGTGCTCCTCGGATGCTCCCTGACCAGCTGTGTTTTTGCAGCACCACACGTTTTGACTCTGATCTCAAGCATATGCAGTCCTCACTTTCTTCCATATACAAGCTCAGCCTGATGATTTCAATCTTATTTCAACCATTTGAACCATCTAGGACCATGTCTTTCATATCTATTATATTACTGTGGGAGGCAAATTCTTCCCTTTGTTCTATTCCTGACAATTCTAGAGGAGACAATGGCCTAGTGGTATTATTACTGGACTGTTAATCCAGAGACCCAGGCAATGTTCTGGGGACCTGGGTTTGAACCCTAGTGCAGCAGATGGTGGGCTCTGAATTTAGTAAAAATCTGGAATTAAAAATGCAATGACGACCATGTATCCATTATTGTTTGTCAGAAAGTCCCGTCTGGTTCATGAATATCCTATACGTCCAGACCCACAACAATGTGGTTGACTCTTAATTGCCGTCTGGGATAGGCAGTAAATGCCGGCCTAACCAGCAATATGCTCATCCTGTGACTGTATAAAATAAATTAAAAATCCACAGAAGGTTTCAACAGTTTGTCAAGAAAAGAAAGCTTGAACTTCTTGCCAAGTGAAATACCTATTATTGTGAAGTTCAACAACAAGGCACCACTTTGCTTCTTC
The DNA here is from genome assembly GCF_004010195.1 of Chiloscyllium plagiosum. Taxonomy (NCBI): domain Eukaryota; kingdom Metazoa; phylum Chordata; class Chondrichthyes; order Orectolobiformes; family Hemiscylliidae; genus Chiloscyllium; species Chiloscyllium plagiosum. The sequence goes on along the minus strand of NC_057713.1, from coordinate 114,894,110 downwards.
TGCTGATGAGCCTAACAGCAATGCCAAGTTTTTTCAATCCTGAACGACATTGAGCAGCTCATCAATCAACCCACACATAACCATGATCAGACCAATAATTCTGTTAATTTTTCAAATCTTCCCTTTGAGCTTAATCCTACCTCTAGCATATTTTCTTCTTATCTTTGCACTGCATTGCTTGTAGCTGATTGTTCTGGAAAAAACTATAAAGTGTTTATATATTCTGAAGATTGCTCCAGCTTACTGCTCAGCAATGATAAACTTTGACATTCTGGTCCCACTATTTGTGTCAGCCAACTAGCTAGTATTTATTTTTCCCAGGTAGCGGAAAAGGTTTGTACCTCAATCTTCCCCACCTGTCAGATTTACCAATAGTACATGATAGACTATCATTCTGCCATTAAAGACGACTTGATTATACCTTGCAAATTAAAAGCCTGAAACATCCCAAACTAACTTTACCTTAGTCTGTAACTTCTGTTAATTCATTAACTGATGCGTTAAATGTGCAATCGATGAAAAGAAGGAACAACAGTGCATTAATGCACCTCAGCTTTATTTGATCCCTTTGTAACATTGCCTCTGATGACTTTGTGCAATGTCTTTGCCCTCAGATGCTGGATTTCAAACAATAAAAATAAACCTAGGAACATAGGAACAACAGTCGGCCTGGGAATCTGTTGTACCATTCAATGAAATGATGGCTGATCTGTGAACTAATTTGATATGTTTATCTGGTTTAAATGTCTCCAAATCTAATTACGAAAGGAAAACACATTGCTTTTTCTGATTCTATCAGCTATATTTTATAAGACATTAGACCTGCTGCAACTGTTAGATGCTTCACTAATTAGACATTAATAAGACATTTCCAAAGATTTGACAGGGTCTAGTACCACACATTAAATATGTCCACCAAATTATGTTCTGTGTTTGAATCCTACTGCAGCAGATGGTGGACTCTAAATTTAATAAAGATCTGGAATTAAGAATCCAACGATGACCATGAATACATTATTGTTTGTCAGAAAAAACCCATCTGGGTTCTATGTTCTGTTCTTGACAACTTATCCACATTCTCTTAAAAAAACTGCTGGGAGATCAACTTAACCATTGAAAACAAGAAATCTGACACTCATTGTCAGAATTGTTTACACAGCTATAATAAAACAAAGAACTGCAAGTGCTGGAGATTTGAAACAAAAACAGTGATCAGACTCAAAATGTTAACACTACCATCTACCACAGATGCTGCTGGACTTGATGAGTTTTGGCATCTATTTTTGTTTCTGCTTACATAGACTCATGGAGTAATACAGCATGGAAACATATCCTTCAATCCAGCTAGTCCACGCTAACCATGTTCCCATCTGTCTCACCTCTTTCACCTGTCTGTGTTTGGCCCATATCCTTCCAAACCTTTCCTATTCATGAACTTATCCAAATATCTTTTAAACATTGGAACTGTACCTGCATCTACCACTTTCTGTGTCAGTTCATTCCACAAAACACTCACTGTATAAAAAAGTTGCCCCAATGTCCTTTTTCAATCTTTCGCCTCTCACAATAAAAAAATGCCCCTTGTGCTGAACTCCCCCAATTTGGGAAAAAGGTCTTTGCTATTTACTTTATCCATGTCCTTCATGATTCTATAAATCTCTCTAAGGTTACACCTTAATCATCTAAGCTCCAGTAAAAAATGTTGCAGCCTATCTAGATTATTTTTATCACTTAAAACTTCTATTCCCAGCAACATCCTGGTAAAACTTTTCTGAACCCTCTCCAGTTTAGTAATATCCTTCCTATAACAGGGTGACCATAAAGCCAGTTTTATATCCAATTGGCAAGTTCATCCTGAATGCCATGTGATCTAACTTTACTAATTAGACCATCATGAGGAACTTTATCAAAAGTTTTACTCAAGTCCAAGTAAACAACATCTACTGCTCTGCCTTCAACAATCTTTTTGGTTATTTCCTCAAAAGACTCAATCAAGTTTGTGAGACACAAATTCCCTCACAAAACCATGCTGACTATCCCTTATCATTCTTTGCCTCTTCATGTAAATCCTACCTTTCAAAATTGCCTCCAACAATGGACCCACCACCAATGTCAGACCGCAGCCCTGTAGTTTCCAGACTTCAATAGTAGATGGTTTGCAGATGAACTGGAGAGAAGATCTATGTATGACAATTTAACTGGCGACAAGTAGCTGATTATTCTATGGGCTAATGACTAATGATCAATGGCAAGCGTTCTGCCTGCTATCAACCTTGAGATTGATTCCCAGGTAGCTAAACAGCTTGGAGCTGTGAACAAGATAGTAAGAAGCCATCAGATAGCTGCAAGCTCAGGAGCTGTATCTTTTCTCTGTAGTTAAGAAAAATACTTTAATCCTGAAGAAAACCAATTTATTTTCCTTCAGCAGTTGCTGTAAGCTGTGACTTCTAATTAATAAGTCAGAGACCATTTATAAGTGTGAACCAGTCATCTTGTGCCTCTTGCAAACAAACGAAAGCCTCCGTGAAGGAAGATTGACAAATAGTATTCTGATAAGCACAAGTATTACCTCAGCAGAATCTGTGAACAGTGACCATTAAATTGATTTCCCAGCATTTTCCAAGCATTCATAATAACCATTTTTCTTTTCTGTTTGTATCTATCTGTATGTGTGTGAACAATGGAGTGTGAACAATGTGTGTGAACAAGGGGGTTAGATTTTCATTTAGTAGAGTTATATATCAATTGGTCATAATTGTTTACCTGTGGCTAGAATCTACTTGTTTGCAACAATAGAAGTTCTTTACATGTAGAAACCTGATCTGTGTTTGCGGTCAAACTAGGTGTGTAAGACAAATAAATTGGAGAATTCTGCATACTTTCAAAAACTTTATCTTTTGTGGCAACTTCTGAAATAGTGCAGCTTGATTTTCAGAGCAGTTCCCCTGTGAGGTGTAACACTTTATCTTTTTCCATTAATTCAGGACCTCCTGATCTTTCATGTTTTTTTTCCCAAGGTTCCACCTTAACAACTCCCCTGCACTTTTTATTTAAGTTCTCTTTAATGCCTTGCGCTTTTGCTTGTGACTTCATGGACTGCAGCGGTTCAAGGAGACTGCTGACCATCTCCTGTTTGAGAGCCGTGAAAAAGGGCACGAATGCTGGCATAGCCAACCACACCCACATCCCATGAACAAATAAAAAAGAAAGGTGGCAGTGATGAAGGGATGTGGTAACATGGCAGGAGCCCTTGTACTCTCAATTCTGTCCCTTGTGCTAAAATGGTTTGTTTGCAGTAAATGGAATCTACATCCTTTTCTAGACTATGAGGACTCTGTTATTAATCTGGCAACGTTAGGTGACCAGATTGCAACTTACATTGTGACCCATCTCATCTAAAACCTCTATAATTATGGCAGGAAGCTCTTCACATTTTCTACTGTACGTTTATTTTTTATAGTTATTAATGACAATGCATTATTGACAAAATTTGTTATAGAACCAAAGCCCACAACAGGCCTTTCATAAAGATGATAACATTTGTCAAAAGTACTGAAAAGTTTTGCTTTAAAATCCTCATTTTTGTTATCATTCAAACTTGCTTTGATGAACTGTTCAGACAAATTTCAGTTCTGTCACTGCAATGGCACACACTTAAGTGGAACATGTTGTTCCTTCCAACTCTTGAAAAGAAAAGCTTCCTCATCTCTGCCAAGTCCAATCAATTGCTGTCAGCTTACTTTTAACAGTTGGATCCAAAGTCCTCCTTTCAACATTCTTGACCATCCAACTAATCCTCAAAAGGAACTCTGACATTTATTCTATTGTTAAAATGGTCTTGAAAAAAAATTAACATTAAATTTCAAAAACAAAGACTATCTTTTTATTCTAAAATCCTTTTGCATTCTTTAATACCACATAAAATTTAAGTATTACTTACACTTTTGGACATGATACAACTGTTTTCCTTACGTCCATGTGATTTAGTTGTCTTTTATTAGGCGAGCATTTATTATCCATCTTGAATTGCCCTTGAGAAGGTGAGCTGAGCTGCCTTCTTAACCAGTTGCTGTCCTTAGAGTTTAGGCCAATTCACTGTGCTGTTACAGGAATTTGAGCTTGTAACAATAGGCAAACAGTGACGCACTTCCAAGGATGTGTGTGATTTGGAGGCAACATGGAGGCAGGGGTGTTCTCATGCACAGATGCCCTTTTCTTTCTCGGTGGTAGGGGCTGTGTATTTGGACACTTCTGTTGAAGGAGCCTCAGTGAGTTACTGCATTGCATCTTGGAGATGGTATTCACTGCTGCCACTGTGCATCAGTGGTGAAGAAGGAAATCTTCTGATTTTCTTCTTATAGACACCACAGCAGTCTCAGGAGAAGGAGAGAGAGAGAGAAAGCACCAACAGAGTAGTGAAGATGAAAGAAAAACACAGAGAATGCTGGAGAAAGTCAGCATGTCTGGCAGTACTTGTGGAGAGAAATGAAGTTAATATTTTGGGTCTGGTGTGACTCTCCTTCAAAACTGGTAAGTGTTGGAAAATAAGCTATTTTTATACTTCTGACAGAGGAGGAGCAAGACAGCAGATGGTACAGAGGCCGAATGTAAAAGACAGAAGGATGGTTAAGAGTGAAGAATGGACGGAAGGAAGAATTGTAAAATTGGTGCAAATTAAAGCAGTCCAGGCGACTTGAATTCCATTTGTGCAATGTTTACTTTAGCAAGTTTTTAAAAAATTGATTAACAATATCACATGACTCCACAAGGCCTGGTCTTTTAATATAAACATAACATAGAACATTGAGCCCAGAACATTACAGTGCAGTACAGGCCCTTTGGCTCTTGATGTTGCGCCGACCTGTGGAACCAATCTGAAACCTATACTCTACACTATTCCATTTTTATCCATATGTTTATCCAAAAACCATTTCAATGCCCTTAAAGTTGGCGAGTCCACTATTGTTGCAGGCAGTGCATTCCACACCCCTACTATTCTCTGAGTAAAGAAACGACCTCTAACATCTGTCCTATATCTATCACCCCTCAATTTAAAGCGATGTCCCCACATACTAGTCTCCAAGGAAAAAAGCTCTCATTGTCCGCTCTATCTAATCCTCTGATTATCTTATATGTATCAAATAAGTCACCTCTCAACCTTCTTCTCTCTAATGAAAACAGCCTCAAGTCCCTGAGCCTTTTCTCATAAGAGTTTCCCTCCATACCAGGCAACATCCTAGTAAATCTCCTCTGAACCTTTTCTAAAACTTCCACATCCTTCCTTTTATGTGGTGACCAGAACTGTACGCAATAATCCAGGTGTGGCCACACCAGAGTTTTGTGCAGCTACAGCATGACCTTGTGGCTCCGAAACTCAATCCCTATACCAATAAAAGCTAACACACCGTATGCATTCTTAACAACTCTATCAACCTGGGTGACAACTTTCAAGGATCTATGTATATGGACACCGAGATCTCTCTACTCATCTGTACTACCAAGAATCTTACTATTAGTCCAGTACTCTTTATTCCTTTTGCTCCTTCCAAAGTGAATCATCTCACAACTTTCTACATTAAACTCCATTTGCCATCTCTCAACCCAGCTCTGCAGCTTATCTATGCCCCTGTGTAACTTGCAACATCCTTTGGCACTATCCACAACTCTACTGACCTTAATGTCACCTGAAAAATGGTGAACCCATCCTTCTACAACCTCACCTAAGTCATTCATAAACATGACAAATAGCAGTGGCAGATCGTTGTGGTATACCACTAGTAACTGAACTCCAGGATGACCATTTTCCATCAACCACCACCTTCTGTCTTCTTTCAGCAAACCAATTTCAGATCCAGATTGCTAAATCACCTGCAATCCCATGCCTCCACATTTTGTGCAATAGCTTACCATGGGGAACCTTATTAAATGCCTTACTGAAATCCATAAACATGACATCAATCTCTTTACCCTCATCCACCTGTTTGTTCACCATCTCAAAGAACTCAATATGGTTTATGAGTCATGACCTACCCTTCACAAAACTGTGTTGACTATCCCTAATTAACTTATTCCTCTCAAGATGATTATAATTCCTATATTTTATAATCCTTTCCACACTTCACCCACAACCGAAGTAAGGCTCACTCCTCTATAATTACCAGGGTTTTCTCTACTCCCCTTCTTGAACAAGGGGACAACATTTGCTATCCTCCAGTCTTCTGGCACTATTTCTGTAGACAATGACAACGTAAAGATCAAAGCCAAAGGCTCTGCAATCTCCCCCCTGGCTTCCCAGAGAATCCTGGGATAAATCCCATCTGGCCCAGGGGACTTATCTATTTTTCCACTTTCCAAAGAACATAGAACATAGAACACTACAGCGCAGTGCAGGCCCTTTGGTTCTCGATGTTGTACGAACCTGTCGAACCAATCTGAAGGCCATTAAACCTATACTATTCCATTCTCATCCATATGCCTAGCCAATGACCATTTAAATGCCCTTAAAGTTGGCAAGTCTACTACAGTTGCAGGCATTCCACGCCCCTACTACTCTCTGAGTAAAGGAATTACCTCTGACATCTGTCCTATATCTATCACCCCTCATTTTAAATCTATGTCCTCTTGTGTTAGCCATCGCCATCTGAGGAAAAAAGCTCTCACTGTCCAACCTATCTTACCCTCTGGTTATCTTATATGTCTCAATTAAGTCGCCTCTCAACTTTCAATGCTAACAAAAACAGCCTCAAGTCCCTCAGCTTTTCCTCGTAAGATCTTTTCTCCATACCAGGCAACATCCTCGTAAATCTCCTCTCAACCCTTTCCAAAGCTTCCACATCCTTCTTATAATGTGGTGACCAGAACTGTAGACAATACTCCAAATGTAGTTGCACCAGAGTTGAGTACAGCTAGAGCATGATCTCATGGTTCCAAGTCTTAATCCCTCTACCAATAAAAGCTAACACACTGTATGCCTTCTTAACAACCCTATCAACTTGGGTGGCAAATTTCAACGATCTATGTATCTGGACACTGAGATCTCTCTGCTCATCTCCACTACCAAGAATCTTACCATTAACCCCGTACTCTGCATTGCTTTTACTCCTTCCGAAGTGAATCACCTCATACTTTTCTGCACTAAATCCATTTGCCACTTCTCAGCCCAGCTCTGCAGCTTATCAATGTCTCTCTGTAGCCTGCAACATTCTCCATCACTATCCATAACTCTACTGACCTCAGTGTCATCCGCAAATTTACTAAACCATCCTACTATACTCTCATCCAGATCATTTATAAAAATGACAAACAGTATGGACCCAAAACAGATCCTTATGGTACCCCACTAGTAACTGAACTGCAGGATGAATATTTCCAATCAACCACCACCCTCTGCCTTCTTTCAGCTAACCAATTTCTGATCCAAACCACTAAATCATCCTCAATCTTATGCCTCCGTACTTTGTGCAATAAACATGGGGAACCTTATCAAAGGCCTTACTGAAATCCATATACACCACATCAACAGCTTTACCTTCATCCACCTGTTTGGTCATCTTCTCAAAGAACTCAATAAGGTTTGTGAGGCACAACCTACCCTTCACAAAACCGTGTTGAGTATCCCTAATCAATGTACTCCTCTTCAGATGATTATAAATCCTACCTCTTTTAACCCTTTCCAACACTTTACCACAACTAAAGTAAGACTCACAGGTCTAAAATTTCCAAGGTTGTCCCTTCTTCCCTTCTTGAACAAGGGGACAACATTTGCTATTCTCCAGTCTTCTGACACTACTCCTGTAGACAATGACGACATAAAGATCAAAGCCAAAGGCTCGGCATTCTCCTCCCTGGCTTCCCAGAGGATCCTTGGATAAATCTCATCTGGCCCAGGGGAATTATCTATTTTCACCCTTTCCAGAATTACTAATACCTCCTCCTTGTGAACCTCAATCCCATGAAGTCGAGTAGCCTGTATCTCAGTATTCTCCTCGACCACGTTGTCTTTTTCCTAATGTGAATACTGGTGAAAAGTATTCATTTACAGCTTCCCTTCTCTCCTCTGACTCCATGCACAACTTCCTATTACTATGCTTGATTGGCCCTATCTTACTCTAATCATTCTTTTATTCCTGATATAGCCATAGAAAGCCTTAGGGTTTTCCTTGGATACTACTGAGGGGAATGACTTACTGGGGTAAGCAATGCAGCACAGGCCTCTGGCACAGAGTCTGTCCCTGTTGTTCAGAGGAGAAGGGAAGAGGAGCAGAGCATTAGAGACTGGGGACTCCATAGTTAGGGAGACAGAAATGAAGTTCTGTGGGAACAAGACAGATTCATGGTTGGTGTGTTGTCTCCCAAGTACCAGGGTTCATTACGTGTCTGATTGTGTTTTCGGGATCCTTGAGGTGGAGCGGGAGCAGCTCCAAGTCGTGGTCCACATAGGCACCACTGACATATGTAGGAAAAAAGATGGGAATTTAAAGCAGAAATTCAGAGAGCTAGGGTGGAAGCTTAGAGCTAGAACAAACAGAGTTGTTGTCTCTGGTTTGTTGCCCGTGCCATGTGCTAAAGAGGCGAGGAATAGGGAGAGAGAGGAGTTGAACACGTGGCTACAGGGATGGTGCAGGAGGGAAGGTTTTGGATAATTGGAGCTCTTTCTGCAGTAGGGAGACCTCTCCAAACAGGATGGTCTTCATCTGTACCAGAGGGATAACAATATCCTGGGGGGAAAATTTGCTAATGCTCTTCGGGTGGGTGTTGTCTCTGGTTTGTTGCCCGTGCCATGTGCTAGTGAGGCGAGGAATAGGGAGAGAGAGGAGTTGAACACGTGGCTACAGGGATGGTGCAGGAGGGAAGGTTTTGGTTAATTGGAGCTCTTTCTGCAGTAGGGAGACCTCTCCAAACAGGATGGTCTTCATCTGTACCAGAGGGATAACAATATCCTGGGGGGTAAATTTGCTAATGCTCTTCGGGTGGGTTGAAAATAAGTCAGCAGGGGGATGGGAACTGAAATTGTAGTTTGAGTATGCAGGAGGATGAGGATAGTGAAGTCAGAACAAAAAGTTCAAGATCACAAGAAGGCACTGGCAGGTAAGATGTTGGTTTGAAGTGTGTCTGCTTCAACGGCAGGAACATCTGGAATAAGAACTTGCAGCATGGGTTGGTACCTGGGATTTCGATGTTGTGGCCATTTCAGAGACATGGATAGAACAGGGAGAGGAATGGTTGTTGCAGATTCTGGGATTTAGATGTTTCAGTAAGAACAGGGAAAATGGTGAAAGAAGCGGTGGTGTGGCACCATTAGTCAAGGACAGTATTACAGTTGCAGAAAGGATATTTGAGGACTCTTCTACTGAAGTAATATGGGTTGAGATTAGAAATAAGAAAAGAGAGGTTACCCTGTTGGGAGTTTTCTATAGGTCTCCAAATAGCTCCAGAGATGTAGAGGATAGGATAGCAAAGGCGATCCTTGATAGGAGCGAGAGTGACAGGGTAGTTGCTATGGGGTCTTTAACTTTCCAAATATTGACTGAGTACTTTAGATGGGTCAGTTTTTATCCAATGTGTGCAGGAGGGTTTCCTAACTCAGTATGTAGACAGGCCAACAAGGGACAAGGCCACATTAGATTTGGTACTGGGGAATGAACCCAACTAGGTGTTAGATTTGGAAGAAGGTGAGTACTTTGGTGATAGTGACCACAATTCAGTTATATTTACTTTGGTGATGGAAGGGAATAGGTATATCCCACAGGGTAAGAGTTATAGCTAGAGGATGTTAGTAATTCTAACATCTCTTCCTTGTGAACCTCAACCCGTCTAGTCTAATAGCCTGTATCTTGGTTTTCTCTTTGATAACATTGTCTTTTTCCAGTATGAGTACTGATGAAAAATATTGATTTAGCACTTCTCCTATCTCCTCAAGACTCCATGAACAACTTCCCACTACTATCCTTGATTGGCCCTAATTTTTCTCTAGTCATTCTTTTATTCCTGATATACCTATAGAAAGATTTAGGATTTTCCTTGATCCTACCTGTCAATGACTTCTCATGTCTCCTCTTGGCTCTTCTTAGCTGTCTCTTTAGGTCTTTCCTGGCTAACTTGTAACTCTCAACCCCCTTAACTGAGCCTTCATGTCTCATCCTCTCATGAGCCTTCTTCCTCTTGATAAGAGATTCAATTTCTTTAGCAAACCATGACTCCCTCACCCGACCACTTCTTCCTTGCCTGACAGGTACATACTTATTGAGGACATGCAGTCACTGTTCCTTGAATAAACTCTACATTTCAATTGTGCCCATCCCCTGCAGCTTCCTTCCCCATCCTATGCATCCTAAATCTTGTCTAATCACATCGTATGAACTTATAAGTTAAGTTATTAAAGAATGCCATCTGGCTCTTTGGCCTCTGTGCCATTTGACAAGATCGTGGTTGTTCTGACTATGGCCTCACCTCCACTTTACTACCTGCCCCATACCCTTTCACTCTCTTGTCAATCAAATATCTATCTAACTCAGTTCTACAAATATTCAATGACCTTCAAATAAAATCACACTTCTGCAGATTCTAGAAATCTGAAACAAACAAAAATATGCTGGAGATGCTCAGCAGGTCTGGCAACATCTGTGGAGAGACAAATAGAATTAAATTTTAGAGCCAGGAGGAGTGGCCTGTAATCTTTTCATTTTCCATTCTCAGCTTTCATCAATAGTAACATGACTGGTTTCTGAATTCAGAGAATTTTGGAAGATTGTTATTCATGCAATTTTCTAATTTACTTCTTTCAAGGGTAACAATTTCTGACATTAGGCAGGAATATACAGTCATCCTCAATGTTCTCAACATGCCAAGATGTGTCATTGCACTCAGCTCATTGAGAGCCATCTTCTCTTTCTGGATCAGAAGTTCCAGATTTCTTGAGCCACTTCTATTTTGCAATACCTTGTTCTGTAAGAGACAAAAAATGGGGTCAAGGAATGGATTGCAATGCGTTTGGATGATGTGTGTCTGTTGCAACTGAATAGTTGAAGGTTTGTGGGATTGCAAAAACAAGGTGTGAGGCAGATAGATCTCATTGATGAGTGTGAGAATGAGAAGTGGACTACTTAGATGTTAATTTTGAAATTTCAGTATCAGTAAGTGAATGGGATATGATGCATTGAGCAGCATGGCAGGCTGGTGTTCTAGTGAGCACAAGATATCTAAGTGGAAGTGGGAGGTTCTGAACAGCAACAATCCTACCCCCAAATATGTTGTTGTCCAACTTCTGGACATTGATTCATTAGTTCTAAGATCTTTCATGTGAAGATCATACGTTATCTGATAATGCACCACAGACAGACAGACAGGAGAAAATTGACCTAGCAGTTTCTGATTCGAGAAAAAAAGAGAAAGAAATCAACCATCATTATTACCACCTCATTACTGAACCCAGGAGGACCACTACATCCAGCTTGAATCTAACCAAGTCACCAACGTTCAAGATCCATATGCTTCTTTAATTTAACAGAGTTGTAAATTGTTTAGTCCATCCTTTCACTCTGCAATTTATTTGTCTGCTTGTGTGAACTGTGCTTGTGTTCTGAGTGTTCTTTTCAAATTAATTTATTTATACTGGGTTAGGTGCAATAAATAGGATTTCCTTTTCTTTTTGAAAACTGAAGAAGAGTGGGTTGCACGGTGGCACAGTGTTTAGCACTGCTGCCTCACAACGCCAGAGACCCGGGTTCAATTCCCGACTCAGGCGACTGACTGTGTGGAGTTTGCACATTCTCCCCGTGTCTGCGTGGGTTTCCTCCGGGTGCTCCGGTTTCTTCCCACAGTCCAAAAGATGTGCAGGTCAGGTGAATTGGCCATGCTAAATTGCTTGTAGTGTTATGTAAGAAGGGTTAAATGTAGGGGTATGGGTGGGTTGTGCTTTGGCGGGTCGGTGTGGACTTGTTTGGCCGAAAGGCCTGTTTCCACACTGTAAGTAATCTAATCTAAACCTGTTTATTTGCTTCTTTTACAGTCACAGCACATAACAAGTGAAGTATTCATGAAGTTGATAAAGCAGAACCTTTATTTTAAAGAATAATTGTTATGGTGAAGCAATGAGAGGGAAAAGATGGAAGCTTTGAATCCCTTCCTCACCCTTGTCGTAACAAGATACATGTTGTTGTATAGACCACAATATACTCTTTTAAACTTTACTTCTGGTAGTTGATGAAAAATGCTAGTACCTCCCAGTATTGCAACTGTTGAGGTCCCATTGTACATCAAGATCCTGATTAAAGTATTTGTAAGAGGTTCCTCCTTGAAATAGGTGAGTGCCTGTGATGTCCATTTTAGTTTTCTCATGAAAATGTTGGCAGCCATACTGGAAGCAGAAATATGCCAATAAGTGATGCACTGCCATTTTCAACCTAGTATCATCCATTTACTACCATATAGTCTCTTTAAAAGATTGATCTCACCACGTTTGAATCATAATACTCAATTTTCCAGTATGATCATGAGTTATTTAAATATCTGGATATTGAAGTCTGGAATTTGACTTTTATTTATCATAAAACAGCAACTGATTTTCCAAACGTTATTTCATTATTTCAAACATTTTTGTTCTTTCAAGGCAGCATTCTGGCAATTGGCTTTGACAATACTTTACAGAATCTTGGCTAAAGGTTTGAATCAAAATGATACATTATTTGAATTAATTTTAAAATGTCGTTTTACCAACCTCAAAAGGTTTGAAGCCGAGTGCATAATATAACATTCAAAATTTAATATTGAGAACTTTAATTGTATTTGAACAACTCTTACTATGAGTAAGCACATTGATTTAAAACTTAACATGACAGTATGGGAATAGGATATTGGATGATGGATCAAAGACTGCAAGGTAGGAGTTTTACAATGCAGCCTTCAATTAGTAATCTTTACTCAATTTAAAGTTTTACATTCAGCCATTATTAAGAAACCAATTCATGCCCATATTGAGCAAATAAATTATTTAATTCCTGCTCTATGACGTAAACAATTTGATTAGCAATTCATTCATACATTTTCAAAAAATACAGAAAAGATAAAACACAGACTTTGAAAAAAAAAATTCCTTTGCCTATAGCTCTCAATTCATTGTGTTGTCTATTATGAATACCCAATTAACTTCTTTGCATTACTAAACTATAGCTCAATGCAAATAAAATATTAATTGTGCACATATACAGAGCTGTTAATTTCAGCTAAAAATATTGATTTGCAAGTACACGCAAGTTTTGATACTGTCTAAAATAGTATGAATCAATGCATTTCTTCTCAGAAAATAAACTCAACAAGATTTTTGTAGTTCATATCTAAATATCATAAATTATCAAACGTCACAACTGGATATAGCAAGACAGCAGAGTATAGGCTTGATCCAACTAAATTGTGATATTGTGGATCACTTAAACTATCCATTTGCCTATAGCAGTATAAGTTCTTCAAACTGGCAGGTAGTACCTAAACATTGGAGTTTAATCATTAATACCTGACTTTGTGAAGGTATTGATTGTGTTGTCTTTGTTCAAAGAGATATCTTCTGATTTAATCAGTTCGGAGATGTTATTACACAACTCTGGGGCTTGAACTCAAATCTCCTTATCTCAGAGGTAGGGAAACTATTGCTACACCATAAGAGTCCTTCTTTGTTCGAGCAAGATGCATTACTTAATGCAGTTCATGTATCTAACTTCATTGTTAACAACTCTAGCAAGCAGAAGTAAAGTTGCTCTTCATACAGTGTTTACTGCAATCATGCTGTGATTGATTTGGAGTGGTTACCTATCAATATTATACAGAGCAGTCCAAAGTCATGCTAAATTAGGCATTTGATAAATCCTAGACATGAAAAGTAGATTCCAATGCAATATTTTAAGTCTATTTGTTAGGAACGTGGCAAGATATGCTTGAAACTATAATATGGAATATATACACTTGAATCCTGCATGCAATATGTTCCCTACTCTCCCAATGTTTCTGAGATAAGCTGAGGGTTGATTATACCTAATATAAAAGATTTGGAGTTGTGCATCGCTGTATATTAGTCTCCTTGCACATGATAACTTGCAGCTCAACAAGTCTATCGACTAATTAGACAACCATGCTATAACAATACCTGTCATTAGGTATTAAATCTTAAATCTTCAGGCAAATTTTCACTGGCAGTATTCATTCGTAATGTGAACACATGAGATAGGATTAGAAATAAGTTATTTGACCCCTCAAGCTTGCTGTACTAGTCAATAAAATCATAGCTAGTCTGTTTGTGCTTTTAATTCCACATTCCCATCTATCCCTGATTATATTTGATGACTCTGCCTGAAAAGAATTGATTTATCAATCATCACCACGACAGTCTAAAGAAGACATTCCAAAGTTGCACAATACTCTAAAAAAAAATTCTCTTCATCCTGTCCGAAAGAGAAACCTCTAACTTGACAACTAAGTTTTGGACTTTCCCACAAGTAGAAACTTCCTTTTCATGATCATCTTGTTGATCGTAATCAGGATCTTGATGCATATCTCACTCTTCCAAACTCCAGAAAAAAACACTTAAATAAAAGAAAAATATTGCAGACTTAGAAATTTGAAGCAAACACAGAGAATGCAGGAGAAACCAGCAGGTCTGACAGCATCTGTGGAGTTAGAAACAGCATTTGCAATTTGTAGTCCTGTATGATCTCTTCCGAACCACTTTTTCAGATGTATTTGTTCCAGTTAAAACATGCCCAGCCTGCCAAACCCACCTTTATGTGACAACCCAGTCATTCCGGGTATTAATGTAATAAATCCACTGAACTAACTTCAATACATTTGTATCTTCATTAAGTAAGGAGACCAAAACTGCACTCAGCAATGCCCTGACAAACTGATGCATAACATCCCTACTTCATGTTAAATTCCTCTCTCAATTAAAAAACATGCAACTAGCTTTCTTGATTATGTGCTCTAACTGAATATTATAGCTTACTGACTTGTGTGCTACAATGCCTAGATCTCTTCACAACAGAGAACCACAAAGTTGTTATCTGTTTAAGTAATATTCTGCTTTTCATCCTCCTGCCGAAAGGAACAACTTTACATTTTCCGATTTTATACCCGACCAGATTTTTGCCAACACACTCAAATTGTCTATATCCTTCCACAAACTCCTTATATTTTCTTTACAATATATTTTCCTACTTATTATTGTGTCATTTGTGAATTTAGATGTCATGCCTTCACTCCCCTCATTTAAGACACTGATGTAAAAGGTTGAAGCCCGAATACAAAATCTGCAGGACTCCATCATACATCCTTCCAAACAGACAAAGATCATTTATATAAACTCTCTGCTTCCTGCCAATGAGCTAACCTTCTCACCATGCTAATATGTTGCCTCTTCCGCCATGAGCTTTCATTTTCTGTAATACCCTTTCTTCTGGCACCTTACCAAATGCCTTCTTGAAATCCAATTACACAGTGTGTATAGATTCCCCTTTAGTAACAGCAAATAAATTGTTAAAACATGCTTTCCATTTCAGAAAACCATGGTAATTCTAGCCAATTTCCATGAGTTTTTTTTTAAAAGTGCCTGGCCAAAGCATCTTTGTTGATTGTTTCGAACAACTTCCCCATGACTAATATTAAGCTACCTGACCTATAAATTCCAGTTTTCTGCCTCACTCTCTTCTTGAATAGAATGGTTATGTTTGCAACATTCCAGTATGACTGAAGCTTTCTTGGATTGAGAGAATTTTGTAAAATTAATATCAACAAACCTCCTATGTATAAAGCGTGTATGTATTCAAATATGCAGGATATTGGTGAGACTACATCTGGAATATTGTATATGGTATTGATCACCTTATTTAAGGAAGGATGTAAATTCATTGGAAACCATTCAGAGAAGGTTATTTGACTGGGACTGGAATGGATGGTTGGCCTTATCTGGAAAAGTTAGACAAGCGCGATTTACGTTAACTGGAGAATAAAAGAATAAAAGAACTTGACTAAAACTTATAGGGTCCTGAGGGGTTTTGACAGGATAGATATTTTCTCTTATGGAGAATCTCAAACTAGGGGTCACTGTTTAAACAAAATGAATCATCCACTTAAAACAGGGTTCTGGTTTAATTATTCAAAAAAGAGTCATTGGAAATCTCTTCTTGAAAAGGTGATGGATTCTTTATTGGTTTTAAAGAAGAGGTAGATATCTGGTGAAACGTTATCCAAGGTTGGTAGGGATATGGATTTCTTATTGCAGTCATGATTATATGAAATTATACAGTAGGGTCCGGGGCTGAATGGCCTACTCTTGCTTTTGTTCACGTGATCACTGTTTTTGAAAGAGATCAAACTCTGGAAGGTCTACTATAAAGTCACTCACCAGAACTTTGTTGATGATATTGGTGACAGTCTGCAGGTTGCATCATTAGTCTTTCTTTTTCAAAGTTTGTTTTTCTTAAATAATTTGCAGAGATCCTTAATGATTTCTGTGATTTGAGTTACAGATTAGATAGACTCTGTCGTGGTTGATGTCACCTTGGATTTGCTAATGTACACAAATTCTTTCAGTGCGTTTGTCTTCCAGCACAAGTCAGTGGTTGACATATTATGCAGGTTTGCAATCCATTGTACTGGGGCTGTGTGATGGCTCAGTGGTTAATATTGGTGCCTCACAGTGGCAGGAACCTGGATTCAATTCCACCCTCGGGTCGCTGCCTGGAAAGAGTTTGCATGTTCTCCCTTTGTCTGCACAGGTGACCTCCCACAATCTAAAGATGTATAGTTTAGCTGGATTGGCTATGTTAAGTTGTCCAGAGGTGTGCAGGCTAGATGGGTTAGCCGTGGGTCTGAGTGGGATACTCTTTATGGTAGCTTGGACTTGATGGGCCAAATGGCCTGCTTCTAGACTGTAGTGACTTTATGATTTTATACCGGGATCAGTGCCCAAGCATTTTGTGTCACTGTTCTGTGCCCACATACAGAGGCTGTCTTTTTCTGATGCGTACACAAGAACAAGGTTATCACTCTAAAGAGTCGATGTAGTTCTGGTCCTGCAGTTAATGCCAGGCAGTTTCCAGATAACATATACTCTGATCATAGTCTTTTTCTTGACCATTTTCAGGTGCTCAGGTAACATGAGATTGCACTCTGCACAATTCCAACTACTTGGGAAATGTTTGTTTTTGACAGGTTTTGCAGCAACAAAGCAACTGAGAGTTTGATGTTAGCCAATTGGTTGCTGAAACAAAAAGCAGTGGCTGCGTACTGAGTTATAGAATCACAGAGATGTATAGCATGGAAACAGACCCTTTGGTCCAAATTGTTCATGCCGACCAAATGTCCTATTTTAATCTAGTCCCATTTGCCAGCACTTGACCCGTATCCCTCTAAACCCTTCTAGTTCATATACCCTTCCAAATGCCTTTAAAATGTTGTAATTGTACCAGCCACCACTACTTCCTCTGCCAGCTCATTCCATGCACGCACCACCCTCTACGCGAAAAAGTTGCCCCTTAGGTTCTTTTTAAATCTTTCCACTCTCACCCTAAACCTATGCCCTCCAATTCTGGACTCCCCCACCCTGGGGAAAAGACCTTGGCTATTTACCCTATCCATGCCCCTCATGATATTATAAATCTCCATAAGGTCACCCCGCAACCTCCGACACTCCAGGGAAAATAGCCCCATCCTATTCAGCCTCTCCCTATAGCTCAAACCATCCAACCATATCAACATCCTTGTAAATCTTTTCTGAACCCTTTCAAGTTTCACAATATACTTCCTGTGAGAGGTAGACCAGAATTGCACACAATATTCCAGAAGTGGCCTAACCAATGTCCCGTACAGCCACAACGTGAACTCCCAACTCCTATACTCAATGAACTAACCAATAAAGGCAAGCAAACCAAATGCCTTCTTCACTATCCTATCTACCAAAGTCTCCTTAGGGCAGCATGGTGGCACAGTGATTAGCACTGCTGCTTCACAGCGCCAGAGATCCAGATTCAATTCCCGCCTCAGGCAACTGTCTGTGTGGAGTTTGCACATTCTCCCCGTGTCTGCGTGGGTTTCCTTCGGGTGGTCCGGTTTCCTCCCACAGTCCAAAAATGTGCAGGTTAGGTGAATTAGCCACGCTAAATTGCCCGTAGTGTTAGGTGAACGGGTAAATGTAGGGGAATAGGCCTGGATGGGATGCTCTACAGAGGATCAGTGTGGACTTGTTTCCACATTGTAAGTAATCTAATCTAATCCCCACATTCAAGGAACTATTAACCTGCACCCCATGGTCTCTTTGTTCGGCAACACTCCCTCGGACCTTACCATTAAGTGTATAAGTCCTGGTCTGATTTGCCTTTCCAAGATGCAGCACCTCACATTTATCTAAATTAAGCTTATTCTGCCACTCCTCAGGCCATTGGCCCATCTGATCAAGATCCTGTTGTAATCTGAGGTAACCTTCTTCCCTGTCCACTACACCTCCAATTTTGGCATCATCTGCAAACCTACTAACTATACCTCCTATGTTCACATCCAAATCATTTAAATAAATGACAAACAGTAATGGACCCAACACCGATCCTTGTGGCACACCACTGGTCACAGGCTTCCCGTTTGAAAAGCAACCCTCCACCACCACCATCTGCCTTCTACCTTCAAGCCAATTCTGTATCTAAATGGCTAGTTCTACCTGTATTCCATTGGATCTAACCTCGCTAAACAGTCTCCCATGAGGAACCTTATCGAACGCCTTACTGAAGTCCATGTAGATCATGTCCACCGCTCTGCCCTCATCAATCCTCTTTGTTACTTCTTCAAAAAACTCAATCAAGTTTGTGAGACATAATTTGTGAGACGGCACGGTGGCACAGTGGTTAGCACTGCTGCCTCACAGCGCCAGAGACCCGGGTTCAGTTCCCGCCTCAGGCGACTGACTGTGTGGAGTTTGCACATTCTCCCCGTGTCTGCGTGGGTTTCCTCCGGGTGCTCCGGTTTCCTCCCACAATCCAAAAAATGTGCAGGTTAGGTGAATTGGCCATGCTAAATTGCCCGTAGTGTTAGATGCAGGGGTAAATGTAGGGGTATGGGTATGGGTATGGGTGGGTGCGCTTCGGCGGGTCGGTGTGGACTGGTTGGGCCGAAGGGCCTGTTTCCACACTGTAAGTAATCTAATCTAATCTAATCTAATCTAATCTAAAAAAAATTTCACACACACAAAGGTGATTTTGAACAGAGACGTCAATAATTAAAATATTGCTCTGACTCTAGAACAAGATGCTGCTGAATTCTCAAAGCTAGTTTCCTGGGTAGCAATGATCAAATTATCCAAAGAAACTATTTTCCTCAAGGTGATGAGAAGCATGTTGCTCACAAGAATGTTGAAAAGCTAAATCAGAGCCTTGGAGATTTCCATCATTCGGTGCCCAGGGAGAGTTTATCCAGTGTCTGAATGAAATCTTACATTGAAGAAAGGGCACAAATGTAGCTTGACACTAGAAAATTATGAAGGTTTACAACATAGAACCATGTCACCAAATAATGTAATGTGTTGATGAAAGATCAAGACTGTGACATCTGCTTGGTCTTGGACTGGAAGTGGAGAGAGCCTGGTGGCAAGGAAATACTCAGTTTGTAGGTGAGAGCAGGGGTAAGGGCTGATAACTGGCTTGGTCAGTCGCAAGATCCTCTGACTTGAGGATAGTAAAGACTGTAGCTTCTCTCCAAATTAATGGAATGTCAAGTTTCATGGAGGCCAATAAAGAAAGGAACTGTTTAATCATGCTCACGAGGAATTCAGGGAAAGTGTTGTATGCAACTTAGTTGTACAATTGCTTTATCACTTTCTCATTTTAATGTTTTAATAATTTTAGTGTCAACACAAGTGATTAATTCTTTACTGCATTTAATTTATTATTTTCTTAATTTTAATATCAATTTATTCTATGCAATGAGGCAAATCATAATTAATGTGTAGTGCACATGGTTAATGAAATGCTAATTTTCAAGAAATCACTACTTGGGCACTTCTTTATTTAAATTTGTTTCAAAACATCATGTAAATGTAGAAAGGTGTTCAAATATTCTGCTCTTGTTTGAACTGCACTGTATACTGATTGTATAGCTGATTCATCTTATTACTGAGGACAAGTTTTTTTTTCAAAGTCGAGTGTAGTTGGTTTCAGAGCACGTATGCCTTCAGTAATTGAAATCTAAGTTACATGGAAAATGGCAATATCTCCCACGATATTGCTAAGAAAATATGAACAGATAGTCATATACAAATTACTAAAGATTAGACATGTTCTACTCAGCTTCTGGGAATTGAAACTACCCTGACACCCATCTTTCAACCACTACCACCATCTCTGCTAATTAAACAACAATAGAATCACACAGTGATACAAGACAAGATGTTATTCAACCTATATCGCATGCGCCAGTTATTTGATAGACTAACCTATTTTGTTGCACTGCCCTGCTGTTTTCCAATATCCCTTCAAATTTCCCTCCTTCCAGTATTTGTCCAGTTACCTTTGAAATTAATATTGAACTTGCTTCCACTGTCCTGTAAACAATGCATTTCAGATCATAAGAATATGTTCTGGAGAATAAAAAAAATCCTACATGCCATCTTTAGTTCTCTTGCCAATTACTCTCAACCTGACTGATGATTCATAGAATCATAGAGTCATAGAGATGTACAGCACGGAAACAGACCCTTTGGTCCAACTCGTCCATACCGACCAGATATCCCAACCCAATCTAGTCCCACCTGCCAGCACCTGGCCCACGTCCCTCCAAACCTTTCCTATACATATACCCATCCAAATGCCTTTTAAATGTGGCAATTGTACCAGCCTCCACCACTTCCTTCGAGTGGTCCAGTTTCCTCCCACAATCCAAAAATGTGCAGGTCAGATGAATTGGCCACACTAAATTGCTCGTAGTGTTAGGATGTTAAAATAAGCAACTTTAGAGATATAGGATGAACTGGTAGCAATCTTCCAAGAAGCCTTAGATTCTAGAAAAGTCTTTTAAGATTGAAAAAACTGCCAATGTAACATTTTATTTAAGGAGGGAATGAGACTATAAAACAGGTAACTATAGACCAGCTGCCTCAATATCTGTTATTGTGAAAATATTACTGTCCATTTTAAAGGATCAAGTTAAAAATCAGACAACACCAGGTTTATTTGGAAGCACTAGCTTTTGGAGCACTGCTCCTTCATCAGGTAGCTGTGGAGCAGGACCATAAGACACAGAATTTATAGCAAAAAATTCCAGTGTTATGTAGTTGAATGATGTATTGAACAAACCTATTTTGCTGTTAACCGGCTGTTCCATATCACTGCTCAGGATGTAATAGTAAAGCATGTAGATGTACATAATATAATCAAACAGAGTCATCATAGCTTCGTGAAGTGGAAATCATGCCTGACAAGTTTATTAGTAATCTTTGAGGATATAACAAACAGGATAGATAAGGGAGAAGCAGCAGATGTAATATATTTGGATTCAAAAAGCATTTGATAAGATACCACATATTCGGCTACTTAATAAAATAAAACCCACTGAGTTGGAGGTAGTTCATATATATTAATGTGGGCAAAGTTTTTTCTAACTAGTACAATACCGAGATTTGGGCTAACGGGAATTTTTCAGGATAGCCAAGTGGCATGCTTCAGGAATCAATGTTGGAGTCACAATTATTTACAATATGTATTAATGACTTGGATGAGGTTGAATGTACTATCGGTGAAGGTGGGTACTGCAGATGCTGGAGATTATAGTCAAGATTAGAATAGATCTGGAAAAGCACACAGGTCAAGCAGCACACGAGGCGCAGGAAAATCGATGTTTTAGGCAAAAGCCCTTCTCATTCCTGATGAAGGGTTTTTTCCCAAAACATTGATTTTCCTGCTCCTTGGATGCTGCCTGACCTGTTGTGCTTTTCAAGCACTACTCTAATCTTGACTTGAATGTAATATAGTCACGTTTGTGGATGACACAAAAATAGGTGGAAAGGCAGGTGGTGAGGATGACACAAAGGTTTTGGGAGAGATGTGGGCAGTTTGAGTGAGTGGGCACAAGACTTGTCAGATGGAATGTAATTTGTGGAATTATGAGGCTATGGACTTTGGTAAGAATAGAGGAGCTGAATAAATTGGGTAGAACCCAAACTAATGCTGGGCAAGTAACATAATAGGATGATTGATGATGCTTCCGTCAACTTGCTAGTGTTTGAGAGGAGAGTGAAATTGACTGGATTGGATTTGTTGTAAACAGGACAGACCTGGGCAATTTTCCACATTGCCCAGGCAGATGGCAGTGTTGTAGCTGTCCTAGAAATAGTTTGGCTAAGGATGTATCAAGTTCTAGAGCACAGGTCTTCAGTGTTATTGCCAAATGTTGTCAGGCCCTATAGCTTTTTTTCAGAATTCAGTTCCTTCAGCTGTTTCTTGATATAATTTGCATGAGTAGAATTGGTTGAAATTTAGCATTAGTGATGCTTGCAACATCAGAAGGAGGCTGAAATGGATCAACCACTCAGCATTTATAGTTGAAAGTGGTTGCAAATGAGCCAGCCTTTCTTTTACACTAGAATGTTGAACACCTCCATTATTGAGTTTGATGATAGTTGTGAAGCTTCCTACTTCTGTTAGTATTTTGATTGTCCAGCACCATTCATGGCAGGAGGTGACAGGACTGGAGTGTTTAGATTTGATCCATTAAATGTGGTGTCTCTTAGCCCTTTATTTCATTCTCTCCTCCTTCTGATTGATGCAAGTGATACCTCATTTTTAGGTAGGATTCATTCATACTGCTCCTGACACCTTCCTGCACTCTTCATTAAACCAGTACTCATTCATTAGTTTGATGCTAATAGTGGAATAGGGCATATGCTAGGCCATGAGGTTACAGATTATGGTTCAAACAATTCTCTCTTGCTGATAACAGCATGGATTCACAATCGTAAGTTACTAAATCTATTGAACTTCCATATTGATAATGTCACACAACATGAAGGAGGGTATCTTTAACATGAACACAAGACTTTCCCTGTTTGGTGATTACTCCCATCAAATCACTCATGAACAAATACATCTGCATCAAGGAGATTGGTAGGATAAGGTTCAGCATCAGTCTAGCATCTAAATCCTTTTGGACCTGACCAGCTGGGTCAGGAGTGGTGATAGCCAACCAGTTTTGGTGCTAGGCATTGAAGTCTCCACCCAGAGTACGTGTGTTTCTTGGCCACCCTCAGCTCTTCTTTTACTGGTATTCAACAAGTATAGATTCATCAGCTGTGGAGGCACTGGATGATAATCTACAGATTTCCTTACGTTTTGTCGATCTGATGCCATGAGAGTCCATCCATGTTGAGGGCTCCCCCAAAGCAAATCCCTCTCCACTGTATACCACTGTGCTACCACTTCTGCTTGCAATGATGATGTCTGAGATATTGTATCTCATGTATCAAAATATCAGGCTGTTTTTGAAATAATATGTAGGATAGTTCTCCCAGTTTTGGAGACTTAGTAAGGAGGAGCTTACAGGTTGACCAGGCTGTATATGCCATTATTGTTTTCAGTGCCGAGGTCACTCTTGAGTGGTTTATCTGCTTTCATTCCTTTCCTAGGATTTTGTAGCAATTTTGATACAAATGAATGGCTTGCTGGGCTAAGTGGATAGAGTACAGTTTAGCAGACAGTTAAGAGTCAACCACATTGCTTTGTGTGTGAAATCCCATATAGGCCAGATCAGGTAAGGGCAGTAGATTTCCTTCTTAAAAGGACAGTATTGGCATATATAGATTTTTACTACAATCAAGAATGGTTTCCTCGTTGACATTGGACTAGTTTTTAATTCTAGATTTTTACTGAATTCACATTGCACCATCTGCCAAGGAGAAATTCAAACCCCTGTCCCAAATCTCTGAATTACGAATCCTTCAATATTACCATATATATCATATATCATATATATACCATATAAATCTCTGAATTGCGAATCCATCAATATATACTGCCTCTACCATATTCCAGCTAAGGTAGAACTGGAATGTTTTGTCAAGGTTTGAATAACTTCCTTGCCTTTTTCACTTTGAACCTTTATGTATAAAATCAAGCTCGGTCTCCTTAATTTGTTGCTAACTTTAAAGAATTGTATATGCCATCAAACTCTCTGTTTCTGCTGCTCTTTCGTTCTGTGTAACACAATAAATCACTTTGAATTTCTCTATTAAAATTCCAAACTGTCTTTTTTCCATACAAAGTAACAAGATCCTCTACACTTGTTCATTTATAACCAGTAAGGGAAAGAATGTTAGAAATACAAATTGCAAAATATTTCACAATATTTTACATTATGCTAACTAGCTTAATGGGCTTTTTCCTTTTGCTGCTGAATAATTCCACACCATACCTCATCTCCCTTTTATTTCTTCTTTTGTTACCTTCATTCAGATTGTATTCTCTGTTCCACACCACAAAAATAATAATACAAAGTAAAAGAGACAGGCAGCTGTTCAAAATTAATCCTTCTATATTTGAGCTCTTCAGAGAAACTGCTGTTGTCATTCCATTGCAGGCAAGAAGCCTGTTTTTGCCACGCCAGGGAGGGAAATAGTATTTGTAAATGAGAATTAGACATTTAAATTGTCAGTTTACTCCATTGAAGTGAGATTTGGGTAGCTTTCAAGTGTGAAGCGTTAAATTAGCATGTTTAAGAGCAGATCTGAACTTCATGCATTTTCTTTAACTAGTGCTCCCCCTTGGAGATTAAGATATTTATTTTGTTCAAGAACACCTTTGGAGAAGGTAAATGTTCTTTCTAATCTTGCCATTGTATAAGGTACTGGATTTATGACTTTTCTGGATAACAATTATACTGGGTGTTAACGACATAACATTGACACTGAAGCAACAGGAGAATGGTGCCATTCATTTTCATCACTGCAGAGTCATCACACAAATCATTAGTAAATAGTAGTAGATAAGTTTCTGCCATGCCATCTTCCTCAAAAAGTTAAAAATCACACAACACCAGGTTTTAACTTTGTACACCCCAGTCCAACACCGGTATCTCCAAATCATTCCTCAAAAGGTTTACTGCAAAAACACTCATAAGAGGTTGTATGCGAATCTGAGCAGCCTGTTGAAATCAGCATTGGCAGTCATGTATGAACGGTTTTCTGGCCATATCAGCACAGCTGAATGGGTCAGTTAGGAAGGAAATAGAAACCTTTTAAGAAACAAAAAAGAATTCTTTGTAATTAAAATACTCATGGCATATAATTATGTAGAAAAAGGAATTGTGCCACATATCATTACAAATCATGCCATTAAAAATAAATTTGATAGCTGTTGAATGAAAATTCAGATTGCCTAAGCAGTAACTTTCATTTGTCTAGAGGGTTTGAAGCAATAAATGGCTCTATACTCTTGTAGTTAATCAATGCAGAAGACAGTCATTGCTGAGGATGTTCTCAGAAAATGAAGGCTGTTTTTTTCATTAACTGTGATAAAATCTTGAGAGAATTTGATAGGATGGATTTGATAGGATGGATGCTAAGAACATGTTTCCTCTTACTGGTAAGACTAGAACGATTCTTCTATATAAGATGAAGACAAGGGTTTATTTTTCTTGCAGAAGGTTGTTAATCTGTGCAATTCTCTTATCCCGAGAGTGGCAGAGGCAGAATCTTTGAATATTTTAGCGTTGAGTTAGAGATTCTTGATTGACAAGAGAGCCAAATAGTATGGGGAATAAACAGAAAAGCACAGTTGAGAACCTCAACAGACCAGCCATAATCTTATTGAGTTGCAGTACAGACTCAAAGGACCAAAAGGTCTGCACTTGCTCATTTTAAAATGTGGGCACATTCCTGGAAACTACTGCTTAAATTCTAATTATGCAAATTGAAGCAAGTTTTCCCACTTAAATAGCATGTAATATCAGAAGATGTATTTCCAGCCCAAGACTTTCAGCTCCACTTAATATCATGAAATTGAAGTAAACAAAACCAGAAGTATGTGGAGGCTGAAAGGTAAGGCGAAGGTTCTAGAGAATGAAGCAGTAGCCCTCTTACTGGCTCATCCAGCCAGTAGCTATGCAGACAGTAACAGAAAAGGACCTGTGTACTTAGTTCTGAAATACTATACAAAGGAGTGGGCAGTATTCAAAGTCAATAAATGGATCATAATTTTTTAATGGCTTAATAATGCAACTGCACTTCTTGAAGCAAATCAAACTGGTGTTCTGATCAATCACCATCACGGAAAGATTATCCAATCATTATATTCATGCTTGTCGTATCTTGCTGTGGACAAATTGGTTACCATGTTTACTGAGACAGGTGGGGGGAGGGGAAATGAGGAAACTGGGGTTTTTCCCCTCCCCCCACCTTGTCTCAGTCCCAACCCTCGAACTCAGCACCACCTTCCTAACCTGCAATCTTCTTCCTGACCTCTCCACCCCCACCCCCACTCCGGCCTATCACTCTCAACTTAACCTCCTTCCATCTATCGCATTTCCAATGCCCCTCCACCAAGTCCCTCCTCCCTACCTTTTATCTTAGCCTGCTTGGCACACTTTCCTCATTCCTGTAGAAGGGCTCATGCCCGAAACGTCGATTCTCCTGCTCCTTCGATGCTGTCTGACCTGCTGCGCTTTTCCAGAAACACATTTTCAGCTCTGATCTCCAGCATCTGCAGTCCTCACTTTCTCCTACCATGTTTACTGTCTTATAACAGTGACTATTCTTCAAAAATGTCTCATGGACAGCAAACTACTTTTGGACAACCCTGAGGTTATGAAAAGCATGATACAACTGTAGGTGTTTTTTTTTAATTCAATGAAAAATCACGGGAATCATACTCTAGGATTTCCAATAGGGTATTCTCGGTAGTGAGAATGCCCACTTCAAGTGTAATTTGTAAAATTGCTCCTTATGTATATAATTGCTGACATTACTAAAAATAATTCCTGCAACTGACAACTTGTCTTTAACATATGCTTGCTCCTGTGTGTCATTAGCTAAAAAACACAACATAAATTATGCGACATGATCAAGGAACATGAAGATAACATTCCCAGTACAAACAAGCCTCAATTTTAAATACAATAATGGGACCAACCACTATCACATTCTTAATTAATGCCTTTTGACATTTAATGTTAATCTAGCTTAATTTTTTAAATTGTACAAAGTTGAACCCTTAGTTTCAATGTATGTAATTGTAATATTTTCTTTTTGTATATGTCCATGAGCAGAAATGGCTGCCACCCTTTGATTAAATGTTTCTGCCTACAGCTTTGGCATTTAATCAGCCTAGTAGTCATTTATTGCCTCCTTGAATGCAAGAAAATGGAAATTATAATTTTAATAATCAGTGCTGTTCTGATCCCATCGATGTTATGATTATCCTATTATTACATCAAATAGTATGAAACAGTATCATTTTCATTATAGCCAGAATGCTGTAAGAAATGTTTTACAAATGTTTTTATGATATTAGATCAGTAAATTATTTTAAAATCTTGCAAATGAATTTAAAACACAGGGCATTTCGAACCTACCTGGACCCTACCCCAAAACTCCACTTATCTCCTGAAGGTGATGAGGAACGTTGGATATTGTTCAGTCAGTTTTAGCAGCTCTTCAATACCTGAATGAATTGGCTAATCCTAATGAGTGAATAGAGAGTTAGTGGGATATTTAACTATGAGCGGCCCACAATCTGATTTTCACAAAATGATACTAGACAATTTTCCCTTTCGATAGTTTAGAGGCACAGAGTTCAACTGCCATTCCTACTGCCACCCTTTCTCAATGGCGACTATACATCGAACTAGGACCATCATATCCTGGATGATGCATTTCCAGAATGGATAATACACATGGTCACAAGGAGCCCAGTATTATTGCCATAATACTATTTACTTTGAAGCAAGTAGATAGAATCTTCAAGTTCAAAATGAACAAAGAATCATGATTTATTGAGTAGCGAAAATTTCACAAATATAGAAAGATGGTCCAGTAACATCTAGTGTGAATGAAAGTTATCACATTGATTGCAATATCTACACAAATATCTGCTAGATTATATAAAAACTGATATATAAAATTTAATAACAGCATTAACATTGACATTAAAAAGAATGACATTTATGTATCACTTTTCATGACCTAATGACCTGAATGCTTTGCAATTAAATACTTTTGAGATGTAAGGCTAAATTTCCCCATGTTGAATTAAGTCAAGTGAGATTCACAGTCCCTGGTCCACCATGGCTCTCAGAGATTTTTCTCACACAATACTCTGTATGGTGACTCATTAAATAATACAAGTGGACTCTTTGGTTCTTGCCTTGTGGAATTATGTGGAA
The DNA here is from genome assembly GCF_004010195.1 of Chiloscyllium plagiosum. NCBI lineage: Eukaryota > Metazoa > Chordata > Chondrichthyes > Orectolobiformes > Hemiscylliidae > Chiloscyllium > Chiloscyllium plagiosum. Next base: position 114,865,715 of record NC_057713.1, on the reverse strand, counting down.
AAAAAGACAGATGTGCTACCTTTGCTAGAGCTTTCTGGCATTTAATGCCATTGACGCGATATTTAAAGCCCAGCTGCATGGCCATTGCAGATACTGTAAGCCAGTAGCTGCCCTTCACACTGTAGTGCCACAGTTATCACAGAGTATATGTCCCAGGAAGACAGATTTGTTTACCGATTCAACAACGTGAACCTGGAGGTATTGGCAGGTGGGGCTCTGAAGAGGAGGGAAGTAGTCGATAGGGTGGTTGATTGGGCTTTATATTAATTAGAGGGGATGAAGGGTTCACTTGAAGGAAAGTTTAAAAGATTAAAATGAAATAAGAAGTTTTAGGGCAGGTAGTGAAGAGACAAACAATAATTGAAGTTTTACAAGCAGGGATATAAAACATACACAGAAGAGACAGTAAATATTAGAATCAAAGTCAATAATGATGGCAAAATTTCAAAGTTTAAGGCTCTTTATCTGAATGCGCACTAGGAAACTAAGGAAAGCTCAGCCCTGGAGTGACAATATTCGCTGCATTCCGAATGAACTACCTGTCATCCCAATGATTGCGCATGAACTCCACGACTAATAATGACTCAATCCCTGCTCTGGTAAGCCTGTCCATGGCCAACACCTTGTACTGTAAGTAATTAGGTCTATTGACTGACTGTGGAAGTATCGCTTGACTGAAAGTAGGGGACTGAGAGTAATGGTGAAAGGTTGCGTTTTGGACTGGCAGTCTGCGATCAGTGGTGTGTCACAAGGATCGATGATAGGTCCAATGTTTTTGTCATTGACTTAAGTTATTTTGATGTGAATACAGAAGAAATGGTTTGTAAGTTTGCAGATGACACCCCAAAATAGGAGGCATAGTGGACAGCGAAGAAGGTTACCTCAGAGTACAATAGGACCTTCATCGGATCAGCAAATGGGCCGAGCAGTGACAGATAGAGTTTAATTTAGATAAATGTGAGGTGCTGTATTTTGGAAAGGCAAATTAGGCAGGGCTTATACTCTTAATGGTAAGGTCCTGGGGAGTGTTGTTGAACAATGACCTTGGGGTGCAGATTCAGAGTTCCATGAAAGTAGAGACACTGGTGGGTAGGATAGTGAAGAAGGCGTTTGGTGTGCTTGCCTTTATTGGTCAGTGCATTCAGCAGAGGAGTTAGGAGTCATGTTGTGGCTGTTGTGGCTGTACAGGACATTGGTTAGGCCACTTTTGGAATATTGCATTCAATTCAGGTCTACCAACTACATGAAAGATGTTGTGAGACATGAAAGGGTTCAGAAAAAGATATAGAAGAACCCTGTTTCCAGATTTGGAGAGTTTGAACTGTAGGGAGAGGCTGAATAAGCGGGAGCTGTTTTCCCTGGAGTGTTGGAGGCTGAGGGGTGACCTTATAGAGGTTTATAAAACCATGAGGGGCATGGATTGAGTAAAAAGCCAAGGTATTTTCCAAGAGTCGGGGAGTCCAAAACAGGAGGGGATAGGTTTAAGGTGAGAGTGAAGAGATTTAAAAGAGACCTAAGGGATAACTTTTTCATGGAGGGGTGTGGTGTGTGTATCGAATGAGCTGCTAAAGGAGGCTGGTACAATTACAACAGTTAAAAGGCATCTAGATGGTTACATGAATCAAAAGCCTTTAGAGGGATATGGATTCAAATGTTGGTAAATGGGATTAGATTAATTAAGGATATCTGGTCAGCATAGATGAGTTGGACTGCAGGGTCTGTTTCCAGGCTGTACATCTCTATGAGTGGGTGATAAGAAATGACAGAACCATAAACTGCATTCTGTGTAAATGCAGTATGTGTCCTTATGCTTCAAGTAACTTGTCAGAAACATGCATGCCAGAGGTGTCTCTGACCTCCAAAGTTCAGTACTGGGAGGCTAAAGTAGTGTGAGAGTTGAACTGCGAGCAGGTATGATGATGCGCCAATACTAACTTGCCAGGACAAAAAATGAAGGAGGATGTAGTCCAGAGTGTTGTAAAGACAATGTTGGATGAAGGCTGGGACAAGCAAGTGGTGAGCTGCAGCCACCAATGTTGCTTCACTCGTTGAGAATTAATATCATCTTGTTTCTCGGGGAAGGAGAGGAGAATTGCAAGTGGCTTACAATCAAGTGAGTTGAGCTAATAATGAGATGCAAACATGTGAAAATCAGCTCGTCTTAGTTCAGTGGAACATTCTGAAGTCATCATTGAAAGGTTAGGAGGAAACCCAGGAAAGGTTTGCTTAATGTTGAGTCCCGATATTTTATTTCTTGTAGTACATTCCCAACTGACTCACCATCACCCACAACAGTCAAAACAATGGAAAGTTCCACCTGTAGTCATTGCTCTAATACAGGATTGACGGCAGCCAATTTGTATCCAGCCATGTGTTAACTGCTGAACAATTTATGTTGTGATGTTGATTGAGAGATTAATATTGACTAAGAGATTGAAGAGATATCTTCAAAATAATGACAATGGAAATTTTTGTCCACATGAGTCAACAAGCAGGGAATTAATTTGCTGAGTCATCCAAAAGACAGCACCTCTGACATTGCAGCATGCCCTCTGTCGTGTACAGAGTGCCATTTTATATTATGGTCTCATTAATGGAGTCAGGCATGATCACATGACCTTCAAATTGTGAAGTGAAACCACTAACAACTGAGTTATGGCTGACACTGATCCCAGGTTGACAAATGCATTGTCCATCTGCCCTCAGAATCAGAGACTTGTTAATGCTAGAAGTTACCTTTCTGACCAAAAAAGACACTTATTAACCTTCTTGCTTCAATCCCTTGCTTCAGGACCAAGGATATGTTAAGCACATATTTATTACAATTTCATAATTAACATCTACTATGCTGAAGAAGGGTTAAACCTGAAATGTTGACTTCTCCACCTCTTAATGCTGCCTGGTTGCTGTGTTTTTCCAGCCTCCTGCTTGTCGACCTTGGATTCCAGCATCTGCAGTTGTTTTGTCTCTTCTCAGTGATCCAGAAAATCTATTTCAATCTTCACACTAAACACCAGCCTCAGCACCTTTCTTCATCTAATCCCATCAATGTATCCTATTCCTTCCTCCCTGAAGTGCACCAATGCTATTCACCTCAACTAGTCTTTGTGGAAAAGTTTCAACATTCTCAGTATTCTCAGAGATGTTCCTTCCTAAATCTCCAGTGGGGTTGAGTAGACACTTTCTTATATGTCTGACCCCGAGTTCTGTAATTTAAAATTGCTCGACACTCATCCCTGCAAATCCTTTCATAACCTTGAAGTTTTCTATCAGATCACCAAGTCTTCTCTTTTCTTTGTGGATAGAAATCCCTCAACCTGTTCAATCTTTCTCGATTGATATAATCTCTCAATTACTTAGAATTGTAGAGATTGATTTCTTGTGAGCCACCACAGTGAGGCATGCTTCTGGATTCTGCCTGAGTGGTCTCATTAAACCCACCCCACTCCTCCCCACTCTTCCTCACCCCCACTCACCAACTAAACTTAATTTGCAGTCTTCAGAGTTTATCCTGATTTGGGGCCAAGTTTGTTATTTGTTCATGGGATGAGAGTGTTGCTGTTAGCACTTATTGCCCAAATTAAGTGGTTTGCTTGGCCATTTCAGAGGGCAGTTGAAAATTAACCATGTTCCTGTGGGTCTGGTGTCATGTATGCCAGACAAGGTAAGAAGGACAGATTTGCTTCTCAAAAAAAATTGTGGATCAGATTTTTTAAAATGATAATGAATGGTGGTTTCATGGTCAGCCTTCATGGGTGGTGCGGTAGCTCAGTGGTCAGCATTGCTGTCTCACAGCCAGGGACCCAGGTTCAGTTCCTGCCTCCTGTCTGTGTGGAGTTTGCACATTCTCCCCGTGTCTGTGTGGGTTTCCTCCGGGTGCTCCTGTTTCCTCACACAATCCAAAACATGTGCAGGTCAGGTGAATTGGCCACGCTAAATTGCCCATAGTGTTAGGTACATTAGTCAGGGGACAATATAGGGTAAGGGAATAGGTGAATTACTCTTCAGAGGGATGGTGTGAACTTGTTGGGCCAAAGGGCCTGTTTCCATACTGTAGGGAATCTAATCTAAAAGAAATGAGCTAAGTTTGTTTTTATTAAAACCTCTAGATTCTTATTATATTCAAATTTCAACAGCTATGGAAGCATTTGAACCTATGTCCCCAGTTATTAACCTAGGTCCAGTGGCTTAGTAATCAATGGACGGTACCATTGCATCACCCCCTCCTGCAGTCCCAGAAGTGGCACATCACTCTCAGTGTCACCTCCAGGACTGAAGAGCAGCTGGTGATCCTTGGAGGTGGAATATACTGCCACAGGGGGATAGAAACAACAAATTCATGCAACTCATTACCTGAAGGATGGAATACAGAGTATTGGCTTCCAGGGTCAATGGATGTAGCTTCACCCCTGACTTTTCAGCTGATGAGCGGACCTTCAGCCTCATCATAAAACCTAATCCTTTGACTGCACTGATCACAAATCAATCTGCTGGCCTGAGAATGAAACAAAACTCCCTAATAATTCCAAAAACTCAGAACATAATCTTCAACAATGGTCTAGAACAGGGCAATACTCAAGGTTCTTTGAAATCACCTTAACTACAACTTCAGTACCCTCGTCCTTAAGATAATATTAGTTCCAAATGCCTCTTGCAACTGAATGGTTGATTTTTATTGAGTGACATGTAACTCTGTACCATCAATGTGCATGATCTAAACTTGGGCAATTGATATCGAATCTATCAGTTGGGCTGTGCAACTTCAGGATCTCACTGGTTCAATTGTTTCCAGCTCATGTGGAGGTCACCTATGGGAATGTACGTCTCATGATGGCACATGATATTGACTGATCCGGAACTGGCTGCCAGTTAATACTCTGCTTCTTAATTGATTGATTGTTGATTGATTGTTGCACTGCATCTCAATGGGCACAATGGAAATGAAATCTATTCCCATCCGCTTTCACGAAGTAGGAGATTATTTAAAATATGACCCAATTGAAGTCAGATCTTTGATGAACTGCAAACATTTTTAACATGCCATTACACTTCTATAATTATTTAATTGAAGTGTTGGACACAGTCATAGCTCCTTAAGCTGTTCATTAATGTTAATGCATGCCTGATAAGATTATTCCCTTTTCCAAATGCAATTTATGTCATGCGACTAACAATTGACTTTTTTGCATAATAACACTCCTGATTTGATATGTCTAAGGTGTGTGTTTTCTGGCTGGACCTGAGAACTGACAGTGCATCCAGATATTAATAATAAAACATAATTAATTGTCTGTCAAAAATGCTCTCTTTTCTTTAAAATATCCTTGTCATATGACTAAAATAGTTCAAGAATGCTATTCACTTGCTGTTTTCAATATCCAAAATGTCCCTATTAAATATTTCTTCATCTTCATCTTTGTCCTTGCTATTTTCTGTGTTATTTTCATCTTTCATATTTGGTAGCATCAAAATCATGCTTTCGCACTTTTCACAGTCCTTGACAGCAGACAGCATCCAGGTGTTGTTCTCAATCTTGTAGCTGTTTTTCTTCTTAAGTTGTTGTTCTATTTCCTCTTTTGTTTCCTTCTTGTTCTTCTGCCTTCAAGTTTACCACTCGCTGCTAGATGTTCTAGTTTCCTTCCCTTTAGAGTGTACTCAAGGAACTGTCATTGTCTCTTCATGATCATTTGTAAACCCTTCTTCACATGTGCCTGCTTTCTCCAAAACTCACTCATTCATTGGGTGTGTTGTTCAACTAATTCGCATCACACATCTCAGGAATCATTTCACTGTTCTTTAAATTCTATTGCTTTGCTTATATTCCAACTTTCTAATAGCTGTAGGTTCTGCCACAACGCGCATTTCTTCAACGTGAATTGGCTATAATGCGATTGAAGAATTTAGACTATTATTTGTAGAACTCAAACCTTCCTTACTTGGATTGGCTATAATGCGATTCTGGTCCCATTAGTTTAAATGGTGCTGTTATTACGCGATTTTCTTATAATGCAGTATAGCATGGAAATGGAACTATAGCTTTATATCAGAACAGGCTGTATTAGCAAAACCTTTGCCAGGAATGTTCCCATTTGTGACCTATGGCATTGTCAATTGTCACATTTTCATATTGATACAGTCAATAGCCAATGATAAATGCCAAAACACTCCAGGTCAGACATCATCTGTGGAGAGAAAACCAGTGTTTAATTTTCAGGTCTGCAACTATTCATCCAGATTGTTCTCTTCACAGATGCTGTCTGACTCTTGAGTACTATCCATATTTTTTGCTTTCATCCTACTCCTCGGTGTTTTTTTCAGCTAATTCATTGGATGTCACTGGCAAGGCCAACATTTATTTTATTAGATTCCCTACAGTGTGGAAACAGGCCCTTCGGCCCAACAACTCCACATCGACCCTCTGAAGAGTAACCCACCCAAACCAATTTCCCTCTGACTAATGCACGTAACACTGTGGGCAATTTAACATGGCCAATTCACCTGAAATGCACATCTTTGGACTGTGGGAGGAAACCTGAGCACCCAGAGGAAATCCACGCAGACACGGGGAGAATATGCAAACTCCACACAGTCACCCGAGGCTGGACTCGAACCTGGGAGGAGAAAGTGAGGTCTGCAGATGCTGGAGATCAGAGCTGAAAATGTGTTGCTGGAAAAGCGCAGCAGGTCAGGCAGCATCCAGGGAACAGGAGAATCGACG
>NC_057713.1:114849248-114858636 GCF_004010195.1 Chiloscyllium plagiosum | reverse complement strand
TCTTTCCACCTATCGCATTTCCGATGCCCCTCCCCCAAGTCCCTCCTCCCTACCTTTTATCTAAGCCTGCTGGACACACTTTCCTCATTCCTGAAGAAGGGCTTATGCCCAAAATGTCGATTCTCCTGTTCCCTGGATGCTGCCTGACGTGCTGCGCTTTTCCAGCAACACATTTTCAGCTCGAACCTGGGACCCTGGTGCTGTGAGGCAGCAATGCTAACTCCTGAGCTACCGTGCCGCCACAGTGCTTATCTCTAATTGTCATAGAACAGAATCCCTTCAGTGTGGAAGCAGACCATTTGGCGCATCGAGTCCACACCACTCTGCTGAAGAGCATCCCACCCAGACCACCACCCTGTTTGTGTAACACTGCATTTCTCAAGAATGACCCACCTCGCCTGCACATCCCTGGACACAACAGGCAATTTAATGTGGCCAATCCATTTAACCTGCACATTTTTGGACTGTGGGAGGAAAATGGAGCACCCAGAGGAAATCCATGCAGACACAGGGCGAATGTGCAAATTCCACATAGACAGTCGCCTGAGGGTGGGATAGAACCTGGATCCCTGGCACTGAGGAAGCAGTGCTAACCACTGAGCCACTGTGCTGCCCTGAAACCTTGAAGGTGATGCTGAGTTGCCCCTGAATCATTTTTCTCTATGTGGTGAGGGCGATATTATGGTTCCATCAGGTGGGGAGATTCAGAACTTCGATCCAGCAGCAATGGAGAAACAATGATATAATTGAAAGCCAGCTTGTGCTGGATATTTGGGGAAGACATGGTTTTCAGTACCTACATCCATTTGTAATTCGGAGATGCCAGTGTTGGACTGGGGTGTACAAAGTTAAAAATCACACAACACCAGGTTATCGTCCATCAGGTTTAATTGGAAGCACACTAGCTTTCGGAGTGACGCTTTGAAAGCTAGTGTGCTTCCAATTAAACCTGTTGGACTATAACCTGGCGTTGTGTGATTTTTAACTTTGTACATCCATTTGATATTCCAAAGAGCTTGAATTAGCTTGAGACAGGATTTCTGACCCTCTCTTGGGAAGAAGTTCCATCCTGAAGATTACTCAAAACCCCTATCAACTCATCAGACCTACCAAAGGACTGGCTCAAATTGGGATTACAAACAAGTCCTCTAATTCCCAGAGTTCAGGACTGGATCATTGTAGCCAGTCTGAGGATGGGGGGCTTCACAGTGGGGAAGAAAGCTGTCAGATGGGGTGAAGAGAGGTCTTGATGGGACTATCAAGGAAGGGGAAGGACTTATGGAGGGAATCAAAGATGTGGAAAGGGGTCCTTGTGCAAGGTATGCACAATGTTACACCTGAGACTTAAGCAAGGTGACATACCAGGCTCACCCATCATCCCAGAACTCTTCCCACCAGACTCAAAATTGAAGCCAAGCAGCAAGCAGCCCTTAAGTGGCCAATAACTGTCTATATAAGGGTCTCAATTGGAGCACTGGGAAGGCAGCTATACACAGCTTTTCCCACCCTGTATAAAATTGTGGAGAGTACTAGATTTTGAGGGATCAGGGCCGCTGTTACCCTACTTAGAAAGACAGCCATTCATTTGGAATTTTCAGGCAGGTTTTCATTTAATTTGTTATGAAACAGCAAATTAAATATGACACATCAGTTAATTAGGCAAAAAAATACAACCCAAGACAATTGAAGATGGTTTACTGATACTACTGGATGAATAGACACTTATCATGGAGTATAGGCAAAAGTGAGGACTGCAGATGCTGGAAACCAGAGTTTAGATCAGAGTGGTGCTGGAAAAGCACAGCAGATCAGGCAACATCCGAGGAGCAGGAAAATCAATGTTTCGGGCAAAAGCCCTTCATCGGGAATAGAAGAATCTATTCCTGATGAAAGGCTTTTGCCCAAAACTTCCATTTTCCTGCTCCTCAGATGCTGCCTGACCTGCTGTGCTTTTCCAGCACCACTCTGATCGAAACCCCACTTATCATGGAGTGTGCCAATCTCATTGAAGTTGTGAAGTCAGCATCCGGTTCTCCATTTAAAGTGTTAGGAATTGCTTCCTTAGGTCTACTCTCAATCTCTTCCAGTTAATCATCCTTCTGAAGGTAGCACCCTGATGAGGGCTGTCCCCTGAATCTGAGTTCTTTATGATGTACCTGATTTCTAGGGGCTGGTAGTTTACATTGTGTTAATCACCTCTTTGAAGCCTTCTAGACAATAGACATGGGACAACCACTAATGACAGCAGGATAACTGTTTGCACTTGACCACCTTCAAGTGGAGATTAGTTTTCCTTCCTTCTGGGAACAAAACTTGTTTTCCTGAACACTGCATTGATAATAGGGTGCGTACGGTACCATCTAGTTCTTTGACATGAACTTAGGGAACAAGATGGACTTGATGGTCTTTATTGTCACCTTCCTCTTGTTTATTAGAAATTGGATACATTTAGGGAAAACAAGTACCTGTTGTAATAGCAGTTAGGTGAGATGTTATGCTGCAAAAGAAAGACTTGAAAAAAATCAGTTTTTAAGGCACGACAATGTGGAAACGAGAGCAGAAGATGCTGTAAGAGACCGCATATTTTCTTTTCTTTGGAACAACAGACTGAAATGGAAGATTTTTTTCAATATAGCAGAGTATTGCAACTTGAAAATTAAGTGCTGAATATTGTTGAGCCCTGTGATACAATGGTGCTTTTTGGAAGCAGTGAGAGGGAGAAATCGACACTGAATCACAATCTTTTAAAATAGGGAAATACTGCCTGAGAACAAGCTCTGGTGGAGCTGCAGTGTTTACAAGCTGTAAGTGCCAAGAGCAGCAGAAGAGAAAAAAAACATCCAATTCCTACAGACATAAAATACCCACCTCTCTCTTTTTCTCTTGTCTAAAAGAAAATTTAAAACAAAAAATGTATACGAGAAATCCCTGTTTACCATATCAACAATCAAATCAAAGAACAACCATTGTCCTCCAGATAACAAAGTGCCATTAGTGCTAAAATCAAAAGGACTCTGAAGTAGTCTGGAATTTGCATCTTGTTGTTGAACATATTTGAATTCATTTGTCATCCACTGTTTATGTATTAAACTGTTCATCTTTTATCTGTCTTAATTATGATTGAGCATGTGTATATTTGGGTTTCAAAAGGTTATAGTTTAATATAAATTAGAACTGCTTACTTTTCACTTATTTAAATACAGATAAGTGTGTTACAATAAATAGCTTTTTTTTTTACTGTCACTGAAGTAACCCGGTGCGAATTGTTTTTGTCCAAAGTAGAAGTCAGTTAAGTTAATTAGCCATTTTGATGATCTCATTGAAATGTTACATTTACATACTCTGTAACAATGAGGTATGATCATCAGCACATTCCTCACAGTGAAGTCATACAAAAACCATCAGGGAATTTTATATGTCCTTTCATGAAAATTGCTGGCCATACAATTTTGTACCATGCCGATCCTCACTTTAAAATCAAGGCCAGTACGGCAGCCAAGAATGGGGTTTAAGTAGAGAGATTTGTGGATTATGCCAAAAAACAGTTAATTTCACTGGTTAGGCCAGTTTGCTGATGCACAGTTCTCAGTTGTAGGTCATTGTAGGTTACAATGCCAGAAACTATTTCACAAATGATCAACACATCCCAGTCATAAACAGCAGCCCCTGTGGGTAATATTCTGATCAAAATTGGCAACATGTAGTACAATCAAACTGAAGATGTAAACAAGTTTGCCACCAGGAAGAAAAGATTTGTTTTTGTTTTACTGCAATTATACAACACGGCATTGCTTGAAGAATGCACAGTTAAGTCACAGAAGTTCTTTCTGCCTTTTTTTTTAAGCACAGTGATTTTTTTTGTGCTTGAGCTTTGCTAATAGATTAGTCATAATTATCAGGTTTGATTAATTGGTTTTGACAAGCACGTCTGCAGCAGATTCTAATGGCCACCCGTGGGAGACTTTTAATTTCTTACCTGTTAACTAAGTATTTATTCATTTGTCAGAATCTCACTAAAAGAATTCTCACAGGAACTATATCACTGACAAGTATTCTTCCCAGAATGACCAAATATAAATATTATGAATTTCACAATAACTCAGTAATCATAATATATCCTTGTAGAAGATGATATTTTCAGGCTATTTATAATCAGTATTATGCAGAAAAGAGAGAAATATTTTTAGAATTCTGAGAAATGTGTCAGCTCTTTTCCAAGGTAGTTATTTTTGAATGTTGGTTTCATAACACTGAACATGAATGCAGATAATTGGTCAAAATTGTTCCACCAAAATCCATTATTCTTCCAACAAAATAAAACAGAAAAATTAAGACAAAAATTGTTGCAGTAATTATTAAACTCCCAGAATGCACTTTTGTTCTAGATTTTGTTGAATGATGAACCATATATGTGAGATTTATATTAAAAATCAAATGGAAAATCAGGCAATAATATATGCTTGAATGAGGATTTTCTATTAAACCATACTGCTTGGTTGAGTAATTTAATAATGAGAATGCACGATTATATTTTGCACGATTTGATGCCATGCTTGAATCACGCAAGCATTTAACTATGTTATTTAAGCATTCTAATCAACTTCCCAAGCAAACTGCGAAAATGACATTTAATACAAATTTGAGTGAAATATATGGATGCATGTCATTTAAGTGAAAGAACAGGCATTAGTTCTGATCGTCCAGTTATAGGAAGGATATTATTCTTAAGGATATTATTAAGCAGGTATCAGAAGAGATTTATCAGGTTGTTGCTGGATACGGAAGATTTGATTTACATAGTAAGGCTGGATAGACTGGGACTTTATCGCTGGGAGGATAGGAGGTGAGAGATGACCTCATAGAGGTTTATAAAATCATGAGGGTTATAGGTAGAATTAACAGTGATTGCTTTTTCCTAGGATAGGGGGAGGTGGAGTTGATAAAGCATGGCGCTGGAAAAAGCACAGCAGGTCAGGTACCATCTGAGGAGCAAGGGAGTCGATGCTTCAGGCAGGACCCTTCTTCAGGACTGTAGGTGGTGAAAGTGGTGGAGGATGATGCAATAGATTTTGAGATTGGTGGGGTGGAATGTGAGGACTGGGGGATTCTATCTTTGTTGGGGTTGGAGGATGGGGTTCGAGGGCAGAAGTGTGGAAAATTAAGGCAATGCGATTGAAGGCACCGTTGATCACTAGGGAAGGAATATTACAGTGCTTGAAGTAGGAGGGCATCTGGGATGGCCCGGTATAGAATTGCTCATCCAGAGAGCTGATACAGTGGAGGTGGGGGAATTGGGAGTAGAGGATCCCAATTTTACACGAAGGCGTTTGGGAGGAGGTGTAGTCAAGACAGCTATGGGAGTCGGTAGGTTTATCATAGATGTGTGCACCAGAGATGGAATCAGAGAGGTCCAGGAATGTGGCATTTCAAGATGAGGGGGCTTATTTTTTAGGTGAGAAGAGAGAAATTTTAAAAAGACAAGGAGACAATTATTTTACACAGAGGGTAGTTCACATGTGGAATAACTTTCTGAGGAAGTGGTGGATGCTGGCACAGTTGCAAGTTTATCAGACAGTTAGGTAAGTCCATGAATAGAAAAGATTTGGAAGGATATGAACCTGGAGCTGGCAGGTGGGACTAGGTTAGTTTGGGATTATGCTCAGCATGGACTGATTGGACCAAAGGGTCTATACCTGTGCTGTTTGCCTCTATGAGAAGGATCAATCAACTGAAAATGATATGGTGTTAAACTGAACTCATCAAAGAAGTTGAAACTGCCTCATAACTTTATATGAGAAGTGGGAATGTTTCAACTCTCCAGGTGAAGCTTAAAGTTACATCAAATACTAACAAAAGAACAAATACAAAATAGGAACACCTGTTTCAGTTTCATATAAGGCTTTATACCCAACCTAAAGAAGGCTTATTGTTAGTCAAGTGGCTGCACTATATACCTTAAGTCACAATTGAGACACTGAATCTAACTCCTTACACTGAGCTTCATTTAAATGCCGCCAATGGGCTGTGAGTGCCATAAAAGCAGCTATCTGCTTCCAAAAGGGTGGGAAAAACAACAACCATCCAGGTGGAAGGAGCCAGCAGTTTGGATCTGGGTGGTGGAGGACAATTGTTGGTGGATTGGCGTGGGAGAAGGATGGTTCCATGTTTGCTGCCAGTGAGATGGAGGTTTCCTGCTTAAATGATTCAATTGGTTTCAGACCCTGATTTCTTGACTTATTCTGCCTCTTCCTCGCCTTTGCAAGCCTGCCTGAAAATTACAGCAGGTAGATCTTGGGAACTACATTTTCAGGAGTTAGATAGAAGGTTTGGCAATTGAAACTCATCCTCATGCTTATAATGAGTTGCATTGTGATGCTGCTGGCAAAGCAAGTATTTCATGTTAATACGTTATATAAATACCATTAATAAAAATGTAATTAAAGATTAGCACTGTTCTCACTGCATTTTATGCATTCCAGCATGTAAATTTATTCCCACCAAGGAAAGGAAATATAAGTAAACTGTGTTTATTTTAATCCAAATTTAGTAGACTACTGGTAATTAAGAATATTGAAAATTGTGCAGATGCAATGGTTGTAGTGCAGCAAAGCCGAAGCTCGAGAAAGGAAGATTTTGGCCAGATTAAAATAAAGCTGGATAATTGCTTAGCCTGAGGGCATTAATTTCATCACAGAATCTATGTGTCCATGTACAAGCAAGCTCGAACATTAAGCATGAAGGCCATTTATTGCCTTGCAGAGTAGCATTTCTGAAATTCAGAATTCATTTGTAGATGGCAGGGCATTGTAGTGGGAGTAATGCTCATTCAGCAGTGTTTCAGATTGTGTCAATATGAAAATCCTAGTCTGTGTAAGAATTAGTTATTTAAGGGCTGTAGATGTGTTCTGCGCAAGTAGCAAAAATGCAATAAACCAAAATGAATATGGTCATCGCTGGCTTTCAATGCATTACAAGGTAGTGACACACTTGAGTGATTAAAATGACAATCTAAGCTGTTTAAATAAATGAATCAGTACATTGATATAGTACCTTTCATGAGTGTAAGTCATTCCAAAACACTTTGTAGCCACTTTTGAAGGGTTATCATTACTGTTATATAGGAAACATAGTGGCCAATTTGCACAGAAGTTTTTTGATAATGATCAGAAAACAGCTGTCATAATGTCAGTTCAGGAATAAGTACTGGCCAGGGTATCAGTGCAAATTCTTATTAAATTTTTATACAAGGTACACATACATTTTTATAAAATGTACACTTTTATAAAACAAAGAGTTAACTTTTTATTATGTTGCATATGCTCCCTTATCAATTACCATTTCTTCAGAGCCTGTATGGTCTAGCACAGATGATGGTAGCCACCTTCTTGCTTAACTAGAAAAGTCTTATTGTAAACAAAATATATCGTTTATTGAATCACTGCAACTGTTTACATGTTACAAAGATATGATATACACTAATACAGAGACTGTTAGGATGACTTGATCTTGGATGCAAATCCACAGAGATCCTAAGTTGCTCTGCTCAACAGACCTCATGACACATTCACAGAATACGTTATTTCAGGAACAGTGACCATAATTCTGTAAGTTTTAAGTTACTTATTGATAAGTAAGTGTAGTTCTCGGGGAAAGTAGTAAATTTGGGGAAGGCTAATGATCACAACTTTAGGCAGAAACAAAGGCATGTAGGCTGGGAGCAGTTGTTTGAGGATAAATCCACATCTGGCACGTGGGAATCTTTTAAAGTCTGGTTGATTAGAATTCAGGACCAACATGCTCCTGTGATAATGAAGGATAAAACAGGAGGTTTTGGGTTTTCTGCAAAGCATTAAGGTCGACACATTTCCAGGACCGGATGGGATCTATCCCAGAATATTGAGGGATGCAGGTGAAGAATTTGCTGGGGCCTTTTGTGAAGTCTTTGTAACCTCTTTGGCCAAGGTCCCTCATGGTAGGCTGATACAAGAGGTGAAGTCATCTGGGATCCATGCTGAGCTGGTAAGATGGACACAGAGCTTTGATTAAAGAGAGGGAGTGGTGGTGGTGTGTGTTTCCTGACTGGAGATTTGTGACCAGTGTTGTTTTGCAGGAATCAGCGTTGGGTCCCCTGGTATTTGTAATGTATATAAATGAGTTGGAGGAGAATATAGGTGGCCTGATTATTAAGTTCACAGATGACACAGAGATTGGGGGAGCTGTGGCTAATGACGAGGATTGCCAGAGGATATAGACAGGCTAAAGACTTAGGCAGAGAAATGGCAGATGGAATTTAATCCAGACAAATGAGGGTGATGCATTCTGGAAGATCGAATGCAGAAGGAAAGGCAATTATTAAATGGCAACTTCCTCACCTGCATCCCTCAGTATTCTGGGATGGATCCCATCAGGTTCTGGAAACTTGTTGACCTTAATGCTTTGCAAAACACCCAACACCCCCTGTTTTATCCTTCATTATCACAGGAGCATGATGGTCTTACATACACAGGGATCTAAGTGCACATGTCCATACTTCCCTGACAGTGGTATTACAAGTGGATAAGGCATCAGGTCAGGCAGCATCCAAGGAGCAGGAGAATCGACGTTTCGGGCATAAGCCCTTCTTCAGGAATTCCTGAAGAAGGGCTTATGCCCGAAACATCAATTTTCCTGCTCCTTGGATGCTGCCTGACCTGCTGCGCTTTTCCAGCAACACATTTTTCAGCTCTGATCTCCAGCATCTGCAGTCCTCACTTTCTCCAAGTGGATAAGGCAGTCTGGAAGGCACGTGGCATGCTTGTCTTCATTGGTAAGGGTATAGAGTATAAAAGTTGGCAAGTTGCAGCTATTTGGAACTTTAGTTAGGCCACATTTGAAATGTTGCCTTCAGTTCTGCTGACCACACCATCAGAATGATCTGGGTGCTTCAGGGAGGGTACACAAATAATTTACCAGGATGTTGCCTGTTTTGGAGGTTATTAGCAATGAGGAGACATTGAACTAACTTGGTTTCACTTTTACTTGAATGTCAAAGAATGAGGCACAATCTGATAAAGATTTGCCAATTTATGAGGGGCATGGATAGAATGGACAGTCATAGTCGTTTATCCAGGGTAGAGATGGCAATTACGAGGCGCCATTGGTTTAAGGTAAAAGGGAACATGTTTAAAGGTGATGGGAAAGGGAAGATGTTTTTATATAGAGTGCAATAAGTGCCTGGAATGTACTGCCAGAGGAGGTAGGAGAAGCAAATACAATAGCAACTTGACAGATATATGTTACAGTTAAAGTAAAGGTAATTATGAGGGCATGAGAGAGGAACTGATGAAAATCGACTGGAAGCAGAGCCTAGCGGGGAAGACAGTAGAGCAAAAATGGCAGGAGTTTGTAG
>NC_057713.1:114826843-114847855 GCF_004010195.1 Chiloscyllium plagiosum | reverse complement strand
GGAATATAAAAGCAACGATGTGCTACTGAGCCTTTATAAAGCTCTGGTTAGGCCCCATTTGGAGTACTGTGTCCAGTTTTGGTCCCCACACCTCAGGAGAGACATACTGGCACTGGAGCTGTCCAGCGGAGATTCACAAAGATGATCCCTGGAACAGCAGGTCTAACATGCGAGGAACGGCTGAGAATCCTGGGATTGTATTCATTGGAGTTTAGAAGATTAAGGGGAGATCTAATAGAAACTTACAAGATAATACATGGCTTGGAAAGGGTGGAGCCTAAAAAATTGTTGCCGTTAGGCGAGGAGACTAGAACCTGTGGGCACAGCCTTAGAATTAGAGGGGGTAAATTCAGAACAGAAATGTGGAGACATTTCTTCAGCCAGAGAGTGGTGGGCCTGTGGAATTCATTGCCGCGGAGTGCAGTGGAGGCCGGGATGCTAAATGGCTTCAAGGCAGAGATTGATAAATCCTTGATGTCACAAGGAATTAAGGGCTACGGCGAGAACGCTAGTAAGTGGAGTTGAAATGCCCATCAGCCATGATTAAATGGCGGAGTGGACTTGATGGGCCGAATGGCCTTACTTCCACTCCTATGTCTTATGGTCTTATGATCTTATGAATAGGCAGGGAATAGAGGAATATGGACCATGAAGAGTCAAAAGGTTTTTAGTTTAGAAAAGCATAATGTGTCAGCACAGTCTTGGTGGGCCAAAAGGCCTCTTCCAGTACTGTTCTGCTCTTTAAAGATGAACACAAAGAAAAGCATGTTTCTACATGTTTTCATTCAAGGGATCATTCGCACTTTTCAAAATGGGTGAGCAAGGAATATGTTATCAAAGGGAGATCTTTATCGCCAAAATCTTACACTACTATTTATCGAGAGCTTCATTTTAACTTGGAAATTGTATAAGAATGGACAATGCATGCTAAGCATATCTTGATAAATATCTGTCAAAGGTTAAAGAATCGTAATTTTGGCATGGGATTTTTATTGACATTTTGCTTCATTTTTTTAAAATCCTGATTGCTGGATATTTATGTTTTGGCACATTTATGCAAACTTTTCCTTGTATTTTCTGTGAACAGTGAAAAGAAATTGAGGAGTAATTTTCTGACGAGCTGTCATCCTGTCAAAAACTGAGCAACAGAATTAGAAAACTGAACAGTAGAATAATCTTGCATATCTTTCTGGAAGGTGAAGGTTACAGATTGCTTGAACAAAATTCAAACTGGTTCTTCTCTAACTGAGATTATTTCAACAGATCAATTATCTCAAGGGTTTTGTTCACTCTACACAGACATATCAGGCTTTGCTAAAACGAAAGCAAAGTACTACAGATACTGGAGATCTGAAATGAAAGCACAAAGAGCTGCAGGGACTCTGCAGATCTGAAAGCATTGCTCAATAGAGAAACAGAGTTAATGTTTCAAGTCCAATATGATTCACCTTCAGTTTTGTTAAACCTTGATGTATATTAATTTTGGGTTTGAGAGATTAATTATTGACTCTATTTTGTGTCAAATACGCCAGCTGTGCTTTTTACCTGATGCAACAATTTTTATATTACCTATTATAAATTACAGGTGTGGATATCATAGTATTGATGAATCCCAGTGGATCTCTATACAACCACCTATTACACACAAACATTGCATCTCCCAGACATCTAAATGTCTGGGCTCCTATTAAGCTATTTGGTTTGAACAGAGGGTAAAATGTTTCTCATAGCCTGTCATGTTTGAAGTGATCCTTTTGTAACATGGAATATGAGACATTTAGACCATAAGGCCATAAGATATAGGAGCAGAATTAGGCCATTCAGCCCATTGGTCTGCTTCACCATTCGATCATGGCTGATATGTTTCGCAATCCCTGCCTTCTCCCCATGAACCTTGAACTTCTTACTTATCCCAAACCTATCTAGTTCTGACTTAAAGATGCTCATTGACCTTTGGTTACATGCTAAAATACAGTGATGATAGAATGAGGATGACTCTTAAAGGTATACTGAGATATTGATTGTTGGGCATAGCATAACATTGGAGGCAGGAATGGAAGTGACTTTCAGGGTCTCAAGGCAGCCAACCTGAGCGAAAGAGTTTGTGCCAAAAGCTGCCACTGTACCATGGGGAGGTTAAATGTCACATGGAAGCTGGGACCTGGAACACTGTAAGGGAATGAATGAGATTCTTTGCCTGGAAGGTGACAGGAAGAAGGTACTTTGTCATGCAGCCGGAACACTGTTATCTTCAACAACTCCTCCTTCCATTTAATGATAAGGCAGAACATTACCTGCTTACTCAAGGCAGTGGGCCTAATGCCCTCTGATCCTGTAATATCCATCACTTGCGAATTTGATCTTAGTACTGGTGAAGAAAACATTTGTCAACTTGGGTAATTATCTGGTGTGCCTATGGGACACCAGATGTCTGCACAAATGGGAGCACAGATACTGTGACCATCAGCCTAGATAAGCTCCTTGGCACTGGTTCTCAGTCATATACCTTCGCTTGTGCCTGGAGGACCTGTGCTAAGTATAGATTGTTTTCCACTGTCTGCCTGTGCCTGACCTCTGACCTCCTGAGGGACTGCCCTTTTTGTACTTTCATCTTCAGCAACCTCAGTTTCTGAAGGAACAATGCCAATTTCCAACTGAAGCATTTCTAATATTCAGGAAGGGTCAAAACAAAATTGGATACTGTTTTTGTTTTTAATGATTGAGTTTGATGGGGAGAAAGGAATGAGGGTCTTAACAGAGATATCAGAAGAGAAGGGAGTAGGGTAGACATTGGGAGAGTTGTGGGCGGAGGTGCCCAATGTTAAACTGTGGCCATTAAAGGAGATGGCTCTTCCCCACACCACTCCAAGACTGGAGCTGGGTCATCTGCCACGTTTCCCCTTCTCTGATCTCTTCCCACCAGCCATTAAATTGAAGCCTGATGGGAAATGTTCTTAAGGTTACAATAATTCAATGTGAGGAGGGAGAGCATTGAGAAGGCTGTACAGAGAATTTCATGGTTATCCTACCCACACTGATTTGTGAAAGCAACAGTACAAAATTCTGCTCATGGTGTTTTCAATTCAGACAAAGTTTCATATCATCTTGCTGTGCTCTAGTTAATTTTTTCTGAGATTTACACCCCATTGTCTCCCTTCACTAGTAACAGAGGTGAGATTTCTATGTCCAGGTTCTGTTCACGTTTTAAAGTCCTCTGGAGTTGACCAGACTATCCTAGTGACCAGTGCAATTGTCACACCATGTAGATTACTGGCATGCAACGTACAATAAATTTCTGTCGGTGGCAGGCTTTTATGTAATAACTTACAAGATCTATGTGTGACATTAGAAGGAAATGTGTGTGTGCATATGCATGTTTGAAAGTTTGTCTGACTGCTTTTCATGGTGCCTCAGTGAAGCAACATCAGTTTAAGAGTATCACTCTTATTGACAAACATCCAAAATAGGATCAGTAAAAGGGAAGTTTGCAAAATGCTTGCCAAAGCAATGTTGCACCTATTTCATGAATTGCAGATGTGACAAAATGCCTTCTTCCTATTGCCACCTTTATACTTTTTGTGGTACAATTTAATGAGGGGAGGTCTTGAAATGATAAAGTAACACCACACCCCCCACCACCACCTTTTACAGCACTGCAAGTAGTATTCTCAAAAACAAAAGTCTGTTTTCTGTCATTCCTCATGCCCTGCCCATTAGCTAATCTGTACAGTGAGCATACGATCATTATTAAACTGACAATTATGACATTGCGTTCTACTTAGGTGCCACTGGTGCAATGTACTGCAATCCCTCTGACACTCTAATGGAACCAAATAACTGGTCTCAAAATATCAACACAAATGACTTGAACTCTCTCCAGAATATGTAATTCAGAATAATAAACAGTATTATCGTCATTTATTTCTGCTTCTTCTCTTTGGCTTTCTTGGGTTGGATATGGAAAATTACAAAATGCAAATTTTCATAATCAAGTAACATTACAGCACACTTACAGTTTGCATAGTGCCACAACATATTGAAAAATTAACTCCAGGCATTTATCACAACTGTTATGCAAGAAAACTGGGCAACTATTCCATAACAACTATGTCTACCAACAACAATAACATATGCAAGCATTTAATCTTTTATTTTCTTTGTGGCATTAAGAGATCCAGAACCCTTGATATCGTAAACCTTCTTCTTTGAACAATGTAATCAGAGCTTCAGAATCCATTTGGACCACTAAATAGTTTAAACGTCTCATCTAATATACAGAATCCACTTAATGCTACACCAAAATCTTAGCCTACATTACGAAGAAAAACAAATGATAGCTTATGATTCAATATGCATTGATTTTAAGACTCATTTTGTGAACTGACGAGTAGTCTTATCGTTTCTGAAAATGGAATGCTGTATGAATACTATTAAAGAGGAACAAAAATCTGCACAGTTCATCATTTTCTCCAGATTTTGCAAAATTTCTCAGACTCTCTTTCTAGGGACTCTATTCAGAGAACTCCTAATAGTGACACAGAATGACAGATTTGGAAACTTGGGAGAACTAAGAATTTACATCCCGTATTAAAATCTGCAAAGTCATTGAGTTAGAAAGCAAAAGCCCCATATTCCTTTGGATATTTTACAATAACAAGCTCCATGATACAATCATAATTGTTCATAATATGTGCGTTTGTTCGGCAATTTTCTGATTTGTAATGAAATTTGTATTTTAATAATTCCATAATACATGTCCTCATACTTATTCATTCCTCACGGCACCAAGTAGCATAGCAGTAATGACACGGAACCATTAATCCAATGGCTTGGACTAAAGATCTGGCGTATAGGTTCAAAGTCCATAAAGACAACTGAGAATTCAATTAACTAAATGAAAAAAATAGAATGAGTTATAGTGACCAAGTACCAAGCAATTATCGTAAAAACCCATCTGATTGACTGACATCTTCAGAAAAGAAATCTGCAATCTTGAGAAGATATGCTGAATATCTCATTCCTGACCCATAGTGTTGTTGAATCTAAACTGCCCTCTCTAAAGGACCATCAAGTTCCTTTGTTGTATTCAAGAGGATGATTTAAAACACCTTCTCAAGGGTAGTTAGGGATATGCAATAAACTCTGGCCCTTGCCAACGAAGTTATATTCTGAGGTAAAAATTGTGCAGATCATTCAACATCAAGGATATTGAAGGACATAGTTTCACTATTACAATTTTCAACTTTGCCCAAATCCTTTGTTTTTTAGTATTTATTCTCTGAGTAATATATTGGAATTCCCTTTCCAATTTAATTCTGAATTGAATACCCAATTTGACTGTTATTCATAGTTTTCAGTGGAAGTATTCAGCCTTTTAATGCTTAATATTACACACTTCAATTTCCAATCTGCAGGAGAGTCTAACAGATCTTATGATACAATGGGACAGTGCCTCCTTTGAGCTAGATTTTCTGGGTTCAGGTATTACTCAAGAACTTAATGGTTAATGAAGGTGCATTTATAACATAACCAAACAGGTTGCCTTGTAAACCCTTCTGATACACTTGAATGACAAGCAATATGAAGGAGTAGAGATTCCTGGTCATCCAGTTGATGGAAATAAATGGGAACCTCTTGTATAACTGTCGACAGTTCCAGACTGCAATATGCAGGTAAAAGAAATTATATTGCTGCAGCGACTTGCACTGCCAGGTGACAGGCTGAGTCAGTTGGCTGGATGGCTGGTGTGGAATAGATCAATGTCAATAGCTTGGGGGCTTGTATCCTCATTTTGGGTGGAGTGGATTTTCCTCACTGCCTTACTTATGGCGGAGATCATCACACTGACAGTTCTGAAGAAGAAGGATAGAAGTAAGAAAAGTTTAACTGAGTCTGGGCCCCATTTTGCAGCAGTAATAGTAGCAAAACTCATTTCTTGTTACAGTTTAAAACTAACAGTACTTTCTGCAGTCTTGAAATGTGCAGCTTATTATGGCTCACTGAGGTAGAACACTAGAAATCAATCTCTGCTATTCCCAGCATAGTCACAAAAGTTAAAGATTTCACAAGGTACACAGAATTTATCAATTTACTTGTCTTTTAAATCCAGTTTTAAAGAAAACACAAACTAGGTTTTTGTACTGAATAAGAAATATCATTTATTACAAATAATTAGAATCTAACTGCAGATAAACAATTATGAACCATCATTACATGTAATTCTACAAGTTAAAAATTGAACCAATTTATAGAATTTCACCTCTATACACATATACAAGCAGACATACACAGACACGCAGAAAAAAAAAAATCAGTGTTATTGGTAGAGGGAAAGATTGGGAAGGCAGTCATCAATGCCCCCAGGGTATGCTGAGTCAATCCTTTGGCTGATTAGAATCTTGCTTCTCGAGCTTTCTTCTCCACCTATTTTCACTTGTTTGCAGGAGACAAAGGGTGACTGGTCCGCATGTATAAAAGGTTTCTGAGTTATAAATTAAATGTCGCACTATTCAGTAATTGATGAGGGGAAATAAATTAGTGAGCTTCTAGCTTGAATTTGTTTTACTGCAGAGCAAAAACATTCCTACCCTTCCAGAGGTCTAATAGATTCTTTGTCATAGAATCCCTACAGTGTGGAAATAGGCCATTTGGCCCAAAAAGTCCACACCGAAGCTCCAAAGAGTAGCCCACTCAGACCCATTCACCTACTACTCTACATTTCTCCTGACTAATACTTCTAATCTTCACATCCCTGAACACTATGGGCAATTTAACATTGCCAATTTACCTAACTACACATCTTTGGACTGTGGGAGGAAACCCAGGCAGATATGGAGAGAACATACAATCTCCACACAGACAGTCACCTGAGGCTGGAATTGAACCCAGGTCCCTGGTGCTGTGAGGCAGCAGTGCTAATCACTGAGCCACTGTATCGCCCTAATTGTCCTTCTGACTCAAATGTTTGCAACCTTCAAGCTGTTTCATTACTTGAGAGTTATCCTCATTGTTATGAAGATGTGGATGTACCGTACCTTTAAGACAGTTAAAGGCTGATAGAGCTACCTGACAGCACCGAGTATTCTCAAGTAACAGGTGCTCCAACAACTGGGGTAACTAGGGTAGCTGGTTGCCTGGAAATGACAAAACAGACTTAAACTACACCAATCAATGTAAAAAATATCAAACTCCAATCCAGTTTGAATTTAGTATATTGACAATCTTAAAAGCCAATGACACAATCCGATGCTTTGGGGGTTAAGACTGGAGAAAATTGAACAGTTGAGATGAGAACTGCCAAGCTACCAGCATGTAAAAAGACTGCCTGAAAAATAACTCTCTCAAAAGTACTTCTATCAATTAGTACCCTGTGAAGCAGAATCCCCAAGGAGAAGTAAAGAAGACACAGGAAGATCCAAATAGAAGAACCAAAAACTACCTGGCTTTGAGATAAGATGTTTTGTTTTGTAAATCTTAATTGGAAGTTTTATCAAATGAGTATTGAGGAAGGAGAAGGTAAATGAATGCTTAGAGGACGGAGTTGTAAATAATTGGTAGTAATTATTCTCCGGTATATGTTAAGAAATAAAGTTGTTAATTTTTACTTTGAATAATTCTTGGCCTCTCAAATTTTCACAGATTAATACAAGGGATCAATCTTTTCTGTGTTGCTGGTTTTAAATTAAGCAGGAGAGCTTACCCCATGCCATAACATCATAATTGAAGAAATAAGAAATTTACAAATGAATAGGTTAGGTGAGCGAGCCAAAATTTAGCAAATAAAGTTTACCATGGATAAGTGTGAGATTATTCATTTTGGTGGGAGGAATAATAGGCAATTTATTTCCTAAATGGAGATAAACTTCAGAGTCCTTCGGTGCAGAGAGATCTGGGTGTCCTTGTGCATGAATCATGGACTTTAGTAAGCAGATACAGCAGGCAGTAAGGAAGGCGAAGTGTTTATTGCTAAAAGAATTATTGACATGCAGGAAGTCTTTGTCATTGATAACTGGTCACCATTTCACACATCAATCAGATACATGTTGGGGCAAAATCCCCATTTATATGTTATCACCTGGCTCCAGCTCATCCATAACTAAACTTTTCCCATTGCTAGAAGAAACAGCTGTGTCTACAACATTTTCAAAGAGGATTCGGTAACTTACTTTTAAAATGTGCAGCAACCCTTCAACAATCCTCGACAATTAAACCAGCCGTTTTCCCATTTCAGTCCAGAACAAAAACAAAAATGTTACACTTATATGCTAAATACTGAAAATCACAAAGTTGCTGTAAGCAATTCTGTGCTGCCCAGGAGAGTTTAAAATTGAAGTGCCCTCAGACTGCACTCACACAGAAATCACTGAACTGACATAAATTTATATACTTAAATTACTCACTTTTCTGCAAAAACTCTTAGAAAAGTGACACCCTGTTCACTGAGGTATAACTTTTTTCTAACAGTATACAAAGTTCATAATTACTATTGAAAACATGGATTTATAGAAATTATGAGTAGAGGTATGCTATTCAGCCCTTGAAACCTATTCCACCATGCAATATGATCTACTATAACTGCAGATATAAAACTGGAAAACTGAAACAGAAGTTGCTGGAGAAACTTTTAGCAGGTGTGGCAACATCTATGGAGAGAAAGCAAACATTTTGAGTTTCAAATGTTTAGTTCTAAAGAAGGATCACTAGACTTGAAACATTAACTCTGCTTTCTCTCCACAGATGCCACCAGACCCACTGAGTTTCTTCAGCAATTTCTGTTTCAGTTTTCCAGTTTTATATCTGCAGTTATAGTAGTCAAACGCAATTTCTGTTCCAGTTTTCCAGTTATATACCCACAATTATAGTAGTTAAAAGTGATGGACGGGTTAAGCTTGGGTTTAATGCAAAAGCAAAATCTGAAATAACTTTTTAAAAAGATGCATGAAATAATCAACAGATCTGATGATATCTGTGGTGAGGGAAAATAAGCTAACATTTCAGATCAGTGATAATTGGTCAGAACTGGAAAAGGTTGAAATTAAGTTGCTGTTAAGCAAGTATGGATGCAGAGAACAGTTGAGGTAAGAACCAAAGGGAATATAGGGTGGAATGCAGGAGAGGTCAAGGGACAAAGGGAATGATAGTGTAAGACAAAAGGAGATGTTAATAGGACAAGAAATGGCATAAAAGATGGATCTATAGCAGGATTTTCCACAAAGTGACCCATCGACGGCTCTTGTTCTCTTGGCTCATGAATAGGTCCTTCTCCAAATCACAGAAATAGTAACATGTAAAGATATGTTGATTTTTGAGAATTCTGCTGAGCTACTCTGCCAACCAGAGCTTATTTTTGCCCATATTTGTTTCTTATGTTTAGACTAGTGTGCTAATCTGCAACAAATGGATGTGAAAAGGAACATCTGTCCAGACAAAAAGAAACAATGGAATGGTATTTGCATCAACCTTTCTGAATTTTCAGACCTCTAGAATTTTGTATTGAGTAAATGGGGTGTGATACTGCAGAGGTGGGGATGAGTAGTGCGTTGGATGGTCACAGAAACATAGGCCTCAGGCTGGATACTTCGCTCCAGACTTGGGAGAAACTTCTGATGGAGAGATGGGGGTTAGGGGCAAGAAACCAGGCTAGACTTCCAGATCTGGACTCAGGGAAGCACCAGGTCAGAGTATTGGGCACAATCTAAGGCCCCGGCATAGTATCCCATTCCAGACTCCAGGGATAATGTGTGGGTCTAGAGCAGAAGCCCCATGCACTCATCTGGAACTTGGAGAAGCATGGAGGGTTGTAGATAAATGGTGAGCAAAGGCTGTAGGCCACATTTTGGAACAAGAAGAGGGCTTGGGAGAGGGAAGCAGAGTGGAAACTGGCTCTGTAGATTGGGGTGGGAGAGGTTGCTGTTGTAGGGAAGAGGGCTGTAAGTTACGAAGTTAATCTGCATGGGACGAGAAAGACTGCAAGATTGCAGCTACCTTTTTGGGACAAGGAGGCATAATGTACTGAAAACTGAATTATTGTACTTTTCACTGTAGCTACAAGCAGAGCTTGCTTCTTTGCCCTTACTCACTTATGGATACAGAAAGTGCAATAGCAGGATTGGAAATTATCTGTGTTTATTAACCTTAACAAACTGGAATGCAAGGATGCTGACCTCCCCTTAGCCTTGAGCAACAATAATTAATGATGAAGTCCCAGTCTGCAAAGACTCTTGGACTCAGGACCATTTTTGTTATTGAGCACAACGAGACCATATTGTGCCTAATATGTCAGGAGAAAATAAGTATTTCTAAGGAGTAAAATATCAAGCGACATTATTGTACAGAACATGCTGGTAAGTTTGACAACCTCAAAGGTCAAGTGAGAATCGATCAAGTGAATTCACTGAAACAGGGCATTTCCTGCCAACAGTCTTTTAATGATGCAAATGGGAGGTCTGAAGCAGCTACCAAGTTCAGTTTCTTGATAGCTGAAACAATAGTAAAGAGAGGTAAAGCATTGTTTATGGCCAATTTGTGAACAGCTACTCAGGCATATTCACATCTATGATATGCCCTGAGAAAAAGTCAATGACAGAGAAAAGTAGCTGTTAACATCAGATGATTACTAAAAGACTCGAGAGCCTAGCTTCCAGGATTCAAATTTCTCTGATCAGAAGTCTCAATGCTTGGTAGCAGCACAGATGTGATACAGTTTTACTAGAATCGTGGAACTGATACAGTGCAGAAAGAAGCCATTTGGCCCATCAATTCTACACTGACCCTCCAAAGATTCTCACTCAGACACTTACCCTATCCCTTAGATTTACCATGGTCAATCCACCTAGCTTGTACATCCCTCAACATTACAGACAATTTAGCAAGGCTAATCCACCTACCCTGCACATCTTTGGACTGTAGGAGGAAACTGGAGCACCCGAAGGAAACCCACGCAGACACGGGGAGAATGTGCAATCTCCACACAGACAATTGCCCAAGGCTGGAGTCAAATGCAGGTCCCTGGCACTGTGAGGTAGCAGTGCTAATCACTGAGCCTCCATGCCATCCCATTTATTGGCAATCTTTAGATGAGGAGTCACAAAAACATTTGGAGTCATGGAGGATCTGCCTGACCTATTCAGAATGAAAGGCATATCAATGAAATGCAAGGCATCTTGGTGTAATTCAATCTTCCAGAGGATAAACCTCATGGCATAATGAGTAATGGAGCTCCTGTGATGACCAAAATGGGTTCATTGGCCTGATGCTGAATTTGGTGCCTCAAGAACTTATTGTATTTGCACTGCATCATCTGCTGAGCTAAGACCATAAGACCATAAGATATAGGAGCAGAAATTAGGCCCTTCAGCCCATCAAGTCTGCTCCACCATTCAATCATGAGAGGTAATTTCTCAACCTCATTCTCCTGCTTTCTCACTGTAACCCTTGATCCCCTTGATAACCAAGAATCAATCTATCTCCATCTTAAATATATTCAACGACCTGGCCTTCATAGCTTTCTGTGGCAGTGAATCCCATAGATTCACCACTCTCTGGCTGAAGAAGTTTCTCCTTACCTCTATTCTAAAAGGTCTTCCGTTTACTCTAAAGCTGTGCCCTTGGGTCCTCATCTCTCCTACAATGGAAACATCTTCCCAACATCTACTCTGTCCAGGCCATTCAGTTTTCTGTAAGTTTCAATGAGATTCCCCTCGTCCTTCTAAACTCCATCAAGTATAGACCCAGAATCCTCAAACATTCCTTTTATGTTAAGCTTTTCGTTCCTGGGATCATTCCGTGAAACTCCTCCAGGGGCAGGGCATCCTTCCTGAGATATGGGGCCGATAAGATGGATGTAATGACCCTGGAGATGAAAGACATGATGGAAAAGGTTGTCTCAACAGTCAATTCCATAAGGTCCAAGGGGCTTAATAAAAGACTACTGCAAGTGAGCCTCACAGATCACAGCATGATGACATCATTTACTTCAGCGATGTCTGCTTGGTCACCCAGCAAAGCAGCCATGCTCGCCAGATTCCGGGCACTGTGTGAAGAAATAAAAATCTTCCTGGCAAGAAAAGGGAAAGGATTGAGCTTCATGGCTGATGATGATGACAACATTTCTGGTTGATGTTACCAAGTTGCTTTTCAGGCTAGAATTTGAAATAACAAGGGAAGGATTAATTTATTAACAAACTGTATGAGCATGTCCAAATAATAATTTAGAAATTAGAGTTGCTTCTGGAACAATTAAACATGAAGGAAGTTGTACATTTCACAAAGCTCTCGGCAAGGCAAGCTCAGACAGTGAAATTGGAAACATTAATCAACAGCTTGGAAGAAGATTTCAAGCACTGATTTGTAGACTTCAGGGTGCATGGTGATAAGCTGAAGCTGTTTGCAGACCCAATTGGAATTGACTCCAATAAAGCCTACAATATGTTCCAAATAAAGTTTATTGAGATGCAAAATGACTGAAACTTGAAAAGAACTTTTACAGAGTATGACCTTTGGACATTTTACACTCTTAACATTTCCTTGGCGTCTCAGCCAAATCTATTGAACCATGCTCTTCAATTTATTGCATTGTTTGGCAGCACATATCACTGTAAGCAGCTTTTCTCAAGAAAGTGAATCAGATTAAACTCAAGATCACTTCTGATTGATGCCTATCTATTTGAAATATCTGTGTCATGACATTAAGTGGACAAGCAGACATTGACTTCTTGTGCAAGTAACTTCAATGTCACATATTTCATTGAGTCAGTGTTCAGGGAAGTGTCCATAAAGATACACAATTTTGTTGTTTGAATTGATATTGAGACAAATTTCCAATGATCTTATGGTTTAACTTTCTTCCCAAAGTTTGCCCACTGGCCCATACAATGTGAATGGATGGGCATTGGTTTCTTGAGGGAGTAAAGACAATAGCAATATTATGACATCAGTATTTGACATAGAACAGGTAATAAATGAGTCTCTACACACTTCTTCCCAAACATTGCTCACCCAACTATGCCCACCTCCACCCCCACCCCCACCACACAAGTGAAAGAAAATTGCAAATATGCCTCTCCAGTGTGAAATGCTTGGTCAAGCCTAGTCTAGCAAAAGTGTAAACTGGTGAAATCAAATCATCATCAAAAACTGCTATCCAAAAGTAAGTAACAAAACTTATCATCCTGAAAAACAAGAAATAAGGGAACAGAGTTTGGGGAAATGAAGGGAATTGTTGAGTTTAAAACTGAAAATGACTACTTAAAATATGAGGTGCTGTTACTTGAAGCTTCCTTTTGAGCAGAGTAGAACATAAAGATCTGAAAGACAAGAGAGGGAGTGAAATTAAGAATTATGACACTGACTGGAGGTTCATTGTTACACTCACAGACTGAATGTACTCTTTCACAAACCATCCAACCAAGATATGTTTGAATTCCACGCACAGTATACGCAATGGAAAGAAATGTACATAAGCCCTGCAGTTTGTCCAAAGGTTTATCAAATGAGATTGAAATGAGAAGGTCAAAGTCAGATAAGATGTGAAGAAACCTGCTCAATGTCCCCTCCAGCATTGTCCCTCACCACTAACATGACAACACCTCCATCCATGTGTTCTTCCTTTGGGGACAACATGATCCAATGGGTTTGGTTTCTGTGGACAGGCTTGTGCATAATCTTCAAAGATGAGAGCATAATTGCGACACCCTTGTATAGTGTTTGGAGAATGGTAATCTACATTGTATGCTATGTATAAAGTGTAAGGAAGCAAAAGTTGTATTTGTGTACAAGTGGAGAAAGGAGAAGGAATGACCTTGTCATGAAAGAAGAGAAGTGTCAATCAAGCACTTTATTAGAGAGATTGAAAGCAACAGGTATTGTGAGGAGTCATTACAGGGATTGGTGCAAGTGTCAGAAAGACAGAGAGTAAGACAACAGTATTTCTACCCTACTAACACTTATAATATCATTGATATTTTTCATGCTTTGCAGATATGCACTGGGAATTCGTCTCCCATTAATCTTTTCTGTAATCTGTGATGTAAATGTTGACTTAAGGAGCAATGATTAGACCAAGGCCTCTAATGTTGTTCCAGAGAACCTGGGAAACAATCTGCATACATTACAGTGATTTGTATCTCTCCTCCTTTCCTTTTTGCTGTCAAAAAAAACACTCCTCTTTTAGAGGTACAAATTACCTTTAATTTGCTCCAGCCTATCTTTCCAGCCACCACTCCCAGGCCGAACCATACATTCCATTACCATACCATTCCCACTGATTACTTTACTGATCATTTTGATTTGCAAGCATTAATTACATTTTGTCCACTGAACCAGTTGAACAGATGTAACTATATGCTCTGACCATCACATTGCTACATCAAATCAGAATCTAAGTTTAAGGTCAAAATATTTCATTTAGTTTTGTGAGATTCTTTGAAATTCTACTGGGTAGTATAACAAATGAAAGCTTCAATTCATCTTACTGGATCTAAGAAATTTTATTCTAAATGTTAATAAAAGTTTTCAAAATTTTGAGAGAAAGGAAACTTTCTTGTGCTGCAATATTAAATTATAGAAGAAAACCATTCAAAACAATATGTGAGACGGACTTCTGATAAAACATAAAAATAAGTTTGGGCAATGACATCAATCATTACCCTGCTTGGATGATAAAGTACGGAGCACCAGGAATGTTTGAACCGGCATTCATGAGGAACCTTTATGTATAGGTCACTTACATAAATCATTGCAGGAGTGATTCAACCTGTACTTTATTCTATGAGGAACTTCAATTGCACAATGCAATAGCAATCAACATGGAACTTGCGTTGTTTTACATGTGCCTGGGTTTTATCATAAAAAATGATTTGTGATGCATGAACAGGTCATCTCTACTGAAGCTTTCTGAAACATTGCTTTTTAAAATTGTGATATATAATTGAATGGACAGGTAAAGTACAATGAGTCTCCATGGGGTTATGTTCATTTAAGAAAAATATATAAAATGTAAATGCACCATTTCTGTACAGTAAATCATGACAATTAAAAAAAAATGTGGAAGGATTGGGATATTGATGTTTTCTGTGCTGCAGTGCTCCTAATTGACAATCTGTACTTGGATTATAGTGCACACAAAGCTGAATGTCTTCCATATTAAACAGTTTAATAAAAGTTTTCTATTTATTAAACTCAAAAACCCAAGGCATTAAATGGCCTCTCAATTTGATTGTGGTGCAATTCATTTGAACCAATGCTGCATTTCTCCATTACATTTTTCAATGCATATTTTGGCTTGAAAATACATAATAAAGAACTTACAAGAATGCATTTAAATAAAAAAGCTGTTTTTTTTCTGATTTCATTGACTTTTTAAAATATTGCAGACTTGGAATACATCTAATATTCATTATCCCTTCTCTTAAACTATCATTCTTGGTAATTGAGTGGAATGAAAAGCAGTGTGTCTGTTGGAAGCGGCTGTTAAGCATCTTGTTGAGAACAAACCTGCCATATACCATCCTTTATGGTGCATGCATGAACTCCTTTCTGGGTCTTGAGATAGACCTTCAGTGGGTTTACTGAAACGTTGGAAAGTTTCATTTTCATGCGCTTAATCTTATGAACAAGTTGAGAAAATAGGTACTGTCAGACTAACCTTTCTTCTAAACCACCTCCTCCAGATTCTGGGGTCAGCCTGATAGCCATCCTCTGAATTCTTTACAATGTTAATGTGTTATTCTACATGGAGTAGAATTGCTCAGACTACAGAGATCACCATGACATTGATCAGCAAACAACACTGTTTTGACAACAATGGCCACCTTTCCTTCCTCCTGAATGCTCTAGCTCATGCCCTGTCCTAACCTCATGCATCTAAGCAAATGTTCAGTCACAGGAAGGAAACCCTTCTGGCACTTTTTACAGAGATGATCAACTCCTTCTAGGTTAGTTGTTGATTGAATTCTGTTTGGCACTGAGTTTGGTTGCAGAAGTCTACAGGAGCTGGTGTGGTACTTGCGAAATAAGTTTATCAAATCCAACAGAATCTTCAGGGACCAATGGCCTTTCTCACACTCTACAAAACAAAAGCAACAGGCTAACTTTCCTACTCTGGGGCTGTGATGCTGTGATTGAATAGGGGTCTATGGCAACACTTCCTGGCTGTGAGAATCATTCAGTAATCTTCTGGGAGGGGTCTGAAAATAATTGTTGTTGAGTTTGAATCCAATGAAGCACAGTGGGCAACACCAATCACCAAGTACAGAGACTTTAGCTTGACCAGCAGAGATGGGCATTGCTGAGACGTATCAGAGCTTCCAAAGGCACAATGGCGTGGAAGCTCCCTTGTTGAACTGCGAAGATGTGTAGAAATTAACAAGAGTGAGGCTGGCAACTCCATCTAAATGAAGAGGAAAGCCTTCCACTGGGTTAGGACCAACTGTGATTATGATCTTCTGCTTGAGGCCTCAACAACAAGCTATGAGCTTTAGGTTCGAATGACACTTAGCCAGTCACTGCCTCCCCTAAGTTGACACAAGATGGAGTCTGCTTCACCAGCACCAAAATGCCAGGAAAGGCCGTGCAATTACTTTTAACTGGGCAGTCAATCACTTTAATTGGTAGCTGGCATGGCTGTCAAGGACTCAAGTGCAAGTTGCAGTATCCCTGCTTTTGAGCCAGGGACCTGGGTTCAAGTCCTACCTGCTCCAGAGTATATAATAACATCTCCGAACAGTTGATTAAAATATATAAAATGGACTGTCAATCCTATTCCCACCCCACACCTGGGAAAGTTCCCGGTTGTGAAAAAGTTGGTCAGCTATCCCAACATGGCTTTTATTCCTCATCTTCAATCTCATCTCTACGAGAGCAGGAACATTGATCCCAGTATTTCAGGCATCTCCACCTCATGATAAAAGAGCATCCTAAATTCTGACACTTCTGCAGTCTCAATTGCAACCTCCGAGCAGGAAGAAGAAAGCATTGCTAGTGGCTGTTGAATTGACTGGGGCCATGAGATTTTATGGATTGGGCTTGTTTAAGAATGGAACAGGTAATAATGATGACATCTACCTTTTTGCCATCCACTGTTTTATAAGGAAGGCCATGTAGGCTCTATAAGCAAAGAGAACTGAAGGTGATTCATTATCTTGCTGGAGAAATGTAGTTGGAAAGACCACTTTGCAATGATTTCAAATTTACCAGTCATTCAGGGGCTCCTTGACTCCACAAGAGTCCTTTGTGAGTGGTATACGTAATTTCTGCAAAGTAACAGGACATGAAAAGCCTTTGCTCCCTCAGTGTCCAGCTAGTGTATGATCATACTCAGATTGTTGTGCAGTGAATTCCCAATACCTTGACAGCAGCCATGATGTCTTCATTCTGCATCAGTTCACTGCATCAGCTATATTTAATTGCTTTCAACAATCACAGGGTGATCAGTGGGCAGTAAGGGTTATCCTGGCTCATGAATATACAGCATGTCCTGCAATCCATGCAGACATGAATAGAATGTGTATAATAAAAGTTAAGCTGTCATATAAAATGTAACTGACTGAACTATTTGAGTTGTTTAAACATTTTGTTTTGCTATGAAGGAGCATATTTGCCAGAGTGCACGCCAAGATTTATCACAGTTTGTTGCTTGTTGTATATCCATACCATCAATCGCATGGTATCAGGTCAAACATGGGCAAGGCAACCACCTACAGATTACTACATCCTACATAAATCCCATGCCTCTTCAACTGATGAGTTAATGCTCCTCCAAGTTGAATATCATTTGGAGGAAACATTCAGGGCAGCAAGAGTGCAGAATGTACTCTGGGTGGAAGACTTGAATGTCCACCACCAATGTTGCCGAGCAGTACCATGACTGACTGAGCTGGTTGAGTCCTGAAGGGCATATCTGTTAGGTTCTGCAGCTGGTGATAAAGAGAACCAACCAAACACAGACTTCAACTGCATTTGTATAACTGGGTTTTGCATTTCATTAATGAAAGATAAAATCTAAACATAATTTCAGAGTAGAAGAAATGTAACATACCTATCTTACTGATGTAATTAACCTTAACCCTTCTGTGAATTGAAGCATAAAGCCTCATACCAGCCAACATCTTCTTAATATATTGGAAATAACTTGGGACATTAGGACATAATTTACAATTTATTGGAAAGGGACATGATTTGAGCAAATTAATGAAGTGACCATGATTCCTCTCATCTGATTTACATATCAGTTAAAACAATCTGAGAGCCACAGCAACTGTGTCAACTATTCACTGGGGGGAAAAAAAGGAAGCAAAAACATATTAATAAATCATTCAATGTCATGCTGTTGATTGTTGTACCTGACAACTTACACAGAATGGGTGCTATGGGCACAAGAGGTTGGGGGCTGGTACCTAGTAGATAATTCTCCAATTCACCATTTGGATTCAGGATATGGCAACTAATACCAACCAAATCTGTAATGTATACCCAATACCCCTACCCCACCCTTAACCCAGTATCATGGGAAAGTTTAATACGTGAAAAGTGCTTTTAAAGTCCACATGATGTTCAAAGTGATGAGAATTCTTAACTGATGCAATTGCTGGAAGCACTAAGATGCTGATATTCAGTCAATCCTGCAGCTGAGTAGAGCAGCACTCGATGCCCTTTCCATTTGTGACCTTCCTGCATGCAAAGTGATCTTTCAGCCTTTTTTGCAAAGTTTGAGACAAATGGCGTGTGGCGCTATCCATCAGAAATCTTGAAAACTCAATATTTTGTCTTTCAAAAAGGGCATTATAGGAAGCCTTGCTGACTTCAGGAAAGTGCATTTTCGG
This sequence comes from Chiloscyllium plagiosum, assembly GCF_004010195.1. NCBI lineage: Eukaryota > Metazoa > Chordata > Chondrichthyes > Orectolobiformes > Hemiscylliidae > Chiloscyllium > Chiloscyllium plagiosum. The sequence continues at coordinate 114,829,037 of NC_057713.1, read as the reverse complement.
GATGTTAGAACAAAGCCAATTCATGACAAATCTGAGCTGCTGTGTGATGAGAATAAACTGGGACATAAAATATGTACTTTTTTTGCACTTGTTAGCTCTTTGTATTTAACTGCTGTGAAAGGCTATTTGCATATTTGCATCACCTAATACTGTCTTTATTGTAAGCCAGAATTGAGAAAGAGGGATTAATTGACACAAATTCTCTGCAGAGTGCTCTATGTATTTTGCTGAGTATGTCGCTTATTTTGCTGAATTTCTAACTTTGACTAGTGAGTGACCATTATCGCCCACGCTGTGAAACAAAACAGGTAAATGCTTAAAAAAAAAGGAGCAATGACCCCAAAATGGAAACAATAGTCAAAAACGAATGAGAAAATCAAGATAATGGCTAGAAAACTAGATAAGTGTAGATAAACAAAATCACCACCTTGAAAAGCACCCTTGCAAAAATCTCTTTGGATATATGAGATTTTTATTATATATATAATATATATATAAAATCAAGCTGAGGCTTTAGAATTCTTTGTCAAAAATATATTAATATTGCTGGTCAGGGACGATATCATGGCTGTGCTAATGGAGGATACTATGGCAGTTTTGGGTAGTGAGGCATTATGGGTGGAGCTGAGAAATAAGAAGGGTGCAGTTACATTGTTGGGGCTGTATAACAGACCTCCCAACAGTGAGTGTGAGGTAGAAGAACAAATAGGTAAAAAGATTATGAATAGATGTAGAGGCAATAAGGTAGTGGTGATGGGAGATTTTAATTTTCCCAACATTGACTGGGATACACTTAGCGTCAGAGGTCTGGATGGCGTAGAATTTGCACAAAGCATCCAGGAGAGTTTTCTAGAGCAGTATGGCAATAGTCCAACGAGGGAAGGGGCCATATTGGACCTGGTACTGGGGAACGAGTTAAGACAAGTGGTAGAAGTTGTGGTGGGGGATTTCTTTGGGAACAATTCTGTAAGTTTTGGAATACTCGTGGTTCTCAGGGAAGAGTACAAAACTGTGCCAAATTATATCAAATTATATCAAAATTAGGCAGGAACTGGGAAATGTGGATTGGGCATAGCTCTTTGAAGGGAAGTCCACATTTGAGATGTGGGAGGCTTTCAAAGATAGGTTAACGGTAGTGCAGGATAGGCATGTCCTGTTGAAGACAAAGGATAGGAAGGGCAAGGTTCATGAACTCATGAACCGTGGATGACAGGAGAAATTGTACGACTAGCCGAGAGGAAAAAGGAAGCGTACATAAGGTGTGGGCAGCTAAGAACAGAATGGGCCCTGGAGGAATATTGGAAGAGTAGGACAAGTCTTAAACAAGGAATCAAGCGGGCTAAAAGGGGTCATGAAATAGCTTGAGCAAGCAGAAATAAGGAAAATCCCAAAGCATTTTATTCTTATATAAGAAACAATCGGGTAACTAGAGAAAGGATTGGTCCTCTAAAAGATAATGAAGGAAGGCTGTGTGCCAAATCTGAGAGAATGGGTGAGATTCTGAATGACTACTTTGCATCAGTGTTCACTGAGGAGAGGAACATGATAAATCTTGAGATTAGAGATAGAAGTTTGATTAGTCTGGATCACGTTGGCATATGTAGGGAAGATGTGTTTGGTATGCTAGAGGTTATTAAGGTGGACAAATCCCCAGGACTGGATGGGATCTATCCCAGGTTGCTGAGGAAGGTGAGAGAAGAACTAGCTGGGCCCTGACAGATATCTTTGTGGCATCCTTAAATACAGGAGAGGTGGAGGATAACTTATGTTGTTCCCCTGTACAAGAAGGGTAGTAAGGATAGTACAGACCAGTGACCCTGACGTCAGTGGTGGGGAAGTTGCTGGAGAGGGTACTAAGAGATAGGATCTATTTATATTTAGAAAAGAATTTGCTTATCAGTGATAGGCAACATGGTTTTGTGCGGGGGAGATTGTGCCTTACCAACTTAATAGAGTTCTTCAAGGGAGTGACAAAGTTGTGAGATGAAGGAAGGTCTGTTGACGTCATATACATGGACTTTAGTAAGGTATTTGATAAGGTTCCCCATTGTAAACTAATGGAGAAAGTGAAGTCACATGGTGTGCAGGGTGTTCTAGCTAGGTGGATAAAGAACTGGTTGAGCAACAGGAGACAGAGAGTAGTAATTGAAGGGAGTTTCTCGAAATGGAGAAAGGTGACCAGTGGTGTTCCACA
>NC_057713.1:114776512-114826792 GCF_004010195.1 Chiloscyllium plagiosum | reverse complement strand
GAATTATACAATGAATGGAAGAGCCTTGGGATAAGTTGATGGGCAGAGAGATCTGGGAGTGCAGGTCCATTGTACCCTGAAGGTTTCTGCACAGGTGGATAGAGTGGTCAAGAAGGCATATAGTGTGCTTGCCTTCATTGGACGGGGTATTGAGTATAAAAGCTGGCAAGTCATGTTAAAATTATACAATACATTGATTCAGCCGCATTTAGAATGTTGTGTACAGTTCTGGTCGCCACATTACCAAAAGGATGTGGACACTTTGGAGAGGGTACAGAGAAGGTTTACGAGGATGTTGCCTGGTATGGAAGGTGCTAGCTATGAAGAGAGGTTGAGTAGGTTAGGTTTATTTTCACTAGAAAAAAGGAGATTGAGGGGGGACCTGATTGAGGTTTACAAAATCATGAAGGGTATAGACAGGATGGATAGAGACAAGCTTTTTCCCAGGGTGAAGGATTCAATAACCAGAGATCAGGCTTTCAAGGTGAGAGGTGGAAAGTTTAAGGGGGATACACACGGCAAGTACTTCACACAGAGGGTGGTGGACGTCTGGAACGCGTTGCCAGCAGCGGTGGTGGAGGCAGGCACGGTAGATTCATTTAAGATACATCTGGACAGATGCATGAGTAGGTGGGGAATAGAGGGATACAAATGCTTAGGAATAGATTGACAGGCGTGGACAAGACACTTGGATCGGCTCAGGCTTGAAGGGCAGAAGGGCCTGTCCCTGGGCTGTAAATTTTCTTTGTTCTTTGTTCTTTGAATAAAATCTCACATATGATATGAGTTATTATCAAACTGTGAGAGCTGCATGAAAATGTGCGTTTTGAACTCAAAGAAGAAATATCAGCAGAGACTAGCTGTCAGAATAGTGAACTGTCCAAAGATTGTATGTCCTGTTGGAGAATACTCAGCTACAGAAAGCTGTTTCATTATCAGAGAACTGGAAGTCACCATATTACAAACTGGTTGAGACTTACACTTAGTGATCAAAATGGATAATGTTGTCATAATGTCTAATATTTGTGCAGGAGTCTAATGATGATGAGTTTATATGTATCAATGTCTTTTATTTTCTTGAAAAAATGTGGGTTTAATTTAACTATTATAAACAAGACTTCTAAGTTATTTATTGTCATTCATGAATTCGTTATATGAATTCAACGCATGCAAATTTTATGTAAAAACAGAAAGAACTGCGGATGCTGCAAATCAAAAATTAAAACAGAAATTGCTGGAAAAGCTCAGCAGGTTCTGAGGAAGGGTCATGCGACCCAAATGGTTAACTCTGAAATTTCTCTCCACAGGAGCTGCTACACCTGCTGAGCTTTTCCAGCAACTTTTAATTAAGTTCAGAAAGGTTTGCCAATGGTGCAGAGGACTTTGTCCCTTGAGCAGGCAAGTATAATATCAATTACAACTGGAAACGTCTAATGCCCAGTCCCCAGTATAAACAAATTTAGCTGTTCTCGGTGTGGATACTGTTGGGTCACTACAATTGATCTCTGGGTCAGTAAGGGAAAAAGCAGCGTCAGTTACTGTTCTTAATTGCCATCCAGCAACTCGAATTGGTAAAGTAGCTATGTGAATGTTGTTTGAGGGAACGGATTGCTTTAGCTGTGAAGCCTCACCCATTCACATTGCAATGCTTGCACATGTGAAAACTCAAATAAATAATGTCTAGAATTGGACAAGGTAAAGGAAATTACCTACCATTTATGTAGTTACATCCCAGCAACTGTGTTGAGGTTGGATATGATTCATTAGATGCAGATAATGGCAGTGAGGGCGGTAGATTTGAAATCTTGTCTCCTATGTTTCATAGTGGAAGTCTTCAGCTGCTTTGTAAGGTGGGTAACAGCTGCTGGACCTTAGTTTTGTTGTAATTGATATCTTTTTTGACACTGTCATCTCAACATTAGCAATGTCACAAGGAATCCTTTAAGTGCTGGTTCCATCTCAGATAAATGAGCAGATAATCTGTGGGGAATGTCAGAAATAGAACAGAAGATCAGTAATGATTCTCTCGAGTCCTCACATCAATCTCTATGAAATGACATGTTGTGGCCTCTCACAATATGTCATGGAGGCTTCCCCTTTGCAAGAAGGCTAATGTCATGCCTCGATAAGAAGCTCTTATGCAGATCTATGCTGTAAATCCAATGCTATATTGAGAGAGTTAAATTCAGATGCTTTTGCACCATATTAGCACCTTGTTCTTAAAAAAACCCTGAAAATTACAGAATATTTAACCTGTAGATGTAACATTCTATGGGGTTTCTCTGTCTGTGTAGTGATTTAATTTTCATTCACAGCCATTTTGGGCCTGTTTCAGCCATCTTTTACAAAATAAGTTTAAAATTACAAAGTTAAAAAAGTCCATGGCACTTTGGAGTTCTGACCTGTGGTCATGATATTCCACCATTATGACAAACAAAATAAGGTTCAATTTCATAGCATTACAAAGGGTGACAAATAATTAAATATTACATCAATATCATTAACATACATACAAAGCAACATAACACACACGCACAAACATACACTCACTCTGATTCTCTGTCAATGTCATCTTTTCAGTTCTAACTGCATCGCTATCAGTTTGCTTAGCTTTTTTTGGAAACATGGTTAATTGGTCTCTTTATTGTTGATTCATATCCTGAACAGATTAGGTGGGGCCTCAACTATTTACACTATATATGTTAATGACTTGGATGAGGAAAGTGAATGTACTATAGCTAAGTGTGCAGATGTGATAAAAAAATAGATGGGAAGGCAAGTGGTGAGGATGACACAAAGAATTTGCAGAGAGCTATAGACATTTTGAGCAAGTGAGAAAAAAGCTTAGCAGAGGGAAGACAATTTGAAAAAAATTGAGGTTATGCACTTTGGCAAAAAGAATGGTGGAGCCGAATATTATTTACGTGGCAAAAGACTGCAGAAAGCTAAATAATGTAGACATTTAGAAATTCTCATCCATGAATCACAGAAAGCTGTCATTCAAAGTCATCAGGTAAAAGGGAACACAAAAGGATTGTTGCTTATTTCAAAGGGAATGGAGTATAAATGAAGGGAAGTTTTGCTAAAACTATACAAAGTATGAACAATACCACAGCTGGAATATCGGGAACACTTTCAGGCTGCTTATCTAAGAATAGATATTCTGACATTAGAGGCAGTCCAGGAAGGTTCACTGGGCTGATAGCAGGTATGGCAAACTGTCTTCTGAAGAGAGGTTGAATAGGTTATGTGTATTCATTTGGAATTAAAAGAATATGAGGCATTTGAAATATATAAGAATCTTAGGGGACCTAAGAGGTTAAAGCTGAAAAGATTGTTTTCCCTTGTGAGGAAATCTAAGATGAGAGGGCATCGAGTCAGAATAAAAGGTGACAGATCAAGATGTGGAGAAATGTTCTCTCTCAGAGGGTAGTAAATCTGTTGGATTTGTTATTACAGAAGGCTGTTGGAGCTGGGTGGTTAAGTATACTCAGGCTGAGATGGACAGATTTTTAATTAGTAAGAGAATCAAGCTGCAAGGTGAGGAGGGATGAACATCCATTCTTTCACCACCCACACATTCATTAAATTTAAAAGAATCCCTTCCTTTGTGGATATGTTTCTCCTGGATACAAATGAACTTGTGCTTTAAAAAGAGCCAATTTAAGTAGGCTTACTTGAATTAACAACTAATGTGAGTTTATTAATTATTACGTGAGAAAACATGCTAACATATCAAATATACATAGATATTAGAAACCAGAGGAGAGTCCAAAAAGATAGAAATTTAAAAGAATAGGTATGCAGGTCAGTCTCTGAATTGTTCACGGAGAGTAGATAGTTACAGCCATTGCAGCGGGATTTACCAGTACGTTTGACTTTGGTGGTCGAGCAGTTGACTTCATGATTCTTAGTGTTGCAGATTGATTGAGACACTATAATTCCAATTCCTATTGACTATGATTGAGTTCCAGCATTCAGGATAAGAGACAGTCCTTTGGCTGTCCAGTTTTGTTTTGTCTGCTTTGAGAGTGAGACAGAGTCTTCCTCTACATTCAACCCAGGGGTGATTAAGGGCTAGTTCTTTGAATGTGATCTTCAGAGTATGCTTGTTCTCAAATCCAAACTAGGACACATGATAACAGTCAGTTCCACTAGCAGCCAAATAAGGTTAAATCTGGCTTTGTAACACCCATCCTTTGTATGCTTCAAGGGAAAAACACAGAAAGTATCTGCAGTTTGGGCATAATCCATAGGATTGAATTGCTGTTGCACAGAGCTGTTCAACCCCATGTTATCACTGTCATGACAAGAGATCACAGTTCAATTTGTTTTAACGTTCCTCTTCCCTCTTTTGAAGAGCTGCAGATTGAAATGTCCTATCTATCCATAGGCATGACAGTCTCTCTCTCTCCAAATAACCAATTAATTCACATTTGTCATTTTGCCTGCATCAACCCTATTTTTAAAAAACAAGTTTTGGAATTACAAATTTAAAATTTTCAAGTATTTGGGATTCTAACCTATAATCATGACATTGCTTCATGGTAATCAAGGGAGCAGAAAGTTATGATGATGTTGAAAGCAAAATTAGTTGTTGCAAAAACCCATCTGGTTCACTGTTAACCTTCAGGGAAAGAAATCTTTCTCCTTATTTGGTGGAACAACATACATATCCAGACCCACAGCAATTTGTTGACTTTTAACCATTTTTAATGGCCAAGTGAACCATTTCAAAGCGCATTTGGGGATGGGTAACAAATGTTGGCCAGCAATGCCAACATCCTATTGAAGTGTAAAACTAAAAAAGTTTGCAAAGCTTAATTTCTTTTCAATATTGACCAATTGATAATGGCAGAATTTTAGTCTGCACAGGACATTCCTAGTTTATTTAAGTACATATTTGAAATAGTTTCTCTTCATGACCTTTAGCAGATGATTTGGTCACTCCTGGGCATTGGCATACAGTATTAAACAGACAGTGATGTAAGACCAGTTCATTTTTGTGTCCATGGCAGTCACATATCTCACAGTTAACGAGCTGTTCTGATATGTTCAATTCCTTTGGTAATCTGAAGCTAGTTTCAGACTCCATGATGTTAATGCACTGTTTAAAAAGAAGCAGCCACCATTCTCTTTCTGGTATTCATTTTTCATATTCCTGATTCATATCATTTATTTCAGCGACATTGTATGTTCAACTGAGAGTCTTCTCTGGAATTGAACTCAAAAAAACCAGTCCCATCCTATAACCCATTAACTTGACAATTCCAATTTCCAGCAGTTAGCCAAAAGCTCTATAAATTAGAGTGCTTCATGTTTATGTCCAAAGATTCTTTAAATGTGCAAGGGTTCCTGCCTCCACCATATTTTCAAACATTGGTTTATGGAGCTGTAACATCCAACTGAAACAATTTCTCTTCAACTCTACTCTAATCCTTCTAGAAATTCCTTTAGATTATGTTATGAATTTATTGATTATTTAAATGCTGAGTCTAGACAACGACATAGGAAAGGCCAAGTTATTTCAATGAGGGATTTTAACTCCCATAAAAGCAGATTAACAGTCAAGAGAGAGATGGATAGATTCTCTTAAGTTGCCTGGCACTTCTATGATGTGATTGTTACTTGCCATTTATTAGGTAAAAACAATGACTGCAGATGCTGGAAACCAGATTCTGGATTAGTGGTGCTGGGAGAGCACAGCAGTTCAGGCAGCATCCGAGGAGCAGTAAAATCGACGTTTCGGGCAAAAGCCCTTCCAGCACCACTAATCCAGAATCTTGCCATTTATTAGCCCATCCTGGATATTGTCCAGATCTTTCTACATATGGAAACAGACTGCTTCAGTATCTGGGGAGTTGCAAATTGAGCTGAGCACTGTGCAATCATCAGCAAAAATCTTCACTTCTGAACTTATGATAGCAGAGAGAACATAGAACATAGAACATAGAAGAATACAGCGCAGTACAGGCCCTTTGGCCCTCGATGTTGCGCCGATCCAAGCCCACCTAACCTACACTAGCCCACTATCCTCCATATGCCTATCCAATGCCCGCTTAAATGCCCATAATGAGGGAGAGTCCACCACTGCTACTGGCAGGGCATTCCATGAACTCAATCTTCCTACCATACCAGGCAACATCCTGGTAAACCTCCTCTGCACCCGTTCCAGTGCCTCCACATCCTTCCTATAGTATGGCGACCAAAACTGCACACAATACTCCAGATGCCGCCGCACCAGAGTCTTATACAACTGCAACATGACCTCAGTACTCCGGAACTCAATTCCTCTACCAATAAAAGCCAGTACGCCATATGCCTTCTTCACCGCACTATTTACCTGGGTGGCAACTTTCAAAGAACATTAATGAATCAGTTGAAGATGGTTGGGCCTCAGACACTACCATGAGGAACACCTGTAATGATGTAACAAGCCTGAGATCATTGGCAACAATCGCATCCATCTTCCTCTGTGCTCGGAAGATGAGACTGTTTCCCCGATTCTTACTGACAGCAAGTTCATGAGGGCACCTTGATGCTATGCTCAGTCAAATGGTGGTTTGATGTCAAGGGCAGTTACTTTCATGAGGGCACCTTTGAAGTTCAGTTCTTCTGTCCGTAATCGTGCCAAGGCTGCATTAAGGTCAGGATCTGACAGGCTATGTGAAAGTTGGCTAACACTAGCAGATTAGTCCCCCATGTGATTCTGTTCAGACATCCCTACATTGGATATGAACTTATGAAGAGCTGCCATGGACAAGTGAGCATTTAAAAATAAAATTCATGTGGAGTTAGGAGGAGCTAGAATCCTCCTTTTCTTTCCACAACATTTTGTGGGGCTGTTGGTAGCCATGATAATCCTACACACTACTCCCATTCTCCTTCACAGAACAAATTGGCTGTCTTGATGTTGATTAATTTTCTTTCGACTAATTGACTGCTCACAACAATAATTCAGATCAGATCAGACCAGAGGCCCAATTTCCTTTATACCTTGAACACAGCCCACACTGAGCAAAATAAACAAATTACCAGCCTATTAATTTTGGTGGTTCCCATCTTGGTGAACTTAAAATTGACAAGAAAATAGTTACTCATATTATGGTTGCTGGACTTTAAAAATTAAAAAAAGATGGATGTGTTAAAATATCAAAAGATTGTGAGTAAAAGCATTTCAAAAGATTTTGCTGCACTATGTTTGACGTATGCTGACCTCACAGGACAGCCCACAGCAGATTGACATGCCCACCAGGATAATCAACAAAGTTATTACTGTTTGCAAACAGCAATATTGTGTTTCCACTCCAGAAATCTTTGATAATGCTTCAATATTTAAAATGAAAGATTCAATCTATTTCACTCAATATATTTTCCCATTCTACAAATAACAGACTTCTCAATATTTTTAGTATTGGAGAGTCAGTGTCTGACGAGTTCTAATCAGGAATGGACTCAAAAATGTCAATCACATTCATGTTGGCTGGCATCAAGTGGTGGAAATTGCAGCTACTGCAGAGATCATGGATGGTATTTTAACCATGGCGTGCCATTCCTGATTGTGGCACTGGCCACTTTCCTCTCCTGCTCTTTTCCATGTGATTCCAAATAAATTTGAAATGCCAAAGGCCTGCATAGGAATACAAGGCAGGAGAAGGTTTCCGTTGGTAAAGCCCACCATCAGCTGACAATGCTGCAAGAATTGGCAGGTTACAAAAGAGGATCCAAGGCCAATTCAGAGTTCTGATGAAGGATCCTACCTGAAATGTCAACTCTCCTGCTCTTTTGATGTTGCTTGACCTGCTGTGCTTTTTCCAGCTCCATATTTTATTGAGTCTGACTTGCCAGCATCTGCAATCCTCACTGTCTCCAAGTTGTACAGTCATAGAATCATAAAAGCACAGATACAAACCCTTTGGTCCAAACAGTCCATGCCAACCATGTTCCCAAACTAAACTCGTCCCACCCGCCTGCATTTGGCTCATATGCCTCTAAACCTTTCCTATTCATGAACTTATTCAAATGTCTTTTAAATGTTGTAACTGTACTTGCATCCATCATTTTTTCTGGTAGTTCATTTCACAAATTTGAACCACACTCTGTAAGAAAGTTGCCCACAGGTCCTTTTTAAATCTTTCTCCTCTCACCTTAAAAACAAGCTCTCTTGTTTTGAACTTCATCCCCCTAAGGAAAAGATCATTGTCATTTAACTTCTTTACTTCTCTCATTATGAACCTCAGTATCGTGACCCATCAATCTATTATGCTCCAGTGAAAGAGGTCTCTGTCTTTCCATTCTATTTTTATAACTGAAACCCTCTATTCTGGACCGCCTCCTGGTAAATCTCTGCTGAATCCTCTCCAATTTAATAATGTCATTCTCTGCATCGAGGCCTCAACTTTGCCACCAAATGCCAGGGCACAAATTGTCAGAAAATCTGGGACAATCATTGAAAGATAGAATTGGAAAGTTGGAGGCAAAGTCATCTTAATGCATCACTCACAAATGAAATTGGGATGCATGTTTGGATTGGATATTTCTTCAATGTTACATAAGTGAAACTCATGCCTTGAAATTGCTCATGTCATCATGTTCCTTATAATGGAAGGTGATCAATATACTTAGCCAGGGCTGGAAATGTGTTGCTGGAAAAGCGCAGCAGGTCAGGCAGCATCCAGGGAACAGGAGAATCGACGTTTCGAGCATAAGCCCTTCTTCATTTCCTGAAGAAGGGCTTATGCCCGAAACGTCGATTCTCCTGTTCCCTGGATGCTGCCTGACCTGCTGCGCTTTTCCAGCAACACATTTCCAGCTCTGATCTCCAGCATCTGCAGACCTCACTTTCTCCTCAATATACTTAGCCAGTCAACTACTTGCAAGTGAGATGTAGTGCCATGCACGTTGCTTAGAAATAAGAGAAACAAAACAACATCTTGCATTTATACAGCACCTTTCATGTGGTAAAATGTCCCAAGACATTTCACAGGAATGTTATCAAATAAAATTCGATGTTGAATACAAAAGAAGATATTCGGATAGACAGCTATAATGTTAGCAAAAGAGATAGGTTTCAATGAGTGTCTTAAAGGAGGAGGGAGAGGAATACAGCATATGGCATGCAAGGTTTATGGAGTGAATTTTTGAGTTTAAGGACAAAACATAACCACCAATGAAGGAATCATTAAAATAGAAGTTGAGGTGTTCTGTGATATTGGAGTATTATAGGGCTTGGGGAGATCATAGAGATAGGGAAGGGCAAGGCCATGGGTTATTTTGAAAACAAGAACCACAGCTGTGGCTAAATCAAGAACCAAAGTAGGCTAATGTGCAGAGGGGTGATGGGTAATTATGAATTAGGATACAGGCAGCAGAGTTTGGATTGGCTTTCATTTAAGACTGGTAGAAAATTGCAATCAGTTAGATATGAGGTGGATGAGTTAAGACTGGCAAGCTGATGGGGCAGAATCCTTTTTGTAGAGACTAAGTGTGGCTTTGTGTCTAAAAGCAAGATGCACTTTTGCTCAGTGGAAAGTCAGGTTTTCTCACATGATTATGTTCTTCTCAGCTCATTGATTATTTATCTGCAGTTTAAAAATTCAAACTGTAAGGGTAGTGTTGTGGATCAGACCAGATCCCCTCAAAATATATTAAAAAGATAATATAGACCCCAACTTTTTCTTATTTTAAAGGTACATGTAAGGTGCTTTGTTCTAGATGCAATTTGATTGGTAAAACTATCAGATTTGTAGCAAAACACACTTTATTCATACACACTAGTTAAAATACAACAAAAAGGAAAAGAAATCCATAACTGTAACTCGATCGAAATGCTTAACAAAATGATAAATCCTCTAGCCACAACATAGTAACTGTTCCATTATAATGATATCCAATAAACACAACCTTGGCAAAAGGAATATTCAGAAAACAGATTGGCTCACATGCAGCTCCAACAGCCCAGGAGGAAAAACATCAAGAGAACTCTGAGATTGTAGCAAGGAGTGTTGCACTGCAGCAACAGACCGAGCAAAGCTGCTACTGAAAAACTAAGGAATTACAAATCCTGGTTCTTGAGTTTGACCACTCCCTTCAGGCTGCTTCTAGCATTCCAACTTAAAAAAATGAACCCCAAGGCCTCATAAGCTTTTAAGTTATGCAGTTTCAATAGACATCACAGCACCTCTGGGGTAAAAACAATGACTGCAGATGCTGGAAACCAGATTCTGGATCAGTGGTGCTGGAAGAGCACAGCAATTCAGGCAGCATCCGACGAGCAGCAAAATCTCGGATGCTGCCTGAATTGCTGTGCTCTTCCAGCACCACTGATCCAGAGTCTCAGCATCTCTGTCTGAAAACCCTTTCTTTTAAGAAAACAAACCTAGCATTGTCACAATCAGCTCTGCCCCAGATCACCACTATAATGGGATGTTCTAGACTCTAATATCTGTGTACCATCCCCTATAAATGGACAAGGATTAGATCTGAATACAGACAAAGAGTCTTACTTACCCTCAAGAAGAAAAATGTCTGTGTAACAGCATTAATTAGAAAGAAGCATCATAGACCTGAGAACTTAAAAGACTATGTGTGTGTGTGTGTCTGTGTGCGTCTATGCATCTATGTGTATCTGTGTATGTGTGTCTGTGTGTACGTATGCGTAGGTGTGTGTATGTGTGTCATTTATTTTGTGGAACCATGCTGGAGCTTTCCGAGCAGGATGGGAAACACCAAATTGATAGAATCATAGAATCCAAACAGTGCAAAAAGAGACCATTTGGTCCATTGAGTCTGCACCAACTATCTGAAGCAACCAGATACAACACCCTGAGCTAACCTTGAAACCCCATATTGTACCATGACCAATCTACCTAACCTGCACATATTTGGACTGTGTGTGGAAACCGCAGGGCTGTAGCTTTCCTTTCCATTCTAACCTGCTTCTTTAGCTCAGAAGATAATTCCTTAAATCAAGTCATCCAATTGGTCTACCAATTCCATCCTGGCTGCATGAGACCATCTCCAAGAAGTCATGTCCCTCCCTACTGGCATTTGGGTCAACCCATAGCAGGTGGACTGCAGCTGTTCAAGGAGGCATCTCACCACCATTTTCTCAGGGACAACTAGGGATGAGCAATAAATGCTGGCCAGCCAGCAACGCCCATATCCCACAAATGAATTTTTAAAAAATTTGTTCTCAGCAGGAGTGTCTCCAAGTACATGTAAGCAATGGGCATGATATTTGTATCTTGGTTAAGGCAGGAAGAAAGCCATTCATACATTCATGCCATTGCCTCTAGTTCAATTGATGTAGTCATGTGCTCCAATTACCTACCCATGTCTGTCGGTTTATATGCATCCTTTTAAAAAAAAATCCAAAACATGCTCCCACAACGATGTTTTCAGTCGAAAATCCACTTTTTCTTCTTACATCGGGTTCTGAGCTCAGGATGTAAGTCCATCTCTCAACTGCTTACATTTTACTGCAAATACAAATACAAGACATATTTTAAAAATAAACAAAGAAAGACCTTACAGCATACTAGAAATACACAAAGTATCTGGTTTGGTCTGCAAGGACACTGTCTTTCACTCATGTGTAGATACCTGCAATATTCAGTATACATCTGGCACAGTGGTTAGCACTGCTGCCTCACAGCGCCAGAGACCCGGGTTCAATTCCCGCCTCAGGCGACTGACTGTGTGGAGTTTGCACGTTCTCCCCGTGTCTGCGTGGGTTTCCTCCGGGTGCTCCGGTTTCCTCCCACAGTCCAAAGATGTGCACGTCAGGTGAATTGGCCATGCTAAATTGCCTGTAGTGTTAGGTAAGGGGTAAATGTAGGGGTATGGGTGGGTTACGCTTCGGCAGGTCAGTGTGGACTTGTTGGGCCAAAGGGCCTGTTTCCACACTGTGAGTAATCTAATCTAATCTAATCTCCCACCCTTCCTTGTTCTCTTTACACCTATTACTCCGGCTCCCCTTAGTTTACAGCTTGCTTCCTCATTCTAGAGGATACTGCTAATGCCCTGACAACCATATCATTTAAGTTTAATTCCCTACTGTTCCTTCCCATGAGCCCACCTTCTGTGAACCATTTTCTATTGAGTCCCTTGACCAACAGAGTCCCTTGTGCGTTTCATACTCTCTTTCATTTCCGAGTCATTTACTGGCCACATTCAGGTTCACTGACATCAATCATTATTGCTGTCTCAGTTGGTCAGGCTAATGAGCTGAGTTGGTCTTCACAGACATGAGTTCATATGGCCGACACTTGTCATGAATTAGTTGACCCTGTTAGGCTTCATCATTTAAGTTGATTGAGTTTGTCTAAAGAAATGTTTGATTATGAAGAAGACAAGTTACTGAAGAGTTTTTTATTCACTGGCACCTTTGAGGAAGAAGTCCATCCTGCCAACTTAGTGAGCATACATTTACCTTTGTTCTGACATGAAGATAACTCCAGTGAGATGTTATCGAGTACTCATACCATACTCCATGAATGCAAAAGAGATTACCTTGGAAGGATCTGAGAATTCAATGACAAAACTTCAAGATGCCATTGGGAAACAGAACTTTTGTCTCCCAACCAATGAAGTTTTTTGACTTGTCCTTGCTGGAACATTCCAGCCATTGTTTCACCAGTTGATAAGCAAAACGTGGAGCTGAGCGAGTTATGGAGGTGGAAATAGATGCTGTTAGCAATTACAAGTCAAGGGTTCTTCTTATTTTGAGATTGTGGAGAAGATTCCTGGCTCAAGTTGTGGATCAGATTGTAAGTTTGCTTGCTGAGCTGGTAGATTTGTTCTCAGATGTTTCATCACCATGCTGGGTAACATCATCAGTGAGCCTCCGATAAAGTGTTGATGTTCTGTCCCACTTGCTATTTATCTGTCTCAGTTTGTTGTGGTGGGTAATATCATTTCTGGTTCTGTTTCTGATAGGTTGTTAAATGGGTCCAAATCTTTATGTTTGTTGATGGATCTCCTGAACAGAAGACAATATGTTGAAAAAGAAAAAATACTACTCGCAGATACCGATACCTACCAACAGGTGATGATGGACCTGACTCCACAGCTGGAAAACCATATTACAGCAGGGCTGAGGAAACTACACAAAACAGGTGAAATTAACAAGACAGACCTCCAAATAATGAAACCTGGAGGCTCCAACACACCCCGTTTCTATGGATTACCAAAGGTACATAAACAAGGGGCCCCCTCAGACTAATAGTCTGACTTCCTGGTATACTGACATACAGACTAGCAAAGGAACTGCAGCACAAATTTGAACATTTAGCAGCAGACTCAACCCACTCCATCCACTCCACCCATGAATTGCTTAAATTCATCAAAGATACCAAGGTAGAAGATGATGAGGTCAATGGCTTCCTTCAACATGACAGCCCTATTCACATCAATAAACATCACCCTGGCCAAAGAAACAGTAGCCTCACTGCTAGATGAACCAAGGACACAAATACCTGGCAGCACTGACTCCATCAGTAAGGACAGCATCCTCAAACTAGTGGACCTATGCCTCACAACCCACTTCACCTTCAACAAGATCTACAAACAAATCAATAGGACACCCATATCAGAAATATCAGGACTTTTAGCAGAAGCAGTTATGCGGAGGTTAGAATGAACAGCACTTCCCATGATCCAGCCCACACTTTGGGTCCGCTATGTGGATAACACTTCTGTCATCACAAAATGTGACAAATTATAAGAAACTCACAAACACATAAGCAACGTCCTTACCGGTACAGAATTCACCAAAGAGGAAGAGGACAACAACAGACTCCCTTTCCTCAACGTCACAGTAGAACGAAAAGCCAATGGAGAGCTGCAGACCAGCATCTACAGGAAAGCCACACACACTGACCAGATACTCAACTACAGGAGCAGTCATCCCAACACCCGCAAACAGAGCTGCATCAGGACATTACTTAAATGAGCCACAATATGCTGCAGCACCTAGGAACTATGAGAAGCTGACGAAAAACACATATACAATTCAGGAACAATGGGCACCTGAAAAGCGCAGTCCACCCATTCCTGAAGAAGGGCTGATGCCTGAAACATCGATTCTCCTGCTCCTTGGATGCTGTCTGACCTGCTGCGCTTTTCCAGCAACACATTCTTCAGCTCTGATCTCCAGCATCTGCAGTCCTCACTTTCTCCACCCATTCCTGCACAAAAGACCTAAACAAGAAGAAACAACATGCCCAGAAACTCTAGCCACCCTGCCATACATCAATAACACCTTGAAGACAATGACCAGATACACCAGTCCCTATGCATCCACAAACCTACCACCACAATGAAACAGCTCCTGATGAATTTAAAGGACCCTGTACCAAAAACCAGCAGAACGAAAGTCATATACCAAATACCCTGCAAACATTACATTGGACATATGGGCAGGAAGATACCCACCATGATATATGAGTACTAACTAGCCACAAAAAGACATGACCAACTATCACTGGTATCCATACACACAGACAAAGAGGGGTACCAGTTCGACTGAGACAATGCATCCTTCCTGGGACAGGCTAAAGAAAGACACACACTGGAATTCCTAGAGACCTGGAATTTAAACCAGAGCTCCATTAACAAGCATATAAATTTGGAGCTCATTAACCAACCTCTCAGAAACAGAACCGGAAATGATATCACCGACCACAACAAACTGAGACAGATTAATAGCAAGCAGGGCAGAACACCAACACTTCACCTTATGCTTACTGATGACATTACCTAGCATGGTGACGAAATGTCTGTAACAAATCTACCAGCTCAATGAGCAAATTTACAACCAGTTTCTTCTTTGTGTTAAATGTAACACCAGGGTTTAGCTCAGTTTGATTCAACCTCAAAGAGGGACAGAGTTGGTAGCTATGAATGTAGTTTGTGGTGGGGACCAATAAATGTCTTTGGATTTTTGAAACATTTTGTTGGAGGTCATTTCTGCTTATATGGGACAAGACATTAGAGAAACTGTCTAACAAATTAGAGACAATGGAGAGTTGAGAAAGATATTGATGAGATTGTTGAAGCCAACATTGTACTTGCGGATGATGCAACTGAGCAGCACTTTGCTGGGAAACAGAAGAGAGATATTTGATGGACCCAAGACATAATGGTCATGAAGACAACATGGTGGAGTTAGGAGAGAATCAAGACAAAGATATGGCATTCATGGCTCTGAGGAAAGAACACAACCTGAAACATTAACTCTGTTTCTCTCTGCACAGCTGCTTCTGATCTGCTAAGTATTTCCAGCACTTCCTGTTTTCATTTCAGATTTTCAGCATCAGCAGTATTTTAAATTAAGGTTAAGGTATGAGAAGAGAGTAGTGAACTCAGAGTCCAGCGCACGCCAGATTGAGATGATGGTTGAAATCACAGAGAATAAAATGGTTCAGTCACTGAGTGAAGCGAGTGAAGGCATTTCAATAAGAAAATTGGCTTGAACATGGCTGAACAATTGGGAAAGGGGATTTTAAATAAGTGCAGAGAAAGACTGAACACATGGAATGCTCATTTTTTTTAATTCGCTCTTGAGACAGAGGTTTCACTAGTTGGCCAGCATTTATTGCCAGTTCCTATCTGCCCGTGAACTGAATGACTTGCTAGGCCATTTCAGAGGGTAGTTTACAGTCAACAACATTGAAATTGGTCTGAAGTCACAAATAAGCCAGACCAGGTAAGGATGATAGATTTCCTTCCCTGAAGGCCATTAGTGAGTGAGATGGTTTTTCTGACAATCGGCATCGTTCCACAGTCATCTATAGATTCCTGACTTTTATATTGAAATCACATTCAAGCGCTAGTCCCAGGAACGTTAGCTGAGTTTCTTGATTCATAGTCAACGATTACAGTAAGCCATTGCCTTCCCCTATAATGAGCACAGGATAATTGCGAAGTAAAGGGAGAAACTAAGTTATCATTACAATAGTCTTTAAGGGACAGTTGGTGAAAGATGTTGCCAGGCAGGAAGGCTTTATTTGGGGGAAGGTGTGTTTACCATTCACCCAGGTTTCAGTTAAGGCCATAATGTCAAAGCAATCATTCTCAATAACTCAAAGATGGCATTGACCCTGTTTATAAGTGAACAGATATTCTAAAGGGATGTACAAAGTTAAAAATCACACAACACCAGGTTATAGTCCAACAGGTTTAATTGGAAGCACTAGCTTTTGGAGCGTTGCTCCTTCATCAGGTGGTTGTGGAGCAACGCTCCAAAAGATAGTGCTTCCAATTAAACCTGTTGGACCATAACATGGTGTTGTGTGATTTTTAACTTTGTACACCCCAGTACAACACTGGCATCTCCAAATCATTCTAAAGGGAGATAGTGAAGAAAGGTAGCAAATGCTCATCCACTGGCAGAGTTCACAATGACAATATTTGGTGCGAGTGAGACAGAATGATGGTAGGAAAAATCAATCATCAGCTCAGCTGTACATTGATCAGCAAGGCAATGGGATGTGGAAGCTGGAGTTGCTGCTTGCAAAATAGTCAGAACAAATGTCTCAATGAGCCCTTTAGCAGTTGCTGAGAGAGGCACAAAGGAAATTAAGGTGCTTGGAACTTTTCAACATAGGGTTCAGTGGGATGTCCTGCATTGTATTCAAAGATTTAAGCATGGCAGCATTGATACAAAAGCAGTGGATATGCTAAATAGCAAGAGGAATTGTGGAAGGCTTCAGGAAAAAGTTGAGTAACATCAAATTTGTAACATGGAGCGGGGCTATCAGCCTCACAACTTTCTGCGGTGTACATGATACACATGAGCCAGCACCAATACCACATCATATCATGTATTTAGACTTTTTGCCTCTACCATGACACATGGTTTTGAGCAGGACATTTAATTCACTTTCTGCATAAGGAATATTCTTCTGAATTCATTATTTGCAGGTGCCAGAGTTGAACTGGGGTGTACAAAGTTAAAAATCACACAACATCAGGTTATGGTCCAACAGGTTTAATTGGAAGCACTAGTTTTCAGAGCGCTGCTCCTTCATTAGGTGGTTGTGGAGCAATGCTCTAAAAGCTAGTGCTTCCAAATAAACCTATTGGACTATAACCTGGTGTGTGATTTTTAACTCTGAATTCATTGTTTGATTCATTAGTAATAATCATATTTATAACATAGATAAGTGCATGGAAAATAAACCAGATTTACTATAATAAGGTGAAGTGTAAGAAATTTGATTTTGAAAGGAGAAAAATTGGAAATATATTGTTAGTAAAAAAGCTAAGAGAAGATGTAATTAAGGTTATTAGAATTATTAAAGGTTTTGATTGATTGACTATAAGAAGACTATTTTCTGCAGTTTTCTAGTCAGTGAAATAAATCAGTCATTTGGCATTGAGTGAAATTAGTAGAGTTGTGTTTTTCAAACAAAGTCTTTTATTATACAATGATAAAATGCTTTGACATCAGGCATATTTGAATTAGAGACCATAGCGTCTATTTGGAGGGAGAAAACAGGACACAAGGAGGCAAAACAATGCAGTGAGAGTCATTTTAGACTACTTTTATGAAGAAAATTCAGCATGATGTGTCAAATATTATGGGACACTGCTTTTTTACGCTTAGAATTTGATAAATTTAGTCTGGGCAGATAGAATGTGCAGTAATTGGAACAAGGGTCAAGTGGATCTTATTGACTATGAGATCCTTGATTGGGGTTATTGACCTTGACCAATCAGGGAGCCCTGGCTGACAGATGCAAACAGAAGATTTGGAGAGTCTCCTTACTCGAGGGACAGGCTGGCTGATCAGAGTCTATGTACTGTGCATGTGTAAATAAGTGATGACTTGATGATGGGTTACCAACCTCTGTACAACTATTTCAGAATGAAAATTTAATTGCTGTCTTGTCCAGAGTTAGACTGTTCTTAGCATGTTTGTTAACACAGAAGATCTTCAGCCCTGACTTAAAGGCAGGTCAACTCTGTGGTTTAGTGTGCTTTTTATTGCAACAGAGGCAGGCAGCTTGTCAGAGTGACAGCAGTATTAGCTGTTTACATTGCAATCACACTGCCATTGTTTGAAAAAAATGACAACATCAAGAGGTGAGTGTTTAGTGGACTGATTCTGGCACACTGTCAGTCAGACAAGGAACTGACATAAATACAGTCCAGTGGTTTGGTCATGATCGAGCAGGCATTTGGTTCTCTGTGAGTCTGGGGTTTCATGTCTATGCAGTTCAAGGATTTGCATCATGGTCAGTTCTGGAGATCTAATGTAAACAGTTTAGCGAGACAGGATACTGTTAAGAGATCAGCTTGGGGAGTGGGCTGTGCTCAAGTGGGGCTGAGTTGAGCAGGTTAGCACAGATGGGCATGAAGAGTGGGCAGGGATTAAGACCAAGAGGTCTGTATACTTTGCAAAGTAACTTGGACGATGTCTCTAGAATCCAATCTTTTTTGTATAGCTCGTCTTGACACTCAGCAGCCCATGCCTGTCTCCAATTTGTATCAGGGATTTGCCGACTCAACCAAATTGTGTAGCTTACATCTCCCACACCTCACATGAAATTGTGCCATTCATGGTGCTTTCTCTTGAGGTTAGAGTCTAAAAATTTTCAATTTGAGCTACTAGCCCGTGGAATGAAGATATGGCCCCTCCAAGTTGTGCTTTCTTATTATAAAATCAATGTTTTAACAAATGTATAGTTTTGCATCAGAAAATTAAGGAGTTGATCAGCAGAATGTCCATGTCCTGTAATTTGTTGAGTATTCCATTTTGTAAGGTTAAAGATTGCCTTAAAATAATTTTCTTACAGCAAGTCTATTGAACTTTTTATTTACAATATTGAGTTACTTACAAGGATATTTCAATTGAGAGTCAGCCACGTTGTTGAAGATCTGAATCAAAAAGAGGAGCACTGGTGGAAGTGGTTCTTTGTCTGAATCAGTTCAAATTCCAATCCAGGAATTAATGATAAATTGAGGAATAGAGTCACTGCCAATTAAGAATGCATTGATCTAGGAAGTAACAAACAGACCGTGACTGGAAGGAATAGAGAGTACAAATCTAAAAGTAAACCAATAGATAAGACCAGAATTTGCAACAAGAATATAAAGATAAAATTTGACAGTCTCTATTTTAGAATGTCGATAGTATTCAAAAACCAAATGTGCAATGATTAAATATGGTCATAAATAAGTAGAGTCTGGCAGCCATTACAGACTTTGGGCTATAGAATGACATGGATTGGGACTTGAATGTTTAGGGACCTTTAAGAAGGAGAGGAAACTAGAAAAGGATGTTGGGATGGTTCTGTTCATTAATAATTATATTATCACAATAGATACAGATGACCTAAAGTCAAGAAACCAAGAAGTGGAAATAGTTCGGTTAGAGATGAGAAATGATGAAAGCAAGAGGTTGTCTACATGGCCCCTGACAGTAACCACATAGTAGCATGGAGTATAAAGAAGAAATGAGCTTGACTGAAATGTATTGCAATAATCATGAGAGATTTTAATCCACATATAGACTGAAAAAGGCAAGTGGGTCAAGGTAAACTGGATTCAGAGTTCATAGAATGTTTACAAGATAATTTCTTAGGACAACAAGTGCAGGAACCACCAAAGATCAGGTTATATTAGATCTGATATTGTGCAATGAGATGAGATTAAATAATGATCTCACAATGAAATAATCCTTCAGAAACAGTACCCAGAATAAAATTAAGTTTTATATATTTTTTGAGGGAGAGAGGAGTGGGTCTAAGACTATTTGTTTTTAGTTAAATAATGGGCAATTATGAAGTCATGACTGCAGAGTTGGCTAAAGTGAAATGTTAAATTAAGTTAAAACAAAAAGAAAAGAAGTGCCATGGAAAATATTTATGGGGATATTTCAGAATACATACAAAAAGCATATATACAATTAGTTGCAGAACTAGGTAATTCAGTTTATCAAGATTACTCATGGCTAATAGGTTGCTTTTCAACTTTCCACATTTCAATTTATCTCCAATTACTTTTGATTCAGTTGCCTAGCAAGAATCTATCTAACTCTGCTTTAATAATATACCAAGTCCTCACCTTTAATGCCTTCTGAGGTAGATAGTTCCAATACTGCAGAATACTCAGAGAAAAATAAAATCTGTGACATGAAATTTTAAAGCATGTTCACTAGTTCTGGACTGACCCACATAAGTAAACACCCTTCCTATATGCAATTAATCAATACTAATTAAAACTTTATAGGATGCAAATAAGTTCAGCCTTTTATATGAGTTTTTTTTTGGGTGACAATCTCATACAACCATTCTGAACTGTCTCCAATGCACTTACTCCTTCCTAAAAGAAGGAGACCAAAACTGCACACAATATTCAGGATATTAGCTCACTCAAATCCTGGGCAACACTGAGGCTTTAAAAAAAAAATTCTTATTTTTATGTTCAATGTGGTGCAAAGAATAAGAAAATTTTCAAGGTGGGATCCACCATTCATTGTTAACTAAACAAAAATCTTTTAGTAAAACTAAAATAAAAGGCATATAATTGTGCTAAAACCAATAGTAGGTCAAAAGATTTGACAGATTATAAAAACTGCAAAGAATGACCAAATAAATAATCAGGAGGGAAAAGTTAGAGCAAGAAAGAAACTACTAGAAATACAAAAACATGCAGTAAGAGTTTCTGATGTTATGACATGGTGGTGAACCCTTCTGTTAATTAAACCAAACAGTCAGAAAAGCTCACCTTGCCTCACAATCTGTTTACATACAGAGTGGCAGAGAACTCCCAAATTCCAGTATTTAAAGAAAATAACATTGATTTATTCTTTAACTATAAAAGTGAACATTAAACAACAACTATTCACAACTCTAAGCCTCCTTTTCTCTTAACTGCTTATTAACTGCCTCCTACAGAACTGCCTATAACAATATGCTGTTCCAATAAGACACTTATTAAAATTCCATCAACTTAATTTCAAAACCACACAATGGCTGTCATCTTTGGTCTCCTTCTCCTTCCAGCTGAAGATCTCGCTGAGTCATATTCTTTCTTTTTACTGAGAATATGTTTCATATGAAAAAGTACCTTTGATAGAGAGGGTTTTCAAATATCTTGGGTCACTCTTGATAGCAGTTGCTCTCTCTCCAGTTTTCGAAATACCTTCATTTTATATCCCCAAAATTGGATTGTCTCATTGTTTCAATGTTGGCAAAACAATAAATTCAAGCGCGATTGGGTTTTAGTATCCTGGGGCTTAATTTAAATTGATTAAATTCAAAACAGCAACTAACTCATGTATCCATTTCACAGCCAAATGTTCATATTTTCAATTTTCCAGTATACTATGAGACTGCTAGCTAGTCATATCACACAGAGTGGCACAGTGGCACAGTGGTTAGCACTGCTGCCTCACAGCGCAAGAGACCTGGGTTCAATTCCCACCTCAGGCAACTGTCTGTGTGGAGTTTGCACATTCTCCCCATGTCTGCATGGGTTTCCTCTAAGTGCTCCGGTTTCCTCCCATAGTCCAAAAAATGTGGAGGTTAGGTGAATTGGCCATGCTAAATTGCCCATAGTGTTAGGTGAAGGGGAAAATGTAGGGGAATGGGTCTGGGTGGGTTGCTCTTCGGAAGGTGGTGTCGACTTGTTGGGCCAAAGGGCCTGTTTCTACACTGTAAATAATCTAATCTAAAAAAAAATGTTCGTAAGCTGTCAGATCAGAAGAGTGGTCACACTCTCTCTGGAAGGTACAGTACACACCAACTTCATAACACCTTCCCCCTTAAGAAAAAAAATGAACAATCATAATGAAAAGATGGCTTCATTTTTTTTCTGATTCTTTATCTCATTACAATGAAATACATAGATCATTAATCTAAGTTATACTTTCATGCTAATTTCTGCACATATATACTTAACACTGGAATCTGTCCCATCTTAAGTCTACTTTATCCTTTAAATTTGTGATAATGCATCTGCTATCACACTTTTGCAATCTGCAACATGCACAATTTGTAAATTAAATTACTGTAATATTGGTTTCCAATGAAATATTCTCTTCATTTTTGTCTTTACATCTTTCCAAGAATGTAAGAGGATTGTGGTCAATGTACATAACTGTCTCTGACACATTTGCTTGTTACATAAACATTAAAATGCTGTAAGACCAGTACCAAAGTCAATAATTCTTCTTTGATGGTTGGGCATTTTTTTTGGTGAATGTTGGGTTTTTTTGAAAAGTAGCCAATTGGCCATTCAATTCCATTGTCATCTTCCTGCAGCAGTACAGCTCCAACTCCTATATCATTAGCATTGATTGTAACTTAGAAGGGTTTCAAAAAGTTTGGTGTAGCAAAAACTGGTGCAGTGGCTAATACCAGTGAAATTTTGTGTTCATCTTCAGTAAATGTGTTAGCAGTGTCACCACGCTGCTTAAGTCTGGAACAAACCTCCAGTAAAATCCGCTTCGTCCTAAAAATCGAAGCACCTCTTTCTTTGAGGATGGTCGTGGAAATTCTTCGATGGCCTTCCTCTTGGCGTTCCTAGGAGTCAACCTTCCATGACCAATGTTATGTCCCAAGTATGTCACATCTGCCTTTGCTAATTCTGTTTTCTTTAAGTTTGTTACCAGTTTAGCTTCTCGTAATTGTTCAAAGAGCTCTGTCAATAGTATCATGTGATCTATCCATAACTCGCTGAAGGCTAGTTCATCATCTAGATAAACTGCACAGTTTGTTAACCCAGCCACAACTCTGTCCATGAGTCTTTAGAATGTGGCTGGTGCCTTCTTCATTCCAAAGGGCATCACTTGAAAGAGATATAGCCCATTTGGGGATACAAACACAGAAACTTCTTTCACTTTCTTTGATGAAGGTACCTCAATAACCATGCAGTAAGTCCAACTTTGTGATATAAGTGACTTGTCCAACTTTCTCTGTAGAGTCCTCCAATCATCTGGGTTTTGGGTGTGGGTCCAAATTTGTTACAAAATTGACCTTCCGATGGTCCACACAAAATCATTGAGTCCCTTCAGATTTGGGAACTAACACAATCAGCAAACTCCACTCTCTATGACTCAGTTTGATGATATCTTTGTTGAGCATCACATCCACTTCCTTCTGGACCTGTATGGCTTTGAAAGGATTAAGTCTATAGGGGTGTTGTTTTATCAGAACAGCATTCCCTACATCCACTCCATGCACAATAGTATTAGTCCTCCCCATCTCGTTCCTGCATGTGCCCTCATACTGCAGAAGCAAACCTTTAAACTGGATTCTTTGCTCCTGAGACAGATAGTTCACTAACCTATTACACTTCTCAAGGACTTCCTCATTATGTAATGTATTTTGAGGCACATCAAACTCCATGGCATCTGGATTTGATTCCTCACTCTGCAGGCAATATCTAACGCCTGTTTCTCCAGTTCCCTGTCTTGGTTATAATTAGGTTTCAACATATTCACATGACATACACAAGGCAGTTTTTTTTCGATCTGGCATCTTTACCAGAAAGTTTACCTGACTCAACTTTTTCTCAATTTAATAGGGACCAATAAACATGGTTTGAAGCAATCTCCTACACTGGTAACAATACCACATCCGTATTTTAGAGTTTTTATCTGCCACTTGCTTCACTCTACACTGTGACGTCTTCAGATGCTGTCTAGGTAACTCACCTACCTGATTTAATTTCTCCCTCACATCAGATACATAATCCAAGTGTGACATCTCTGACATTGGTACCATCAATTTTTCTTTAATTAATTTCAAAGGCCCACTCACTTCATGTCCAAATATTAACTCAAAAGGAGTAAACTGAATAAATTTGTTTGAGGCATCTCTAATGGCAAATGATACGAATGGGATACCTTTATCCCAATCATTTGAGTAATCCTGACCGTATGCTTTTAACATGGTCTTCAGCGTCTGTTGCCACCTTTCCAAAGCTCCCTGGGATTCAGGATGGAGACAGAGCCTAGCGGGGAAGACAGTAGAGCAAAAATGGCAGGGGTTTGTGGGTATAATTGAGGACACTGTACAGAGGTTCATCCCCAAGAAAAGAAAGATTATCCGGGGAGGGATTAGACAGCCATGGCTGACAAAGGAAGTCAGGAAATCTATCAAAGAAAAAGAGAGTGGGCGGCACGGTGGCACAGTGGTTAGCACTGCTGCCTCACAGCGCCAGAGACCTGGGTTCAATTCCCGCCTCAGGCGACTGACTGTGTGGAGTTTGCACGTTCTCCCCGTGTCTGCGTGGGTTTCCTCCGGGTGCTCCGGTTTCCTCCCACAGTCCAAAGATGTGCAGGGTCAGGTGAATTGGCCATACTAAATTGCCCGTAGTGTTAGATAAGGGGTAAATGTAGGGGTATGGGTGGATTTCGCTTGGCGGGTCGGGTGTGGACTTGTTGGGCCGAAGGGCCTGTTTCCACACTGTAATCTAACCTAATCTAATCTAATATAAAGTGGCCAAGAGCACTGGGAAATCAAAAGATTGGGAAAGCTATAAAAACAAACAGAGAATAACAAAGAGAGAAATAAGGAAGGAGAGAATCAAATATGAAGGTAGGCCAGCCAGTAATATTAGAAATTATAGTAAAAGTTTCTTTCAATATATAAGAAACAAACGACAGGCAAAAGTAGACATTGGGCCACTTCAAACTGATGCTGGAAGGCTAGTGATGGGAGATAAGGAAATGGCTGGAGAACTTAATAAGTACTTTGCATCAGTCTTCACAGTGGAAGACATGAGTAATATCCCAACAATTAAAGGGAGTCAGGGGGCTGAGTTGAGTATGGTTGCCATTACAAAAGAGAAAGTGCTAGAAAAGCTAAAAGGTCTTAAAATTGATAAATCTCCTAGCCCCGATGGGCTCCATCCTAGAGTTCTGAGGAAGGTAGCTGAGGAAATAGCGGAGGCGTTGGTTGAGATCTTTCAAAAGTCACTGGAGTCAGGGAAAGTCCCGGATGATTGGAAGATCGCTGTTGTAACCCCCTTGTTCAGGAAAGGATCAAGACAAAAGATGGAAAATTATAGGCCAATTAGCCTAACCTCGGTTGTTGGTAACATTCTAGAATCCATCATTAAGGATGAGGTTTCTAAATTCTTGGAAGACCAGGGTCAGATTAAAACAAGTCAACATGGATTTAGTAAGGGGAGATCGTGCCTGACAAACCTGTTGGAATTCTTTGAAGAGGTGACAAGTAGGTTAGACCAGGGAAACCCAGTGGATGTGGTCTACCTAGACTTCCAAAAGGCCTTTGATAAGGTGCCACACGGGAGGCTGCTGAGCAAGGTGAGGGCCCATGGTGTTCGAAGTGAGCTACTGGTATGGATTGAGGATTGGCTGTCTGACAGAAGGCAGAGAATTGGGATAAAAGATTCTTTTTCGGAATGACAAGCGGTGTCCCGCATGGTTCAGTGTTTGGGCCGCAGCTGTTCATATTATATATTAATGATCTGGATGAAGGGACTGGGGGCATTCTATTGAAGGTTGCCGATGATACAAAGTTAGGTGGACAGGCAGGTAGTACTGAGGAAGTGGGGAGGCTGCAGAAAGATCTAGACAGTTTGGGAGAGTGGTCCAGGAAATGCCTGATGGAATTCAATGTGAGCAAATGCGAGGTCTTGCACTTTGGAAAAAAGAATACAAGCATGGACTACTTTCTAAACAGAAAGAAAATTCATAAAGCCCAAAGTACAAAGGGATCTGGGAGTGCTAGTTGAGGATTCTCTAAAGGTAAACATGCAGGTTGAGTCCATGATTAAGAAAGTGAATGCAATGTTGTCATTTATCTCAAGAGGGTTGGAATATAAAAGCAGCGATGTGGTACTGAACCTTTATAAAGCTCTGGATAGGCCCCATTTGGAGTACTGTGTCCAGTTTTGGTCCCCACACCTCAGGAAGGACATACTGGCACTGGAGCGTGTCCAGCGGAGATTCACACGGATGATCCCTGGAATGGTAGGTCTAACATATGAGGAACAGCTGAGGATCCTGGGATTGTATTCATTGGAGTTTAGAAGGTTAAGGGGAGATCTAATAGAAACTTACAAGATAATACATGGCTTGAAGAGGGTGGGCACTAGGAAATTGTTGCTGTTAGGCAAGGAGACTAGCACCCGTGGACACAGCCTTAGAATTAGAGGGGGTAAATTCAGAACAGAAATGCGGAGACATTTCTTCAGCCAGAGAGTGGTGGGCCTGTGGAATTCATTGCCGCAGAGTGCAGTGGAGGCTGGGACACTAAATGTCTTCAAGGCAGAGATTGATATATTCTTGATGTCACAAGGAATTAAGGGCTACGGGGAGAATGCGGGTAAGTGGAGTTGAAATGCCCATCAGCCATGATTGAATGGCGGAGTGGACTCAATGGGCCGAATGGCCTTACTTCCGCTCCTATGTCTTATGGTCTTATGGACATTTGATTTAAAGTACTGTATGCCTAAGCTATCCATGACTTCCTTAAACAGTCTAGCAGTAAAATTAGATACTTGATCTGACTGAAACTCTCTGGGTAACCCACCACATAAAGAAAGCTACTAACTCCTCTATCAACCTTTTTGCCTTAATAGTCCATAATGGAATTGCCTCCAGAAATCTGGTGGATATATATTCTATGGTTAGCAAGTACTGATTCCCACTTTTAATTTTAGGGACGGGACCTATACAATCAATCACAACCCACATGAAAGATTCTTTGAATTTGCGGGAATTGGCAATAAAGGTGCAGGTTTTATCAATGCTTGCGACTTACCTGCCATTTGGCACGTATGACATGTACGGCAAAATGTAACTACATCCTTGTACATTCCAGGCCAATAGAAATGCTTTTGTACCTTAGCCTGAGTCTTCCTCATACCTAGGTGACATCCTATTGGTAATTCATGTGCTACTTATAATACTTCCTGTCTGTATGCTACTGACAACACAATCTGGTACACTTTCGCCCATTACCCTTCTGTACTAACCTACTGTGGTCTCCATTTCTATATTAGGATTCGATCTTTAAGATAATAACCCTCAGGAATATATTCTGATTCCTTTTCTGAGTATGCATAATATATATATATATATTTTATTGTCTTGTGTCTTGTCTTGCTGTTGTAAGTCCATTAGCTTTTTAGGACTAAACACTTCTGCCTGATTCTTTGCCTGTTCAGGTTTGTCCTGCACCATTACATCAAACTAAGTGTCTACTAACTGAATCTTAACTCCTTCATCTTTCCCTTTAGTTTTTGCTTCTGACTGTGACTCATGATAGTGGGATCTTGTTACTACACAGTCTGGAAAAAAATCCAGGGTATTTTTCTTTAACTCCTAAGTTCCCTTGTCTTTCTTTAGCTACTCCACAACAAGGGGTGTCACTCCCACTTTGGATCCTGCTAAATCATTGCCAAGAACAAACTGGATTCCTGGTACTGACACTCTGTCAATCACTCCCACTGTTACTTCCCCAGTCTTCATTGGGCTCTATTCCACAAATTACCACTCTCTTGGGTAACATGTCAGAAAGTGTGTAAATATATTCACTTTTTACTATTAGAGACTGTTTAGATCCCATATCTCTCAATATTATAACTTGTTTCCCTTCTCCCCTGTTCTGCCTGAGTAAATTTTACCTACAGAGGCAAAGTCTCTATAGAGATCGGGTACTAACTCAATACCCAGCCCCCTGCCTTGGCTGTGTACTGTCCTGCAACTGCCTTGTCTTTTCTCAGGGTTTCCTTTACTATTTTCACTAATGCCACTAGCTTTGCTTCTTTTACTACATCTTTTCCCTCAGTGCCTTTCTTCAACAATCAGCACTGTGACTTTACATGCCCCACTTTCTGACAGTGAAAACATCTTTTCCAAATGCCCTTCTTAAACCACCAGCACTGTGATTTTCTGTGTCGCACTCCATTACAGTGAAAACACCTGAGGTCTTTCACCACCTTTCCACCCTCTTGGGTTTCCTTTTTCTCCGATGGTGAACTATTATCAATGTAGTCTATTCTTTGTTTTGTAGTGTAGGACCTTCCCTTCTCCCAGCTGCTATCCCTCACAGGATGAAATTCCTGCTGGAAGCCTTATGTACCAATGCATATTCATCTGCCATCTCTGCCGCTCTTTTCACTTCTTGAACTTTTTGTTCATCCACATGAATTCTTATCATCCTGGGAAGTGAGTTTTTAAACTCCAGAAGAATAATCTCAAAAGTATCAAAAGTCTTATCTATTTTTTAAGACCTGCACCCATGTATCAAAATTACTATGTTCAATTCTTTTGGACTCAACATAAGTCTGACTTAGATCCTTCTTTATGTTTTTAACTGCTGTCTTTACACTTCTAATATCAATTCATAAACAGTCAAAATGTTTGACATCTTTATAATCTCTTGACCCCTCATCTGACAGTGCTTTTAAATACCTCAATTGTTCTGCCTATCAGTTGAGTCTGAACTAGCATTACCCACAAGTTCTCTGACCACTTCATCTGTGTAGCCAATTTTTTAAATGAAATAAAAAAGACTTTGTCATCTTTCTCATCAAAATGTGGCAATGTTTTAACATATTTGAATACATCACTATCTTCTCTCTTCATCTCCATCCTGTTAACTTGACTTTCCTGATTAATTTGTGACTTCTGAAGTTCAAATTCTCCCTCCCTTTTGATTTCTCTTTCTTCTCTCTTTCTTTGCTCGGCTAAGAACCTTTTCTTCCTTTCTTTTTCTCTCTCACTCTTTTTTCTCTCTCTTTCTCTTTCTTATCTCTCTTTCTTCCTTCTCTCTCTCTTCCTTCTCTCATGTCTCTTCTTTCCCTTTCTTAATCTTCTAACTCTATTTGCCTCTACTGCATTTGTCTGTTTCTCTGATATACCTAAGTCTTTGACTGACTCCCTTCCAATTTCAGCTTTCCTTTTGTCCCTGGTTAAAACCAATTCTAACCTGTTTGCTAATTCTAAAAGTATGTCCTCCCTCTGTCTTTCTAAACTTTCTTGGAAAATTTGGGAAGCATATTCAAACCTCTTTGGCAATCTTAACAGCCATTTCCCTCATTTTTAATTTAACCAATCATAAGCAAATGAAATTAAACAAATAGTCTCATCTACATTTTATTTAAAGCACTAGGACACTAATTGGCAAGTGTTTAAATCTACTAGGATCTTCTGTACCCCAAATCTGTTCAAATCTGTCCAAATCCTAGACTGGATTTGTCTAAACCTAGCCAAATCTATCTAAATCTTGGACCCAAGCCCCCAAACTGTGAAGACACGACGGTCAACCCCTCCACTAATTCAAACAAACACCTAAAAAAGCTCACCTCATCTCATAATCTGTTAAAATATGGAGTGACAGAGAACTTCCAATTCTACTCTGTAAAGAAAATAATATTAATTTATTTTTTAATTCTAAAAGTGAACATAAAACAACAACTATTCTCAACTCTAAGCCTCCCTTTCTCTTAACTGCTTATTACCTGCCTCCAACTTTATTACAATATGCTGTTCCAATAAAACACTTATTAAAATTACATCTACTTAATTTCAAAACCACACAGCGGCTGTCATCATTGGCGCCTGTCTTCTTCTGGCTGAAAGTCTGCCTGAGTCATCTTCATTCTTTTTACTGCAACTATGTTTCATATGAAAAGGTACCTTCAATAGAGAGCAATTCTTAATTTCTTGGATCACTCTTAATAACAGTTGCTCTGTCCAATTTTTAAAATGCCTGCATTTCTATACCCCCAACATCAGATTGTCTCATTGGTTTGATGTTAGCAAAACAATAAATTCAAACTCAATTGGGTTTTGGTATCCTGGGACTTAATTTAAACTGATTGTTTTGACAACAATTCAAATTTAACCAGCAATCAACTCAGGTATTCATTTCACAACCAAATGTTACATATTTTCAATTTTCCAGTACATGCTTGAGACTGCCAGCTCATAATTTCACATAGAACAGCATTTACTCACTCGGAAAGGTACAGTACATGTCTTCAACTTCATAACACTAAAAACAGTGTAAAAAGAACAAAGTTTACAAAATGAGTTAGTCCTATTTAAAATGAGAATGGATAATTAATAATGAAAAATAAAAAGATAAAGCAGAGATTAATTGAACAGGTATTTTGCACCTGCCTTCACTATACTAGATACAAATAACATCCAGAGTAGCTATAAATCGGGAAATGGAAGAGAGGGAAGAACTCAGGAAAATGACAAAAAATAGAGAAATTTTACTGAGTCAATTGTTGATGCGTGGGCTGACTGAGCTTGGAGCCTGATGGATTTCATCAAAAGATCTTAACAGAAGTAACTGGTCAGATAGTTGCTACATTGATTTTACTTTTCCAAAACTCTTGTTTCAGGAAAAGTCTATTAACTTGTAAGATACCAAATCTACAACTAGTGGCCATTGTTTAAAATGAGGACTCATGGTGGCTCAGTGGTTAGCACTGCTGCCTCACAGCACCAGGGTCCCAGGTTTGATTCCAGCCTCGGGCAACTGTCTGTGTGGAGTTTGCACATTCTCCCCATGTATGCGTGGGTTTCCTCCGGGTGCTCCGGTTTCCTCCCACAGTCCTAAAGATGTTCAGGTCAGGTGAATTGGTCATGCTAAATTGCCCATGGAGTCAGGTGCATTAATTAGATGGAAATGGGTTTGGTTGGGTTACTCTTTAGAGAGTGGGTGTGGACTTGTTGGGCCGAAGGGCCTGTTTCCACACCATAGGAAATCTAAAAAAAACAAAAATAAGTTTTCTTTTTCTTCCAGAGAGTCATGATACTTTACAAGTCTCTTGCTGAAAAGATCGTGGATGCAGAATTTGTGAGTATTTTTAAGACTGGGGTAGATAGAGTCTTGACAAACAAAGGGATAAATGTTTTGGAGCTGGAAAAAGCATAGCAGGCCAAGCAGCATTAGAGGAGCAGGAGAGTTGACATTTTGGATTCTGATGAAGAGTCCTGCCTGATACATCAACTCTCCTGCTCCTCTGATGTTGCCTGGCCTGCTGTGCTTTTCCCAGCTCCATATTTTGTTGACTCTGACCTTCCAGCAACTGCGGTTCTCACTATTTCCAAGGTGATAAAAGGTTGTCAGGAGTAGCTATAAGTCAGGTTGTCAGAAGTAGGCAGGAATGCAGATTTGAGGTGAAAATCAAGTCAGTTATGATCCTATCAAATGACAGGGCAGGCTTTAGGGACTAGATTAGAGTGGTGCTGGAAAAGCACAGCCGGTCAGGCAGCATCCAAGGAGCAGGAAAATCGACATTTTGGGTAAAAGCTCTTCATCAGGACTGAAGGCAGGGAGCCTCCAGGGTGGAGAGATAAATGTTTCCAGCACCACTCTAACCTAGATTCTGATTTCCAGCATCTGCAGTCCTCACTTTTGCCTAGGCTATCGGGACTGAATGGCCTGCTATTCTGTTCCTTGTTTGTATGTTAGTATGTTCTCACATCTGACTTGCATTTGCCAACTCCAATTATATCTGATTTGTCTCCAAGCAATGCAGAAAATACTCTGATTCTCAAGCCAAACTGTTCATTTACTGAATCTTAATGCATCTTAGTTATTACAGACATTTCAACAAGACTATCTTCATTAGAATTCATATTCTCCATGAAGGAGTTTCTTTGTGGAGTCAGCCATGTGACATGCTTGTTCCACCCACAGACCCAGGCAGTGTACAAGGATTACCAGACTCGTATAAATACACACAATGTTACATTGATCAGTGAACAGGCTATCACGGTCACATACTGACTGTTGTCGTTGCCCATGGCTGAATATGACAAAATAGCTGTTTCTTTTTAACTGACGAAGACAATCGAAGAAAATTTCAGCTAATGTAGCATTTCATTTAGCTCAAATCATGGCCTTCACTACATACAACAAAGTGCCTCTGAGTCTGAGTAAGATGGGGGTTAGAATGAAGACAGACTCTGATAAAGCAGCACAGATGAAAGCCTATTTGAGATTTCCGATTTTTATATGAAATAGAAAGGGAAAGCTTGACCCAGCTGAGGTGATTTAGATAATTATAATTATATATTAGAGTGGGCACATATTTGTACAATAATAGTAGTAAATCTATTAGATATTGGGAAATTTAATTAGATTTCTGTAAGCAGTCAGCCGTGGATGCAGAAACTGTTTTCGATAAATACACTTGCAGGAACTTTTTCTCTGTCAGCAGAATCACTAGAACAACAGAAAGATATCAACAAGATAACCTTGTAACAGAACCAAGAGACAAGTAGCATACTGAAGACAACAAGCATTCCAGCATCTGCAGTAACTTGTTCCGATAAGACAAAGTAACGTCGCAAGGGGGTGGATGCAGAAACAATTATGAAACAGGGTCAACATGACCTCAAGAATATAAACAATTGCTGCTTCAAACCTAATGAACAGGCTAAAGAAACCAAACAGACTTCTTTTAGAGATTTGATGGAACTATAAAAGTTCTTGGATTTCATTCTTATTGATGGGATTTGAGTAGGTGCTGTATGAAAAGCATTTAAATTAATGACAATAAAGTCCATCCTGTTATCAAATATCTGTTTCAAGCCATCTTACAGCATGCAAAGTAGAAGAAGTTATGAAAGGCAGCTGCTAGACAGAGAGAAAGTGGATTTGTTTGACTTTTCCAAGTCAGTTAAGAGGGAAGCTGCTCCCAAAATCATAGCATGACGTTTATAAATAACTTTATATTAGAGCTGATATTACAAGTATTATAATAATTGACAGAAATTAGCATTCTTTTTAACCTTCTGTCCTAAAGTCAGCAAGGAACATATATGTGCATATTAAAATATATATATATTATATTTATAGCATAACCAAATTTGTAAAGTCATTAGTAATAAGCAAGTATACAATGCAGTTGGCAAATGTCGAGGGAGGGACATAACAATTGGTAGTGAAATGTGGTCAACAAGATATATTGTAAGAGTCTACATTCAAGTAGTAGGGAACCTGGTAAACATCACAAGAAGATGGGAGGATCTAAGATTGCTCATGAAGTTATCCATCATTAACCATATATTCACAGAATTGGATGTGTTAGAGGAGACATGCCAAGTACTGATGTCAGTGTTGCACATAATCATTGTAACCTGGTGTGCATGTATATCCTGTATTTTATTGGGAAAGTTACAATGTCACTGATCTCTCCTCTGATCTAAGCCATAATTAAGAGGCCAAATGGGCCCCATGTGGAAACCAAATTTGGAGCAGTCTCTGGCCTGTCCCACACAGTAAAGGAGTTCCAAATATAGATCAGTTTGATACTGAACACGGGACTCAGCCTCCTCTTTAAAATCCCTCTTCAACATTGACAACTACTATCAAGCATAAAATTGTCATGGACTGTATAAACGTAAAGCCAAACAAGTTAAGTATAGATCTCAAAATACTTCAACTACATGCTAATTGAAGGTGGTAAGTGTGGGAAAGATTCCTGGCTAACCATGTGATGGAAAGGAAGTTGCAGTCTCTAAAGTCCAGTTGGCTGGACTATGGCTGTACTCTGATTGGTGCAGTCACAGATTGATCCCCATCCTGGCTGGGATGGATTTGGAACCTGCCTCCTTACCCTATGCATCACATAGAATGTGGTGTTGGAGGTCAGACCTGCATTTGGCTGGAGTAGTGAAGAAGGGCATAACAACTATACTTCAATCTTCATCTCATATTTGATGCTGTCGTTGGTGACTGAGTATTTTAGGACAGCAAATAATGAGCTCAACTGCTATTCATGTCCATGGTGCAAAATGTCGCTTGAAGAGAGAACATTTAAAAAAATCAAATGAAAATGCAATTAATTTAAAAAGCAGCAAATCAAAGAGCTAGTAAATCACTTTTCTCAACTCTATATGTAATATGCTTCTAATAAGTCATGTGATAGCATTTTTGAAAAGCATGTAATTATGTGAACAGACAGTATGTTACAACCTTCAGGCGAGTTTAGTTCCGATTTAAATCCTGAAGGTTGCGTTGCCTAAAAGAAATGTAATGACTAATCATTAATGGATGCACTTTTAATATGTATTAGCTGTACTGTTTTCTGATGTTCAACAGCTAATTGGAATATCATAAATTTGCAGTGTTTATGTCAAGGTTGCTAATGATGCTGTCATTAAGGATAAGCTCTTGAAGTGCCCCAGCAGAAATTCCTTTTTAATTCTAAAAAGTATTGTGGTGAATGCTGTCACAAGTATGAAATTATAATATTGTATATTTTATAGAGTAGGTAATTTAGCAGTTTAAATAATAAGCACAGCATAATAAAATGGCTGCCAGAAGTCATGAGTCATCCAGGTGAAAAACAGACAGGCTGATATGTTGTTTCAACAGCAATCACAAATTTGGAATTCAATCACCTTTTTGGATTTTGAAACTAATTTATGGCATTGAGCGAGTTTCATGACATCATTTCTGCCATGGCCCAGGCTTATCTCCTACAATCACATTATTTATACATGCATTACTCCATGCATCATCTGCTGACTGAGATAAACGCACCCATGACCACTGGGACCTTTGGCTTGCAAGGCTATTGTGCCATGTTTAAAGTTCAGCTGAACATCACCTTCGATACAGCAAGCCAGGAACTACCCCTCAATCTGAGCAGCTCACCCCTAACTTATCAATGTATGGTACAGAAGCAAAATAAGCTCGCTCCTTTCTCTCATTACGGAAAACATTGATACAGATGAAGTCCTCAAAGTGCTATGGACAAGTTGATGGAGAGAAATCTGCCCAGCCTGGCAAAGATAGCGGCATGGGTCAGTGCTGTGTCTGCTGCTAAAAGGGATAACCCTAGCACTGCAGAGTACAGGTCAATGCTTTCCTGTGGAGAAAGTGAGGACTGCAGATGCTGGAGATCAGAGCTGAAAAATGTGTTGTTGGAAAAGTGCAGCAGGTCAGGCAGCATCCAAGGAGCAGGAGAATCGACGTTTCGGGCATAAGCCCTTCTTCAGGAATGAGGAATGCTTTCCTGTGCTCCACAAAGGGTAAGTAGTACTATCTTTCCCCGATACTTTGCACTCAAAGGACCATTACTCACTCTAACTTTGCTATGCACATGTGTTTCACAAAGTGCCATGGACTACTTCCTTCTGCATCATATCCTCACCAAGAGCTTTTGTCCATCTATAACTTCTGACTTTTTCCGCCCAATATGTTATATATTATAGTTGGGGGTATGTTATGTTGGAACAATGTCCCTTTAAGAGATAACTCACATGAGCACTATTGAGTCATCAACCAGGTTCCTGGGTTTGGTCGGACTTGTTTTCAGTTTTTTTTTTACAGATTGCACAACTTTGGAATGATGCCTTCCTGTTGGGCTACAGCAAGCGATGAGTTTGTATGTTATTTAGCCTAGTTACTGCCCAGTATAGAATGCTGTGCTTCCTACTCACTGACTGGAGACACCTCACCATCATTTCTACTCATGGATGAGAACTAACTGCTCTTGCATCCACTTGCATCATACCCAAACCTTCCTTTCTCTCATTACGGAAAACATTGATACAGTTTAATCAGCTCCTCTTTTTCTCATATGGGTTTGACTTCACCAGGTCTTATATCAAAAATAATATTAAAATAAAACATAATTGCACACATACGTAAAATATTAAAGGTGTAAATGAAAGAACTAAATGTAATATTTCCAAGTTTGCGGATGATACAGAGCTAGATGGGAGGGTAAGCTGTAAGGAACTTGCAGAGATTCTTCAGTCTGATTTGGACAAGTTAAGTGGGCAGATGCGTGGCAGATGAAGTATCATGCTAATAAGTGTGAGGTTATTCACTTTAGTAACAAAATGAAGAAGGCTAATTATTACCCAAATGCTGATAGATTGGGAAAGGGGGAGAGGCAACAAGGCCTGGGTGTCCTTGTACACCATTCGCTGAAAGTGAGCAGGCTATTGCAGCAGCCATATGACACGTTGGCCTTTGTAGTGAGAGGATTTAACTACCTGAGAAGGGATGTCTTGCAGTAGCTGTACAGGACCTTTGTAAGACCACACCTAGAATATGGTGTGCAGTTTTGGTCTCCTTATCTGAGGATGGATGGAATTCAACAAAGGTTTATTAGACTGATTGTTAGGATGGCACAACTGATGTATAAAGACAGATTGGGTACTTCACAGAAACCTATCAAAATCCACCAGGGCTAGGTAGCGTAATTACAGGAAATGCAGAAACCTGGGTCACAGCTTAAGGATATGGGGTAGGCTATTTAGGGCTGAAATAAACAGTGATTTTTTTTTCATCCATGGAGTGTGAGCCTGTGGAATCTCTATGACAGGAAGTAGTTGATGCCAGTATGTTTTCAAGAAAGGGTAGGTACAGTTCCCTTGGGTAAAGGTATCAAAAGATAGAGGGATAAAGCGGAAACAGGATACTGAGTTAGATGATCAGCCATGATTATGCTGTATGGTGCAACAGGCTCAAAAGGCCTAATGGCCTACTTCTATTCCTATGCAGGTTCACCCTCCACAACATGTATTGCTCTTCATAGTGAAGTGGCCTGCAGATAAAAAGCTACACAAAGCATTGCCTCTTACAGGTAAATAAAATCATGCAGGTTGTTCAAACATATCAAGGAAACTTAACAGTCTCTGCGCAATCTGAATCATTGAAAGGATACAGATGAAGGAATGTTGAAGATGAGTTTATTTTTAGGATTCATTTCAACAAAGTGGCTTTCATGAGGAAAGGGATGACAGATCATCAAACTGTCATATTCTCATAGATGTTTTCAGAGCTACATAATTTTCACAGCACGCAATGCAAACGTAGTGTCTCATTACTGCTTTTTCTCCAATGATGATGTATGGGAGGTTATGCGGAGCTAATTTGATTCAACTGAATATATCATCGCATATTAACATGCATAACACAGCACTTAGTCTGCAAGACAAAAATTGAAGAACTGCAAACCAATAAGTCACACATGTCCATTGCACTAAGCAGGGGACTGTTTGCCAGATGAGCTACTTAGATGTACAAATAATCAAAGTTGAACCTGCGCAGAGGGTGGTTTTAAGTTGCTTCTGGCTCTTGGGTTTTCCTCCTCATGTGAAATCTCCTAATTCTCAGAGTTCAGTTCCATCTTGTGAGGTTTGCTCTCGCCCTCCCATTTTGTCCGTATTGAGGACATCTCCCCTTTGGTGACTCAAATTGTGAAAGTTACAGCATACTACAATGATGTAGGATCCTCTCAGTGAAATGTACTGACCCACTTAAAGTATCTTTTTCAAGAGCTCTCAGTACCCTCCTGTTAACTATGAGGTCCAACCCTACAATTTGTAATTGCATCTCGAACTGTGACTATATCCTCTGCTACCCAGTATAATTTATGAGGTTATGCTGATTGAAGAGGAATGTGGTGTTCACTGACATCTTCTCAAGGGCAATTAGGGATGGACAATAAACACTGGCCTAGCCAGTGTCAAATGTACGGACAATAGCTTTTTTCTACATATTGTCCCAAGGTAAAAGGACATGAAAATACTTTCTCCACAGTAGCTTCAGATTATTGGAAAGTGACAGAATATTTAGGGTTAGTATTAGGAAGGATTTTGCAGATTTAGGAAATAAATAATTCACTATAATTTTAACAGGACAAGAAATAATCAACACCATACAGGTATATCACTTTGCATCAGAAATTCTACAATCTTTCACTTGGCTCATGTTCCTCTTCATTGGTTTATTGGAGATTAGAATACCAACTGTGTAAGATCTTACTTAATTCTGAATGAAGGATAGAATGATACTCAAGGATTAAAGGAAAATAGACTCTGAAATCATTAGTTTTACTGAAGCAAGTCTCACTGATTAAATTAGACTTTTTATCTATAGAATAGCGTTTAGTATTTTTGGTACACGATGTTAACAGTTTTGTAAAATCTAATTGCTCTCCAAAATGCTTTTATTTTGCCAGTAAACAGGCAATTAGTGCCACTTTTCTTCAGATTTGCCATGACTCTGTGGAAAAAGTGAGGTCTGCAAATGCTGGAGATTAGAGCTGGAAATGTGTTGCTGGAAAAGCGCAGCAGGTCAGGCAGCATCCAGGGAACAGGAGAATCGACGTTTCGGGCATAAGCCCTTCTTCAGGAATGAAGAAGGGCTTATGCCCGAAATGTCGATTCTCCTGTTCCCTGGATGCTGCCTGACCTGCTGCGCTTTTCCAGCAACACATTTCCATGGCTCTGTGGAACCCTTATAAATGGACGGATGGAATCTGGCACTTGAAATTCTGCCCCACTTCTACAAGATCCCATTTCTGTCAGGAATGGAAAGGGATAGGGGCATTAACAGTTTTGTAAAATCTAATTGCTCTCCAAAATGCTTTTATTTTGCCAGTAAACAGGCAATTAGTGCCACTTTTCTTCAGATTTGCCATGACTCTGTGGAACCCTTATAAATGGACGGATGGAATCTGGCACTTGAAATTCTGCCCCACTTCTACCAGATCCCATTTTTGTCAGGAATGGAAAGGGATAGGGGCATGAAGTACACAGGCATGAATTACAAACCAGCTGAATCATTTAAACTCAGTGCACAATGCAAGCTGGCTGATTTTTCACTCCAGAAACAGCCTCAACTGCAGTGTGTTACATTATTTTATGATGGAATTATAATGCTATTGAATGGCAGATAAAGTATTTAGAACTATCAAACTCTCAAACTGCTTAAAATCCCCCATCCTTTAATATTTGAAAAACAAACTGTTTGCCTCTTTCTTAGAGTGAAAAAAATGCTTCCATATGTATTTGTTATCATAACTATAAATGCCTTCATTATAGCAACAATACGGCTTGCATTTAAATAAAAATCAGACCACGGGTGTAGTTGTCAGTGGCTGGGCCAGTATCTAATGCCAATTCCTAATTGCCCTTGAGATGGTGTTGATGAGTTTTTTTTTTGAACCACTGCAGTCCATATGGTATAGGTACATGAACAGTGCTGTTAGGAAGGGGGTTCCATGGTTCTCCCCTAGCGACAGTGAAAGAATGGTGACATAGCTTCTAATCAGAATGTTGTTGGAATCGTAGAGAACTCGCACATGTTAGTGTTTCCATTTATCTGTTGCCTTTGTCCTTCTAGATGGTAGATTTTGCAAGTTTGGAAGGTGCTGGATCAGCAGCCTTGGCGAATTGCTGCAAATCGTGCACACTGCTGCCACTGGAGGAAATATATATGAAGGTGTTCGGTGGAATGTCAATCAAGCGGGCTGCTTTATCCTGAATGGTAACAAACTTACTGGATGTGCAATCATCCAAGCAAGTGGAGTGTGCTCCAACACTCCTGACGTAAATCTTGTTGATGATGTTTCAGTTGTAAGGAGTCAGGAGACATATTACTTACCTCAAAAATTCCCAGTTTCTGACTTGGCATTGCAGCCACAATACAGAGGAACTTCGATTATTCGGCTTTGATTATCCGAATTTTGGATTATCCAGCAAAATTGCAAGGTCCCAATGCTTGGCTAAGCTGTGTTATCCAGCATTCGATTATCAAACATTCAATTATCCGAACAAAATACTTCCCGCCTATATCGTTCGAATAGTTGAGGTTCCCCTGGATTTATGTGGTCTCTTTCAATTTCTGTTTAATATTAACCTTCAAAATATTTATTGTGGGGAATTCAGCTACGGTAATGCTATTTAAATGTCGAAGTAGATTGTTGATTTCTCTTTTGTTTAAGATGGTCATTTTCTGGCACCTGTGTATTATAAATGCTATTTGCCAGTCATCAGCCCAAGCCAGAATGCCAGCATTATCATGCTGCATTTGGATTAGGACTGCTTCAGCGTGTACGAAGTCATGAATGGTGCTGAACATTTGCAATCATCAGCCAATATCCCTACTTCTGACAGTAGGATGGAGAGAACATTATTGATGAAGCAACTGAAGGCATTGATGTAAGATACTATACTGAAGAACTCCTGCAGGGATGTCATCTGGTTGAGTTGATTCATTTCCAAGAAAATAACTGACTCAATGTGGGCACAAACCCTCCCATTCCGACCATGATGTTTCAGTCCACTGAGAAATGATACTGTAGAGCCACCCAAAGTCTGTGAATGCTAGGAAAATTGCCATTTTAAAGTTGATTTCAATCAACAGCTTTACAGGTATTTTGCTATGTGAAGAATGAAAAGAAAGGCTTGTATTTATTTCGTATATTAGACAAACTCAGAATGTCCTAAATTGCTTCACAATCAGTGAAATATTTTTCAAGTGTAATGAATGCTATCATGAAAGAAATGTGACAGTCAATCTGCACAGAATATCTTCAACAAACAGATAATAAAGAGAGACTTGTTTTAGTGACTACTTTAGTAACTGTGGGATAAATATTTGCCAGCACCAGAGTTGGCTTCTTTGATATAGCACCATGAGAAGATTTTTATCTACCTGAGCAGACAAATAGGACTTGGTTTCACCTCCCATCCAAAAAGAGACTTCCAATGGCATAATAGCCCCTCAATATAACACTTGAATGCCAGCCTTAACTTCTGTATTCAAAAATTAGCAGGGAAATTGAACACAGAACCTGTTCCTTTAAGATGACAGCACTACCAATAGAGCCACAGCTAACATCGGAGGAAGCAATTAGATGTCACAAAGCTTAATTGTACGATAAAACTGAATTAGCATCAATTGAACCAAAGTGGGTAATGGTTATTTTGGATGATAACGCATAATGGGTGATACGTATGTGTTGGAGAGATATAATAATAGATGGATAAATCACTGCTGCCTATTTTATATTATCACTAGGTCAAAGCAATCCTGAAAGGATATAATCATCTGCTGGTGTGGTTTTGTTAGCAAATGAGAATAGCATATAAGGTAATTCTTCTGAATTTGGAAGTTTATTGCTATTGGTATGGGTAAATCAGCCTAATGGAAAGATGAATGTAATTATACAAATTAATCAGTATAAAAGGAAATTTAACTTTTGGTAATGAGACAGACTTTGCTTTTACTAATGGCCACAAAGAAAAATTATGTGTAAAACTCCAATGGAGTGTGAGCCGTAAGAATGAAGAATACACTCAATGTTTTCGTTAAATGAGATATAAAATTGAATGAAGCAATTATGGGATCAAAAAGTCAAATATCCACAGGAATTGAATGTTTCAGCAGCTGGACAAAAATAGGCCAAAAATGAAAGGGGATCTCATGCATCAGAAGACATTTTAACAATGCAACTAAACATTGCAAAGTATAATATATGTCAAAGAAAAGGGGAGGTGAACTAGCTGCATGTATTAGAGATAACCTAATGTCAAGAGAAGCCTAGCTATCAGTTAGACAGCAATAAGAGACATGGAGACAGAGATAAAAGATAACAAAAGATAAATCATACTAATGGAGTTGCCAACTTTAAAATGGAAGGTAGAAAAAGACTTGTGTAGACAAATCAGGAAAGTGTATTAAAAATGTACATAATGTTAGTGGTGATTTCAAATACCCGAGAATAAATTGATCAGAGAAGGCAAGTAAAGGAAATAAAGGAATGGATTTTGTACACTGTCTCCAGGACACATACAGTGATAGAGGTTTACAGCATGGAAACCGGCTATTCGACCCAACTTATCCATGCCGCCTATGTTTCACAATTAAACTAGTTCCATTTGCCTGTGTTTGGTCCATATCCCTTCATGTCTATCCCATCCATGTACATAAATTTCATGGAAAAGTGCAAAGGAGAATTCACTATTGGATCCACTACTGGGATATCAGCCAAACTAGATAAGGGAAGAAAATAGGGATGATCAAGGCAATAGCGACCGTACAAAATATAATTTATGAAACTATGAGACTGTCATAAGCATGATTTTACAAAAAGCTTATGTGTGAGAAAAAAGCTGATTTTCAAAGGCTGAGAATCTAACATTGGAAATAAAATGGAAAACGGTACTGGCCAAGCATTAACACAGAGCAAAAACAGAAACATTTAAAATTATGTTCAATAGAGACCAGGAAAAATACATTCTAATAAAATCAAGAAATATTGAGATGCAATGGATGAATAAAGACATGGGGAAAAATGAGGATAAAGAAAATGGCATGGACTGTTTACTTGGGATGGGGAATTAACGTGGCTAAGGGTGAGATAATGTTTATGCAAAACCAACGGCGGATTAGGATAATGTGTAAAATATAATCTGGAGAATCACAACATGGCATATCTCTTAATCCATTCAGATGGACAATTTGCATGTTAATAATATTATGTGTCATTAGCAAGGTGCAATCCATGTTTTAACATGATTTAACAACTGTCAAACTTTCAATGAAACCAGTAAATATTAATTTAAAAATGAATAGTAACATGTCAATTTAATTATAATTCTTTAACATCTGTTTGAAGGCACTAAAATACACAGAAGATGGCTGTGAAACTTAACAAAAGATAATTTCCTACAGCAAATATAATGAACTGAATTTTTCTATTTTCTATGTTTCTATTTTCAAAGGGTCGAATGATTTCTAGAGATTAAACACAGAAATCCAGACTTGCTGTCTGGGATGATTTTTCTGTTTCACTGTAAACTTCCTTTATACATAATCACACCAATCAAATACTTTATTTATGTTATGTGTACA
The DNA here is from genome assembly GCF_004010195.1 of Chiloscyllium plagiosum. Lineage (NCBI taxonomy): Eukaryota > Metazoa > Chordata > Chondrichthyes > Orectolobiformes > Hemiscylliidae > Chiloscyllium > Chiloscyllium plagiosum. The sequence goes on along the minus strand of NC_057713.1, from coordinate 114,784,172 downwards.
TGCCACCCCACCTCAAATAAGAACTAAATTTAGCTATTTTCTTGCCTATAAATGAAAATACACTTACGTGAGTATGATAAGTCTTATTTACCGATAAACAAATTCTCCAAAAGATTGAAAAGTAACACACGTGACAGTGGAACCTCATTCTTTCTGATGTCACTGCTATGAGAATATCATATTTGCTGACGTCTTGCAACTGGGGTAGATCATTACCACCAATCCTCCTTTTCTAAATATTTTCTGATTGACCCGTCCAGGGATGTTATTTCCACATCTCTGAAATAGCTGGGACTGTGAATCCAAGCCACCTGAGTCAGGAGTCAAGACACTTGTCACTGAACCATTGGAATCCCAGTCTTTCTTTATCTCCCAACTTTAATGGCTTGTCTAATTAACATTGGTAGAGGTGGACCACTATTGAGTCTTAATGAGAAGTGGCACCTATCATACATAAAGTGTAATTTCTTGCATGAATGGAATAGATACATTACCTAGTTTGGCAAAATTACAATTGTCAGCAGCCATGCATGTCACACCTTCATCAGGATCTCATGCAAAGGTGAATTGATCCCGATGAAGGTGTGACATACCTGGCTACTGTGTCCAGTTATGCAACACAGAGACCGGTTAATGTCAGCAGATCTGGCAGAATTCAATATAATTCAAAAAGAAACTTCCTCAGAACCAGTATGTTATACAACAACCTCAACATTTAATTATTGTTGGAGTTTTTCAAACTAACCTATTCAGTTTGCAAAATCAAAATCTGAATGTACAATTCCAAATTCAACAGATTTTGATGTTATAGTAGATACATATTAGACATTTTGCAGAAAAATATCAAAACGATCACAACAGCAAAATCAAATGTTGATGTTAATGGAACAGTGAGCTTACAAAGTAAACAGTCAAAAGTTACATTACGAGCAGACCCAGCTACACTTTAACAAATGGCTGCTGTTTTCCAGGCAGATTGCACTATCAATTCAAATTTTAGATTCAAAGTAATTCTAATGGAAGACTAACAAGAATATAAATTGCAAAATGGACCTAATGGAAGATCGCAATATAATGAAAGTACACAGTACCCAGACAGAAATGTAAATACTACCAGACAATGGAGTTGCTGGATTGATTGTCCTCTGTGAAGCTGTAGGTGGTGTTAGCAAACTAAAAGCAGCTATACTTTTAGTGGTTGGGCAAAAGCATATTACAAATGAATTCACAAACAGAATGCAATAATTGACTAGGTAATCCATTCTTGGGGGATTATTCATTGAATTTCTTTTGCCTGGGCACCATAAACATTACTGCTCCACATTTTAAATTTTGCCATCAGTCCTTTAAGGGGTCTAATCTTGTTCCTACATATTTATGTAACAAGGGGCAGTTAGAAACAGAGTGTAACATCATACAACATCAAAGCTTCAGAATTCTGCATAAGTAACCTTTTCAAAAAAATGCTTCACTGAGCTGAAGTGGCCATTTAAAAAAAAGCGTTTCATTAATGTTCATAAATCTTCCTTGATGGGATTTAGAATACTAAGGGTACTGTTGAACAGAATTTCATTCATCCTTATGTTTCTCAAAACATTATCTGAATTTTCACTCACACCAGTCTTTCCAACAAAATATCTGTTCTAGAACATAGAACATAGAACATAGAAGAATACAGCGCAATACAGGCCCTTTGGCCCTCGATGTTGCGCCGATCCAAGCCCACCTAACCTACACTAGCCCACTATCCTCCATATGCCTATCCAATGCCCGCTTAAATGCCCATAAAGAGGGAGAGTCCACCATTGCTACTGGCAGGGCATTCCATGAACTCACGACTCGCTGAGTAAAGAACCTACCCCTAACATCTGTCCTATACCTACCACCCCTTAATTTAAAGCTATGCCCCCTCGTAATAGCTGACTCCATACGTGGAAAAAGGTTCTCATGGTCAACCCTATCTAAACCCCAAATCATCTTGTCCACTCTATCGAGGCACCCCTAAACCTTCTTTTCTCCAATGAAAACAACCCCAAGTGCCTCAGCCTTTCCTCATACGATCTTCCTACCATACAAGGCAACATCCTGGTAAACCTCCTCTGCACCCATTCCAGTGCCTCCACATCCTTCCTATAAGTGCCTCCATATCCTTCATTGGGGGAGTGGGAGGTGAGTTGAAGTGTTCGGCCATGGAGCAGTGGGGATGGTCGGTGTTAACTTTTCTGCCTAATTTAAAACGAGCAACACAGAAATATTTAGCTGTAATCTGTAAATATTCGAATGGCCAAGTTCTATTTAAAGTAATAATTAACTACTTTATTTCTTAAAGTGTAACAGAGAATAATTAACTCACAACTATGAAAAAATACTTACTTTAACCCATCTTTGAAAGTGAGGACTGCAGATGCTGGAGATCAGAGTCAAGATTAGAGTGGTGCTGGAAAAGCACAGCAGGTCTTGCAGCATGCGAGGAGCAGGAAAATCGACATTTCAGGCAAAAACCCTTCATCAGAAATGAGGCAAGGAGCCTCCAGGGGGTGGAGCTGGGGAGAAGATAGCTAAGAATACAATAGGTGGATGGAAGTCGGGATGAAGGTGATAGGTCGGAGAGGAGGGTGGAGCGGATAGGTGGGAAGGAAGATTGGCAGGTAGGACAGGTCATGCGGATGGTGCTGAGCTGGCAGGTTGGAACTAGGGTGAGGTGGGGGGAGGGGAAGTGAGGAAACTGGTGAAGTCCACATTGATACCCTGGGGTTGAAGTGTTCCACAGCGGAAAATGAGGCGTTCTTCCTCCAGGTGTCGGGTGGTGAGGGAGCGGCGGTGGAGGAGGCCCAGGATCTGCATGTCCTCGGCAGAGTGGGAGGGGGAGTTAAAATGTTGGGCCACGGGGCGGTGAGGTTGATTGGTGCGGGGTCCCGAAGATGTTCTCTAAAGCGCTCTGCAAGAAGACGTCCAGTCTCCCCAATTTAAAGGAGACTGCGTTGGGAGCCTTCGCTAGGGTTAAATAAAAGAAACAGAAGTCTCCACATATTGGACAAGTAGGACATGGGAAATTAATCAAATAGCTCACTCTAGTTGCCTGCATTTTCAATTGATTTGCTTATCTTCAGCTGTCTAGTGCAGCTATCCATCACTGCTTATCTTATTGGTCATCCTCACTTTTATCCCTTTTTTGAACATGCACCACGTTTTCACATGTATTTGGATGTCTCATTTTACTACTATTTTCACCGTAAAGCATTTATTAAATTGAACACATTTTCTTCGTAGCTCACCCAAAGTTACAACAACATCTTCCCCAATTACTCTCACCCACTCCAAACCCCAACAGCACTAACCTCTGTTTTTTTTTCACTTGTTTAGAACACTTCAGCATATGAACCAACAGTATTAACTGGGTCACCACTTTCATCTCCCATAATAGCAGCCTCTCTCTCATTCAATGAACACAGTAGCCCACAACAGGACTGAAGGAATCAAGCCCTAGGTCCAGGAAGATCAGATTTAACCCAGTGCAGTGTCTTCTCCCCATGAGCAGCTCTGCTGGATCTACCCCTATAGTTGTATAAGGGGTTGTCCTATAACCAAAGAGAACCAGGACAGTTTGGTTTCTAGTGAAGCTGTGAGTTGTTTCTTTAAGCCTGCCTATAAACGTTGGACTACTTTTTCTGTCAGACCATTGGATGATAAATGGTATTGAACTATCCTTATAGAAGGAGAAAGTGAGATCTGCAGATGCTGGAGATCAGAGCTGAAAATGTGTTGCTGGAAAAGCGCAGCAGGTCAGGCAGCATCCAGGGAACAGGATAATCGACATTTCGGGCATAAGCGCTTCTTCAGGAAGCCCTTCTTCTATCCTTATAGAAGACCATTCAACAAATACTCAAATTCCTACTGGTCAGCACTGAGCCGATATCTGTGGGAGATTATGTGCAGCTTTTCTGCATGTTGTTCCCGTGTTTGACGAATGAACTCTCTGGACATCTAGCAAGTATCTTTGCTTGAGACAATCATTCTCGCTCCCCATTATAATATGCCATCCTCTACGGTGATCTGGTTTCTCTGGATCCAAAAAGGTTTCAGGTCTGGTCACGATAGCTCTTTGGATTACCCTATCACCACCAGCTTGGTTGAAGTTGGATTAAATTCCCTACAGTGTGAAAATAGGCCCTTCGGCCCAATCAGTCCACACCGATCCTCCGAAGAGTAACCCACCCAGATCCATTTCCCTCTGACTAATGCACCTAACACTATGGGCAATTTAGCATGGCCAATTCACCTGATCTGCACATCTTTGGACTGTGGGAGGAAACCGGAGCACCCAGAGGTTTCCTGAGCAGACACAGGGAGAATGTGCAAACTCCACACAGACAGTTACCCGAGGCTGGAATTGAACCTGTGACCTTGGTGCTGTGAGGCATCAGTGCCAACCACTGAGCCACCATACCAATGATTCAGTTTTGCCAGGACCAGGTACTTCTGTGTCCAAAGTCTGATATTGTCAGCTGTGACTGGAAGTGTGTCCAGAAAATTTAAAACTATTACAAACTCTTCCAGTGGTGGCATATCTGTCAGTGGGAGGTGGCTCAACACATCCACATACTTGGCCTCCTGAATGGTGTTCCACCTTGCAATTATATGCACTTATTATTTGAGCCCACTGCTGAATTTGGCCTGACGCTATTAGCGGTGATGCCTTTTCCTCTTTAAGTAGACCTGGCAGGGGTTTGTGTTTTATTATCATTACAAATTTACAAATTAAAGTTATTGATGGAACTTCCTAGCTCCAAATATGACCACCAAACCTCTGTTCTCCATCTAGTTGTTTTTACACTCTGCATTAGCCGAAATCATGGATGCATACACTATTAGATGTTCCTCTCCATTGAGCCACCAATGACCTAATACTGCAGGGAGGCATTACATGTCAACACTAGATCGGATCATAGTGTGCCAACACCTTAGAGCTGTTTCTTCACTTCCCTGAAAAATATGGTTTGGCAATGTGACCATTTTCAAGACTGACCTTTTTTTATGATTTGGAGATGCCGGTGTTGGACTGGCGTGTACAAAGTTAAAAATCACACAACACCAGGTCATAGTCCAACAGGTTTAATTGGAAACTATAGCAAAAATTTACAGTGTGATGTAACTGAAATTATACATTGAAAAATTGATTGTCTGTTAAGCCTTTCATCTGTTAGAATACAGTGATAGTTTCACTTCTTTCATGTATAAATCACAAAAACGTTTTTTTAAAAAGTTGCATTCTCGGGTTAGTTGTTAACAATGGTGATAGCTAGACAATATGTAGACAATATGTATCAGTGCTTCCAATTAAACCTGTTGGACTATAACCTGCTGTTGTGTGATTTTTGACCTTTTTTTAAGAGTTGATACAAAGGCTCCAGAATGGAGGCCTGGTTATGTATGAACTTCCTGTAATAATTCAGCAGCCCAAAGAAAGACAAGCTCTGATGCAGACATGGAAACTGGGGCACCTTTGATCACTTTTACTTTATCTTCTAAAAGCTGTAACTCAGTTTTATCAATTCTGTAACCCAAGTAGGTCACTTGGGGTGCCTAAAAAAATATAATTCTCTTTTCTAAGGCAAATGCCTGCCTGGGAGAAACATATAAGGACTGTGTCCAAGTTCTCTAAGTGCTCCCTATTGGTGTAACTTGTTATTAGCAGATCATCCAGATAAATGGCGATCTGGAGTAGACCTTGTCAAATGTCCTCTATTGTCCACTGAAAAATTGCACAGGCTGACAATACCCTAAATAGCAGTCTTGTTCATGAGTACTAATTGTAGCATATTTCTGGGAATCCTCATCTAACCACAATCAGCTTCATGACAGATAGCACCCCCTGCCAGTTTTGCACATAAATACGAGGGATTGGGTATTTATCCAGCTGCAAAAGAAACGCAGTTGACCATTTGTTTAAGATCTCCACAAAGACAAACCGACCCATTAGGGTTCAAAATCAATATGACCGGTGCTGCCCATTCCACAAACTGGACCGGTTTGATGATTCCATCACTTTCCAGCTTTCTGATGTTTGCCTGCAAACAGCACTGGGCAGGTCTTGCAGAATCATGGAATTGCTTCCTGGACAACATGTCTCCTTTAATAGTCCATAGACCTTCCTAAAAAACACTTCTGGATGTTTAATTAGAGCATCACTCAGCAGCCATTTTCTAATTGCAAAATGTGGAGCCAATCCATGTGAATCTTTCTCAACTAATTTCGCACCATCAAGTTTGGGGCCCAAGCCTTTTACTATAATCAGTGATAACTGAATCAGCTGCTTCTCATAAGAGACAAGACCTGAAATTGTATCCTTAATCTGTAAAGGTTCCTCAATAAAGGTTCGCAGTCTACTCAAGGACTGTGCATGTAGGAGTGTCTGTGTGTGTGTGTGCGCGCATCTGTCTGTGTATGCCACAAAGGCTATAGCAATGGATGAATGGATCTAACAGTTGAAGTTCTAAATTGGAGAAAGGCCAATTTTGACGGTATTTGGCAAGAACTTTCGAAAGCCGACTGGGGGCAGATGTTTGCAGGTTAAGGGATGGCTGGAAAATGGGAAACGTTCAGAAATGAGATAACGAGAATTCAGAGAAAATATATTCCTGTTAGGGTGAAAGGAAAGGCTGGTAGGTATAGGGAATGCTGGATGACTAAAGAAATTTAAGGGTTTGGTCAAGAAAAAGAAGGAAGGATATGTCAGATATAGACAGGATAGATCGAGTGAATCCTCAGAAGAGTATAAAGGCAGTAGTATACTTGAGAAGGAAATCAGGAGGGCAAAAAGGGGACGTGAAATAGCTTTGGCAAATAGAATTAAGGAGAATCGAAAGAGTTTTTACAAATACATTAAGGACAAAAGGGTAACCAGGGAGATAATAGGGCCACTCAAAGATAAGCAAGGCAGCCTTTGTGTGGAGCCGCAGAAAATGGGGAGATACTAAATGAGTATTTTGCATCAGTATTTACTGTGGAAAAGGATATGGAAGATATAGACTGTAGGGAAATAGATAGTGACATCTTGCAGAATGCCCATATTACAGAGGAGGAAGTGCTGGATGTCTTGAAATGGGTAAAGGTGGATAAATCCCCAGGGTCTGATCAGGTGTACTGTAGAACTCTGTGGGAAGCTCGAGAAGTGATTGCTGGACCTCTTGCTGAGATATTTGTATCATTGATTGTCACAGGTGAGGTGATGGAAACCTGGAGATTGGCTAACACGGTGCTACTGTTTAAGAAGGGTGGTAAGGACAAGCCAGGGAACTATAGACCAGTGAACCTGATCTCGGTGGTGGGCAAGTTCTTGGAAGGAATCCTGAGGGATAGGATGTACATGTATTTGGAAAGGCAAGGACTGATTAGGGGTAGTCAACGTGGCTTTGTGCATGGGAAATCATGTCTCACAAACTTGACTGAGTTTTTTGAGGAAGTAACAAAGAGGATTGATGAGGGCAGAGTGGATGATGTGATCTATATGGACTTCAGTAAAGAGTTCGACAAGGTTCCCCATGGGATACTGATTAACAAGGTTAGATCTCACGGAATACAGGGAGAACTAGCCATTTGGATACAGAACTGGCTCAAAGGTAGAAGACAGAAGGTAGTGGTGGAGGGTTGTTTTTCAGAC
>NC_057713.1:114709245-114776455 GCF_004010195.1 Chiloscyllium plagiosum | reverse complement strand
GCGAGGTGCTGTGTTTTGGGAAAGCAAATCTTAGCAGGACTTATACATTTAATGATAAGGTCCTAGGGAGTGCTGCTGAACAAAGAGACCCTGGAGTGCAGATTCATAGCTCTTTGAAAGTGGAGTTGCAACTAGATAGGATAGTGAAGAAGGCATTTGGTATGCTTTCCTTTATTGGTCAGAGTATTGAGTACAGGAGTTGGGAGACATTAGTTAGACCACTGTTGGAACGTTGCGTGCAATTCTGGTCTCCTTCCTATCGGAAAAATGTTGTGAAACTTGAAAGGGTTCAGAAAAGATTTACAAGGATGTTGCCAGGGTTGGAGGATTTGAGATATAGGGAGAGGCTGAACAGGCTGGGGCTGTTTTCCATGGATCGTCGGAAGCTGTGGGGTGACCTTATAGAGGTTTACAAAATTATGAGGGGCATGGATAGGGTAAAAAGGCAAAGTTTTCCCTGGGGTCGGGAGTTCAGAACTAGAGGGCATAGGTTTAGGGTGAGAGGGGCAAGATATAAAAAAGATCTACTGGGCAACTTTTTCATACAGAGAGTGGTATGTGTATGGAATGAGCTGCCAGAGGAAATAGTGGAGGCTGGTACAATTGCAACATTTAAGAGGCATTTGAATGGGTATGTGAATAGGAAGGGTTTGGAGGGATATGGGCCGGGTGCTGGCAGGTGGGACTAGATTGGGTTGGGATATCTGGTCAGCATGGACGGGTTGCACCGAAGGGTCTGTTTCCATGCTGTACATTCTTATGACTCTATGACTGTATGAATGGACACCGCACAACAATCAACAGACAGGAATGTTCCCTCCCAGTCGGAGAACAATTCAGCAGTCCAGGACATTCGACCTCGGATCTTTGGATGACTGTCCTCCAAGGCAGGCTTTGGGACAGGCAATGACGAAAAGTGGCCAAGCAGAGGCTGATAGCTAAGCTCCGTATCCATGGGGATGGCCTCAACTGAGACCTTGGGCTCATGTCACGTGATAGGTAACGCCATTGCACTATACACACACACACACAGACACACTGACAGACACAGACACACTGACACTTCTACACACACACACACACTTGAAAGGTTTTAGTATCTGTTGCCTCATGGAAAGTTTGTCTCCTAATAAACCAAAATCGTGCTGGTCCACAAGCTGTCAGGGGAATTACTTATTGCTTTTCATCTGCAGATGTCATTTGCCTGGAAAAAATAATGCGTTCTTTCCACATACTGGGCCCAATCTTCACTTCCCAAATAACAGCATGATGCCAAAAATGCTTACCCCAACCCAAAGACAACTGTTGACAGTGAATTTCTTCAGGGGCATACTTTTCTCTTGTTGCCACTGAAATAACGCCACAGAGGCCAGTCTCCCATCACCAAGATACCCTTTATTTACATGTAGAGAATTCTTGACACTGATCCAGTTGCCTTAGAGCCAGGTCTCAGAGTGAATAGTATCTCTGACCGTCCTGTTTATATCTGACAGCCAGGATTCCCTAATTGGACTGGATTAACATCCCCAAACAGGGGACTCACATTCTGTGAGTTCCACCTAACTGACCTCGTTACACTCTCTACACCTCCCCTCTGGATCAGGTGACTTTTCCACTTAGACTGCTGCTAAGCTTCAAAGATCTCCTCTATATGTATTTCATCATTTCCAATCTACCTCATTTTTCACTGTCACATTGTCAATAGCATTTTCTGTAATGAAGCCATGCAGATTCCTGTTATGTACAGAACTAAACTACTGTAGATGCTGGAAATCTGAACTAAAAATAACTTAAATCATTAACTTTTATAATGTTGTCAATCATTTGGATGTTCCAACATTTTATGTTTTAAATTCCATTTTCAGTGCCTCAACCCAGTTTTCAAAAACAGTTCAACGTTTGGTCTTCAATGGATACCATCTTTCCTTTGACTACCTGCTAACTATTTATATATTGATGAAAGGTTATTAAAGTTGCATTTTACTTTAACTTAACCTATTTACAGCACATGAAGTAATTATGTCAGTATTATTAGAATGGTACATTAAACATGGCATACACATGCACACTTATACAGTCTTGTGTTAAGAACCATCTACAATTGTTACATTCCAGTAAGTAGTCTGGGATGGGAAAGTTCAAGTAAATCATGTCTGAAAAACTGTGAAGCTGATGAGGGAGTGTCATTATAGCCTTCATTTTAGTTTGCATGGTACATTATCTTATAGCTATAACAAGCAACATGAGCAGATCCTGGAGTATATAATTGCTGCAATATGCTTGCACTCATCAGGGTCTCATGTTCAATTAACAAATTGAAAGCACAATGCATGTCACGGACTCTAGCCAGTACCTTGCGCCCTACAACGCCAGAAATTGAACTTTGGTTTTCAATCAACCTATTCAAACATGTTATGACACATCTTCAAGTTGAATCAGGTGTAACTTGAACAGAGTTTCCAACCTGTAGAGTAGACATGCTACCATTGCACCAGACGATCCTTTAAAACTTTGAGTCAACCTTTTCAATAATGTTACCAGAAACCTCCATGATGGGTGAGACTGAAAGCCAGACTCTACCACCACTATTCCAAAGCTAAGTCTGGTCAGCTATTGTTTTAGTTCATACATCAAAACTTACACTCATCACTATCTGTGAACCAAAATTATGTGGATGGTCCATTATTCTTTGAGAATACTTTGAGTAAATACAACAGTGAGGGAACTGGGATTAATGACAACAGCAGATGGTGGTAATTTCTTAGATTTTGGATGCAAAATCATCAAGTTTTATAACTTTCATCTGAGATTGTCCTGGAGAGCCTGAATGAAGAATCATTCAAGATTGAGCCGAATTCATAATACATGAGAAAATCTTCTGAGAAAATGCAACAACAATTTACTCAGGTGGAATTAAACATTGCGATAAATGTCATGTAATGTTAATATTTGGTCTATCAATGCAATGCTGATCATTATTCCCAATGATGCATTCACAGAAAACTAGCGATTGAAATGAAAACCATAACAATACCAATCTTTTATTCAGTAAAAACTGCATTCTTCTTTATCATAACTTTTCCACCAAATGGTACTGGGAGACAACAATGGTGTAGCGATGATGTAAGAACATAAGAACATAACAACTAGGAGCAAGAGTAGGCTGTCCAAACCTTTGAGCCTGCTCCACCATTCAATAAGATTATGGCTGATCTTTTCATGAACTCAGATCCAATTTCCTATGCTCTCACTGTATCCCTTAATTCCTTTATTGTTCAAAAATTCAGCGAATGCCCTTAAGATATGATTATGTGAGTATGAGTATGTCTTAGATCATAATAATCATAATCCCTGAGTATGCCCTATGCCACTGACAAAACATAGTCAACAGAAATGGCAGCACAGAGGGTATGGATTTGGCCTGGAGAACTCAACATTAACTCTGCACCACAGGACGTGCCATGGCATCAAGTCAAACATGGGCATAGAAATGATCTGTTGTTTCCAAAAACTGTTGTTGCTTCTGATCACTCACATCCTTATCCTCAACTGATGAATCAGTACTTTCCGTGTTGAATGACACGGGCATAAGCCCTTCTTCAGGAATACCCAAAATGTCGATTCTCCAGCTCCTTGGAAGCTGCCTGACCTGCTGTGCTTTTCCAGCAACACATTTTTCAGCTCTGATCTCCAGCATCTGCAATCCTCACTTTCTCCCTGTGTTAAACGACAACTGGAAAAAATAACAAGGATGGCAAGGGCAGAGTCTGTACTGTGAGGGGAACCTTATTGCCAACCACCCAGAAAGGCACCACTATTGACTAAGTTGAATGAGTGCCAAAAGATTTAGTTGCTCAGTCATGTCTCTGGTAGGTAGGGAGGGGAAGAACTTACTTGACCTCAATCACACCAATCTACCTGTAGCGATGCATCTTTATATGCCATTAATGATAAGAGTGACTATCACGTAGATCTGGTGGAGATCCAGTCCCATGTTCACACTGAAGATACTTTCCATCATGTTGTGTAACACTAAGACAATATTGAATCTTTTAAACAGATTTAGCAGCTCCAAACTGGCCACCCATGCTGTGGACTTTGAGCTGCAGCAGAATTTCATTCGACTGTGGCTCGTCAGCTCATGGTTTAGCTTTAAGCCTCTCTTCAAATAACAATCATGCAAGGTGATCAATCCTGATTCAATGAATAGAGCAGAAGGACATGCCAAGAACAGCACCAGGCATATCAAAATGAGATACCACACTGCTGAAAGTCCAACACAGTTCAGACCATAAAAGCAACTTTGATAGACTGAGCTAAGTAACCCCACAATGAAAGGATCATATCTAAGCTCTGCATTCCTGCCACATTTATTCTTGAATGGTGATGGCCAATCAAACATCTAACAGAAGATGATGACTGCACATCTACATCATCCTTAACAATAGAGGAACCCAACACATTAGTGCAAAAGACAAGGCCGAAGAATTTACAACCAGTGCTGAGGGTGTAATCCATCTCAGTATCCTCCTGAGGCCAGATTTAAACCAAATTATTCACTCCCCATGACATGAAGGAATGGATGAAGGAATTGGATACTGCAAACCTTATGACCCTGACAGAATTGTAGAAATAGTATTGAAGACACATGCTCCAGAAATCGCTTAATGCTTAACCATCCAGTTTGAAAACAGCTAAAACACTTGCATATAGCCCACCATAGAGTCATAATATCATCAAGACCTGTAATGTATGAAAAATCTATTCAGCCCATTTCATCCATGCCAGTCAAAAACAACCACAATATTCTAATGTCATTTTCCAACACTTGCCCCATTAGCCTTATATGCATTGGCTTTGCAAAAGTACATGTAAATACTTTTAAATGCAATGACGGTTTCAGCTTCTAGAGGGGCAGTGAGTTCCAGATTCCCACTACCCTCTGGGAATAAAGGTTTTTCTCACATCTCCTCTGAACTCATGCACCCTGTCTTAAATCTGCCCCCAGTTATTGATTTCTCATAATTTTATTCATCTCAATCATGTCCGCTGTCAATCTCTTCTGTGCTAAGAAAAACAATCCAAGTTTATCCAATCTTTCTTCATACCTGAAAATCTCCCCGTAAATATCCACTGCACCCTCACCAGAGCTCTTGCAAGATTCTTTTGATGTGGATTCCAGAACTTGCACACAAAAGGCAAGTACACCATAAGTCTTCATTACCACTTTATCTGCCTGTCCTGACACCTTAAGGGACTGGTGAATATGTGCACCAATTCCCCTCTGATGCTTGGTACTTCCCAAGGCCCTACTACTCATCATGTTTCCTACATTGGAGAAAATTGCCAAGGTATACCCTGTCCATGAAAAGCCAGGAAAATCCAGCCTGGCAAATTAATGCCTCTATAGTCTACTTTCAATCATCAGCAAAGTGACGAACAAGGTAATTGACAGTAATATCATGTGGCACTTTCTCAGTAATGTACTGCTGAATGATGCTCAGTATGGTTTAGTCAGGGTATCTCAATTCCTGCCTTTATTATGCTTGATCCACATATGGATTTAAGAACTGAAATTCAAGAGATGAGGCAAGGTATGGTCTTTGATATCAGGGCCACATTTGACCAAGTGTGGTATCCAGAAGCCCTAACAATGTTGGGCTGGCACAGTAGCTCAGTGATTAGCACTGCTGTCTCACAGCACCAGGGACCTGGGCTCGGTTCCACCTTTAGTTGACTGTTGGAATTTATACATTCTCCCTGTATCTGTGTGGGTTTCCTTCATGTGCTCTGGTTTCCTACAGTCTAAAGATGTGCAGGTTAGATGGATTGGCCATACTAAATTGCCCAGAGTGGCCAAGGATGTGCAAGCTAAGTGGGTCAGCCATGGAAAATGCAGGGTGATAAGGTGGAAGGAGGGTCTGGGTGGGATGTTCTTCAGAGGGTCAGTGCGGACTTGTGTGACAAATGGCCTGCTTCCATCTTGTAGGGATTCTGTGAAAACTGGAGTCATTAATAATGAGGGAAAAAGTGCCAATGGTTGTAAACAAAGCAAGCAAAAGGGAAGATTGAAAGTCAATCAGCTCAGTCTAGAGCATCACTGGAGGTGTCCTAGGTCCAACAATCTTCAGCTGTTATGATTCCGAGATGCTGGTGTTGGACTGGGTGTACAAAGTTAAAAATCACACAACACCAGGTTATAGTCCAACAGGTTTAATTGGAAGCACACTAGCTTTCCTGATGAAGGAGCGTCGCTCCGAAAGCTAATGTGCTTCCAATTAAACCTGTTGGACTATAACCTGGTGTTGTGTGATTTTTAACTTCAGCTGTTATGTCATCTTCATCATAATCCTTCTGTTATAATGTCAGGTGGGAATGTTTGCTGATGTTTTCTCAATGTTTTGTACTATTCATTATACATTAGATGTTGAAACAATAAGATCTAAACAATATTTTGGTTTTGACTGATAGGTGGCAATTAAAATTAAGTGTTAGGCAATGACCATTCACAAACTGAGAGAACCTTGATATTTGATGGCATTACCTTTGCTGGATGGTATACTATCAATATCCTGGGGCTACTATTGTCCAGAAAGTGATTGGACCAATTATGTAAAAAAATCTAGCTGCAAGAGCGGGTCAGAGGCTAAGAATTCTGTGGTGAATAGATCACCTCTTGATTTTCTAAAACCTATCCACCATCTACATGGTTCAAGTCAGGAGTATGATGGAATACTCTCCACTTACCTAGGTTAGTGCAGATCCAACAACACTGAAAAAGCTTGACATAAATGGATGCAGAATAGTCTGCTTGACTGTGACCCACATACCACCTTTAACATGCACTTCCTTCACACTATAGGTGTAGCAGGTGCAATTTGTGAGATAGGAGAAAGTGAGGACTGCAGATGCTGGAGATCAGAGTCGAAAAGCATGGTGCTGGAAAAGCACAGCCAGTCAGGCAGCATCCAAGGAGCAAGAAAGTCGATGTTTCGAGCATAAGCTCTTCAGGACCGCCATTCATAAGATGCACAGCAACAATTCACCAAGTCTCTTTTGATAGCACTTTTCACAGTGACTCTAGCACCTTTAAGGACAAGAGCAGCAGTTGCATGACAGTACCACCACTCACAAACTCCTGTCCAAGCAACTCACCATCGTGATTTCGAATTATATTATTGTTCCAACTGGATAAAAATCTAGCGACTTCCGAACAGCACTGTGGATGTATTTACATCATACTGACTACAGTGGTTCAAGGCAGTGGCTCACTATCACCTTCTGAACGACACTTAGGCATACTGGCCTAATCAATGATGCCAGCATCCTAAATATGAATATGAGCAAAATATTGTTGAAGTTGACAATCCAACATGATACAATTTCCTTCTCAACATGATGTTTCAAAGTCTGGATTCAAAACCAGTGTGTAACTTATTTCTAAAGAAAGCTTAGAAAATTTAATTTTCTGAGACATCAGTTGAACTATTTCTTTGTGGTTTGGATGGAAGAGTGAAAGGAAATACACATCAATATTCGATGAAAAGCATGTCATTGAAATATTGCTCAGGAGCTGCTTTACAGGATGTACAGGCTTGGCTGATCGATTATATCAAAAACATTTTGAGCCATTTACAATGACAAACCAAAAAATAGTAATATAATTCCATGCCTCCTGTTTGACTAATTCAATATGGATTTGTTGCTATGGTTTTGTTCCCTTTCACCAATTACTATTTTGAGACGTGGAGCAGATATGAGCCTCTCTTCTACTTACTATTCCATCGATGCTGACATTTACTTCAAATGGCAGACTAAATTACCTTTTTTTTATTTAGTTGAGTTATTCATCATGGTTAAAGTTTGCACAGTTTCCTCAGTTCCACCACAAAATGCATAACACTCCCCACTAGTAACATAGAAACGTAGAAACATATAAGCTCGGTACAGAAGTAGGCTATTTGACCTGTTGAGCTTGATCCACCATTCAATAGGATCATGGCTGGTCATTGAGCTCAATACCCTAATCCTGTCCCCACTCCATTTCCCTTGATCTTTTTAGCCGTAAAAGCCAAATCTACTTTCTTCATGTAAATACAATATTTTGACTTCAATCACTTCCTGCAGTAGTGAATTACACAGGCTTACTGCTTTCTGAATGAAAAAATTTCTCCTCATCTCCATTCTAATAGGTTGTTATCATTAAATTATGACCCCTGCTTCTGACTCCCACACCATTGGGAAGATCCTTCCTGGATCAAACCTGTCTCGTTCTGTTAAAGTTTTTCTAGGTTTCTATGAGATCCCACCCTCATTCTTCGAAACTCCAGTGAACATAATCTCAACCAAATCAATCTCTCCTCACACGTCAGTCCTGCCATTCCAGGAATCGTTTGGTAAACTTTTTTCTGCACTCCTTCTATAACATGAACATCCTTCCTCAAATAAGGAGATCAGAACTTCACAGAGTATTCCAGTTGTTGCCTCACCATTGCCTTGTACAATTGCAGCAAGACATCCCTGCTCTTGTACTCAAACCCTTTCACTATGAAGACTGACACACAACTTGTCTTCTTTACTCCCTACTGCACCTGCATGCTTACTTTCAGTAACTTGTGCACAAGGTCAGTCAGGTCTCATTGAACATACCCCTCTCTCAATTTAGAACTAATTAAATAATAATATGCTTTCCTATTTTTGCTAACAAACTTGATAACCTCACATTTATCCATACTCCAAATCACACTGCTACATCTCTGTATCCTGACAGCTAGCCCTTCCACGCAGCTTTGTGATATCTGCAAATGTTGTGATATTACATTTAGCTCCCCTATTTAAATCATTAACATATATTCCAAACAGTTGGCATTGTAGTACTGATCTGTGTGTTAACCCACAATCCTGCCATTCAGTGAAAGACCTATTTATACCATCACTTTGTCTATTGACTGCTAACCAATTTTCTATCCATGTGTTTTAATTTTACACGTTAATCTTTTATATGCGACTTTATTGAGAGCCTTCTGAAAATCCAAATAAACCACATCCACTGGCTCCCTGATCAACTTTACTAGTTGCATTCTTGAAGAATTCCAATAGATTCATCAAGCATGATTTCCCTTTGGTAAATCATGTTAACTGTGTCTGATTCTAACATTGTTTTCAAAGTTCTCTGTTATAAAATCCTTAATACTGGTTTCTAGCATCTTCCACTAGCGATATCAGACTCACTGGTTTCCCCATGTTTTCTCTTTTGAAATACCGGGGTAATATAAGCTACCCTCAAATCTGTAGGAGTTGTTCCACAGTCTAATGAATCTAGAAAGATGACTACTCATCCATAAACCATTTCTCTGGACAACTTTGGGATGTAGATTATCAGGATATGGGAGATTTAGCAGCCTTAAATTCCATTAATTTCTCCAACACCATTTCTTTATTAATGCAGATTTGCTTCAATTTCTCCCTCTCACTAAACCGTATCTTCTCCACCATTTCTGAGATATTACTTGTGTCTTCTTTAGTGAAGACAGCAATAAAGCATGAATGTAGTTCATCAACCATTTATTTGCTCCATATTATAAATTTCCATTGATTCTGACTGTAGCGGATTTACATTAGCTTTCGACAATCTTTCTCTTTTCACATAGCACAGAAACATTTACTGTCAGTTCTTATGTTCCTTGAAATTTTCAATTCTATTTTCCACTTCTTACTAAATCCCTTGACTCTCCATTGCTGACTTCTAAACTGCTCTCAATCTTCAGGTCGACTATTTTTTCTTGTCAATTTGTAAGCTTTTTTACATCTAATGCTAACTCCAATTGCCCTCTTAAGCCATGGTTTGGCCACTGTTCCGTTTGCATTTGTGTGTCAGGCAGGAATAAACAATTTTTGTCAATTTACCCATTCACTCTTCAAATATTTGCCATTGCTTGTCCATGTCATTTCTTTCAGTAACTTTTTCCAAACCGTCATTACCAACTCATACCTCATACCATCATAGTTTCCCTTATTAAAATTCAGGATCCCAGTTTCTCTCCAACTTGATGAATAATTCTATCACATTATGATTGCTCATCCCCAAGGGATTGCTCACAACTATGTTCCTAATTATATCTTTTCTCATTATATAATACCCAGTTTAAGATGACCTGGTGTCAAGTTGGTTCCTCAATGTATTGGTCCAGAACACCATTCTGCATACATTGCAAGAATCGTGATGAATTTGATTCACCTCATCTATATGAAAGTTAAAGTCACCCATGCATGTAGTTCTTCTATAACACAATGGTTGCATTCTTGTGCAAACTCACATAATAGAAAAATCGCGCTTTAGAAACAGTGTTTAAAGTGTTGGCGATGTAATCACATTACAGCCAACACATGTTTTAAATTTGTATTAATGAAATGAGAGTTATAGCAAAACAACAAATTGCATGCATCTCTGATTTACTGCAGAGCATAGAACACAGAACATTACAGCACAGTACAGGCCTTTTGGCCCTCGATGTTGCACCATCCTGTAGAACCAATCTAAAGCCCATCGAACCTACACTATTCTATTCTCGTCCATATGCCTATCCAATGACCATTTAAATGCTCTTAAAGTTGGTGAGTCTACTATTGTTGCAGGCAGTGTATTTCACATCCTTACTACTCTCTGAGTAAAGAAAATACCTCTGACATCTATGCTATATCTATCACCCCTCAATTTAAAGCTATGTCCCCTCATTGCCATCCAAGGAAAAAGGCTCTCACTGTCCAACTTATCTAACCCTCTGATTATCTTATATGGCTCAATTAAGTTGCTTCACAACCTTCTTCTCTCTAACAAAAACAGCCTCAAATCCCTCAGCCTTTCCTCATAAAATCTTCCCTCCATACCAGGCAATATCCTAGTAGATCTCCTCTGAACCCTTTCCAAAGCTTACATTTCTTCCTATAATGTGATGACCAGAACTGTATGCAATACTCCAAATGTGGCCTCACAAGAGTTTTGTGCAGCTGCAGCATGATCTCGTAGTTCTGAAACTCACACCAATAGAAACTAACACACCATAATTCGAAGATGCCGGTGTTGGACTGGGGTGTACAAAGTTAAAAATCACACAACACCAGGTTATAGTCCAACAGGTTTAATTGGAAGCACACTAGCGTCGCTCCGAAAGCTAGTGTGCTTCCAATTAAACCTGTTGGACTATAACCTGGTCTTGTGCGATTTTTAACTTTTAACACAGCATATGCCTTTTTAACAACCCTACTAACCTGGGTGGAAACTTTCAAGTATCTATATAGCTGGACACTGAGATCTCTCTGCTCATCTACACTACCAAGAATCTTACCATTAGCCCAGTACTCTGCATTCCTGTTACTCCTTCCAAAGTGAATCACCTCACACCTTTCAACATTAAACTCCATTGGCCACCTCTCAGCTCAGCTCTGCAGCTTATCTATGTCACTCTGTAACCTATAATATCCCTCATCACTATCCACAACTCTACTGACCTTAGTGTCATCCACAAATTTACTAATCCATCCTTCTATGCCCTCATCCAGGTCATTTATAAAAATGACAAACAACAGTGGACCCAAAACAGATCTTTGTGGTACCTTACATGTACTGAATTCCAGGATGAATATTTTCCATCAATCACCACCCTCTATCTTCTTTCAGCTAGCTAATTTCTGATCCAAACTGCTAAATGACCCTCAAACCCATGCCTCCATATTTTTGCAATTAGCCTATCTTGGGAAACCTTATCAAACACCTTCCTGAAATCCATATACACTACATCAACCGCTTTACCCTCATTCACCTTGTCAAAGAACTCATTAAGGTTTGTGAGGCATGACCTACACTTCACAAAACCATGTTGACTATCCATAATCAATTTATTCCTCTCTAGATGATTATAAATCATAGCTCATAACACTATCCAACATTTTACCCACAACTGAAGTAAGGCTCACAGGTCTGTTTAATGTCATTCTCTACATCACCATTACTGTTCAGTGGTCTATACATGGTCGAGGTTTTTTTTTGTCCCTTGGTATCTCTGAATTCTATACACAAAGATTCTACTTTGTCTGAGCTAATAGGGAAACCTTATCAAACACCTTACTGAAATCCATATACACTACATCAACCGCTTTACCCTCATTCACCTTCTCAAAGAACTCATTAAGGTTTGTGAGGCATGACCTACACTTCACAAAACCATGTTGACTATCCCTAATCAACTTATTCCTCTCTAGATGATTATAAATCATAGCTCATAACACTATCCAACATTTTACCCACAACCGAAGTAAGGCTCACAGGTCTGTTTAATGTCATTCTCTACATCACCATTACTGTTCAGCGGTCTATACATGGTCGAGGTTTTTTTTTTGTCCCTTGGTATCTCTGAATTCTATACACAAAGATTCTACTTTGTCTGAGCTAATATCTTTCCTCAATGTTGTGATTATATCCTCTTTAACTAGAAATGTAACTCCACCATATTTTGATTTTTGTCTGTCATTCCTAAATTATCCTTTTAATCCTTTTACCCCCTCTAGTTAAACTTGAAGTGTTTCACATTAACAATTATGCTCAGGCTCTACCTTCACTGCTACTGGTTTTAGCTTCTCCTATGTGTTTAGGCTGAATGGAAGAAAACCAAGTTTTTCACCAATGCGTATCTTGTAGGTCAGCAGGTAGCATAACTACTCTTCATTTGTGTATATGCTGTCGGATCATTTGCCTTCAAATGAAAATGAAGTATTTCTACATATTCACACCAGCTACATTTTATCTGTTCATATTCAACTTCCTAATTTATGTAAGATGACAAAATAAAACTGCATTGCTGACGTTGACAGCAATCTAAGTATCAAGAATTACCAAATGTATTCATCTTAGCAGTTGTTGACAATCATTAGGTCAGAAGTGGGGATCTTTGTTGATGATGTATGCTCTGCACCATTCACGACTCCTCAGATACTGAAACAGTCAATTTCAAAATTCAGCAAGGCCTGGACAATATTTGGATTTTGGCTGACAAGTGGAAAGTAACATTCATGCCACGTAAGTGCCAAGCAATGACCAAGCCTGATAAAAGAGAATCTAACCATCCTCTTTGGCATTCAATGGTATTATCATCAATGAATTCTCCAACTTCAACATCCTGGGGGTTACCATTCATCAAAAACTGAACTGGACTAGCTATATACATACTATGACGACAAGAGCATATGAGAGGCTAAGAATCCTACAATGATTAACTCACCTTCTGTCTACCCAAAACCTGTCCACCATCTTCAAGACATAGCCAGTGAAGTCCACATGCTAAGAGTGATTTATTAAAACAGTTTGGAGTGTGAAGAAATACTTCCTGCTTGCATGGATAGGTGCTGCTCCAACAACTCTCATCGTCCAGGTCAATCCAGACTGCTTGTTTGGCATCACATCCACAAACATTCACCCCCTACATCAAGAACACTCAATATCAGCAGTGTATAGCATCTATAAGTGCATTGCAGAAATTCTTCAAACCGCCTTAGACCTTTCAAATCCAAAACTATCACCTTGTAGAGGGGCAAGGCACCACCTCACTGGAAACATCACCGCTCACAAATCCACTCCAAGGCTACTCACAATCTTGACTTTGAAACTTATCAACATTCTTTCAGTGTCAATAGGCCAAAATCCTGGAACACTCTCTCTAATAGCATTGTGGACATTGCTATACTAAATATACTGCAGCTGTTTAAGAAGGCAACTGACTACCACCTTCTTGAAGGCATCTATGGATGGGCAATAAATGATGGCCTAGCCAACAATGCCCACATAACCTGAATATTTTTTAAAAAAAATCATTGTTGCTATTTTGTATGTCCACTAAGTATTTACTCTGGTGTCGTAGTGTTATGGCTGCTTTCATTTCAAGGCCCTCTGAAACCTTCTCTTAAGTGTAACATGTATTTGTATGGTTATACAGTCACCCTTCAATGGTGCAATGGAACCACCCACTGCTGACCTCAAAGACAATTTTAAACAAAAATCTAGCAATTTCTGTACGGGCAATGATAGGCATAGAAATTTAGGAGGGGCTTTCAGAAATTCTGTACTTCACTATAGAGTATGCTTTTAGCACCTCAGGCTACATTCAAATACAACCCAATGTCATTTTATGCATGGATTTCCCCATTTACAAGAATGATTTGAATCTGGTGGCAAGCTACAAGGTTTCTTCCAGCATCTGGCAATATATATCATTAAGCAGGGTAAACAACCAATCCATTGCAGTATTCTCAGGCAATAAAGAAGAATATATGATTACATATTTTAAAATTCATTTTTAATTAAATTTACAGAGAATTATATAAACAATAGATGATTGAAATACATGGAAGTTGAAATATTATTATATATATATATATAAATAACAAAACATATAACTATGAAAATGTGTTATAATAAAGGAAAAAAATCTCAAAAATGTACATTACTTTTCAAGACAGAAAAGCTTTTCTTCAGCAATTATGTATATCATTAATAACCCAATTATATCTTTTCAACAGCTATAACTTGTATCAAAGATATAGTTAAATGAATGCATAAGATAATTTTTTTAAATCAATTGATTGGTTGCTGGGGGGGGGGTTCGGTAGGTTGGGGTGGATGGGGTGAGGCATTGACCACACACTATGGAGAAGTAAATTAAGAAAATTCTGGAATTTACATATGAAAGAACTGAAACCAACATGTATATTCTAAAAGATGAGAGACTTAACAAACAATCCAAGTCTTTTTCATATATAATTTCAGTTATATCACACTGCAAACTTTTGCTATACATTCTGTGCCATATGATCTTATACTCCACACCATCTGATGAAGGAGCAACACTCCAAAAGCTAGTGCTTCCAAATAAACCTGTTGGACTATTACCTGGTATTGTTAAAATCATTAACTCCACCTTCTGAATTTCTGTCGTTAACTACATGTGTAGACTTCCCTAGAGTTAGTCCAAAAGGGGTAATAACAATGAATACTTAGAGTTTCGCCATCATTATTACTGCATTTAAAAGGAAACTGTGGCATTTGCTGCATATTATTTCCTACCAAGTGCCAAATAATGTTCATCTAACAATATAGAGTGCAAATATCATGCATAGGAAGATGGAAAATGCATATGTACATTTTTAGATATTCATTTGTTATCATTCTTTATCTATATCCATATAAGAAACATTTTTTGTCCTATTATCATTTTGTTTTCATCGTTCAGGTACTTCAAAGTTTACATTTACCTTTTTTGTTCTGATCCTGACAAGAATACTAGCCAGAGCTCAAGCTCACTTCATTCATTTCAAGGTTTTCCTCCGCACTGCATTTTCCCATAACTCCTGCAGCGCTGAGGTCCTCACAATTGTAGAGGTGACCCATAAGACATTATGCCCTCACTTTCAAAGATCTATCAATAACTTCTACAGTATTGTTCTCAGAAGAGTTACCACAATGATATTCAAAAAGCATACAATGCAATTCACCCATGTACAGTGGAACCACGATTATCCAAACGAGATGGGCGGGCATTATTTTGTGCGGTTAATTGATTCAATGCCTTTCCTCTGGGGCTCACAGTTTTCTGTTAAGTCCGCTACCCATTCAGAACACTAGGCAGCAGCACACCGCACGCAAGCTCCTGTGCCCGCCCGCCCGTCCACCAACCCCTCCCCATCCGCACCCCTCTGCCCACCCCCGGCCAACACTGACCCCGTTCCGCACACCCATCACCATCCAACACCGCCCCCTTCGTCCGCCCCCACCCGTCCTTCCAGGGCAGCTGGACTGGATACCAACAGTAAGAGTGTTGCTGCCTTTGGGGAGTGAGTCTCCAAATAGTGTACACACATGGATAGTTTTTTAGATTAGATTACTTACAGTTGGAAACAGACCCTTCGACCCAACAGGTCCACACCGACCCTCTGAAGAGCAACCCAACCATTCCCCTACACCTAACACTACGGGCAATTTAGCACGACCAATTCATCTAGCCTGTACATTTTTGGACCGTAGGAGGAAACCGGAGCACCCAGAGGAAACCCACGCAGACACAGGGAGAATGTGCAAACTCCACACAGTCAGTCGCCTGAGGTGGGAATTGAACCCAGGTCTCTGGCGCTGTGAGGCAGCAGTGCTAACCACTGTGCCACCGGTTTTACTGCAACTTTTTGACAGGTTCCACCATTCCCCGTACAGGATAATGTTGAAGAGATTATCTGGGAAGGGGGGTTTAGGGTATGCCACTGTGTAGAACTCCAAGGAAAATGTGGCAGGAGAGAGAAAGCGTGGGAGTTCAGTCATTTGGAAACAGTGCCTGGTCTCCCATCGATGTCCAAGACTGTTCTCGGCAGCATTTCAGTAAGCCGAGTTCACTTTTAATCACTGTCAACAAAAGATGCGATCAGTGTTGGAAACACATCTTTGATGAAATGTTTTTATTGGGACCCTGAGAGCTTCTTTGGATATTCCAAAGTTTGTATAATTGATATTCAGATAATCGAGGTTCCTCTGTAGCTGTGCAACATAGCACACCCAGAGCCTGGTAGTGGGAGAATTATATTGCCACAGAAACTGGTTACCCAAAAACATCCCATCTTGTCAGAGAGAGTAGGGTTTTTTAAAGAAAATAAAGGATCTTAGAGAGAGAAGGTGAGGAAAATTACACGAGGTGAGCTCTCCTGTGCTGAAAAAAATCCTTCCTCACTCTATAATAATTCCTTCAGTTAAAAACTCCTTTAAATTAACTACAACCATTATTTTAAAGAAATTTACTATTAACATTCTAAAACTTTAAGGATATGCAAAATCATGGTGATTTCAGGTTGTGTTATATCGAGATGAATAGAAATGCAAACGGTTCCTCTTTCTCCATTCACCAGTTGATTGTAACGGGGGGTTAAAATGAAACTGGATTTGTTTGCCAATTCAGAATTTGCATGACTCCTTATGCGTGATTTAAAACACAGGCAAGTTTCTTTGCGTTTAAATGCATTTGGTTAAATTTATTACACTAAAACTCATCCAGTTAACAATATTTTAAAAATTAAAAATATACAAGTACATTCCGATCTCTACAACTCACCCACAAACACTCGAACCAAACATGCCAAAATTACAATCAATAGAGAAATGAGGTGAACTTAGGCCAAGTTAAAGTTCAGTAACCAAAAAAAAGGCAAGTAACAGCTTGCTGGCTTTAGCTGGCGATCCAAAGGTTTTGGTCCTCAGGAAACTGGTTCAGGTTATAACTGCTGTCTTCTTCTGGACATTACTGTGGAAACTGTAGCCTTCCTTTAAATCTTCTCGACCTGCTTGCCGTTATCTATGTACAGTTAAACTGAGCAGATCAAATGCTGTCTAAGATAAGAGAGAGAGAGAGAGAAAGAGGCAGAGCACAAGATTGCAGTTGCTGTACTTCTTTCAAACATTTCTTTCATAAAACACACACAAACCTTTATTGGTGTAATGACTTCTCTCTAATAACCATCAGAATTTCAAACTCCATTGCATATTCCAGAAGGTAGTTTCGATTGGGCTGGCATGAACCAGTCATCTTAAGAAAATCAAAATCTTTTTGTTGAAAGAATTAATGCATGAGTGGTTTATTCTTCCATGTTTAGGTTATGTGAATCTCCATTTTCGATAAGGTAATAAGGAAGCTATTTACTCCTTTTCAGAGGCTTACTATCTCTCTTGGGCTCCTCATGGACCCTGGTTTCCCACCCTTACAGAGTGGAATATGGCTACATGGTAATGTAAATAGGCAGGGAATTTTTTGAGTTTCATTCAATATCCATGTTTCAGTTAAATTGCCTGTTAAAAGCAGTTACTGTCTGTCTCTAGTTGATGAAATAAAATAAGCATTGACACGGGTATGTCTGTTTAACAATTGTAGTGATCAGAGTGCAGAGAAATCAGAAAGGAGGTGGATGAAAATTGAAGAAAATCTATTGTAGGCAGACCCTTTTATAGATATTGAAATAAGGGAATATATTAGAAGGAAAATAATTTCAGTGAGCAGACCAATTTCTCATTTAGATTGATAAACAGATGTACCTGCATTGAAGGAACATGGATAGTCATGGAATTTACTTTTACTGAGATTAAGGTAAATGCCATTTCAGGGAGCATTGCCATTGCAAGCAATTGGAAAACTGATCATGATCAAAACAGTTGAAATATATTTGAATGAGATGAGGTTTAAAGATGCAATTTGAATCAACATGCAATTGCTTTGCACCTGTGCGAAACTGGCAGTGTAAGTTCAAACTCAGGCTCCACCTGGGTCTGGAGAAAAGTGGAAGAACTGCTGCATTTTGGTAAGCTGCTATGTGATGTCTGGTTGGTAAAAGTCAACATGGGTTAGAAACGCATAAGGGGAAGGGACGCTTTTCATGAAAAACATTGACATAGGTTAGTAAGTCCTTAAAAAGGGCAGAATAAGCCGAGTGAAATAAACTTCTAGAGAGTTAGGCCTGCAGTAAGCTAGTATAGAAACTTGGTCAGACATTTATACTATGCACAATTATTACTTCCTTCTTAAAAAGGATACAGAGGTTTTGGAAGTGCAAAGGTCAGGTAATACTAGAACTGAGAGGCAATACTCATCAAGAAATCTGAACAGTTCCTCTCTCCAGTGGCTGAGAAGGCAACATAATTATGAAGAGATTTTTGAGAGAGTAAATGTAGATAATGTATTTATGCTTGCAGGAGTAAAACAAAGCTACGGGTCATTAATATAAGAAACTCAATTCAACAACCTCTTGAATTGCCCAATAGTGTTAGGTCAATTCAAGACCCATTTCCCTCTGATTAATTGACCTAACACTATTGGGCAATTTCATGGCCAATTCACCTGACCTGCACATCTTTGGACTGTGGGTGGAAACCCACACAGACACAGGGAGAATGTGCAAACTCCACACAGACAGTCACCCAGAGGTTGGAATCGAACCTGGGTACCCTGGTGTTGTGAGGCAGCAGTGCTAACCACTGAACCACTGTGCTGCCCTTCATGTTCATTCTTTTGCAAGACTGTTTGAGTCAGGTATGAAACAACAGCCTCCTAACTCACGAGGTGGGAATGCTACCACTGAGTCACGCATTTTCTCCAACTTGTTTTTATTTATCTCTTTAGGGACCAATTAACGTTATCACTGGAAATCTCTTCCACAGAGAGAGGTAGAGACAGGGTTATGGAGTCATTTTTGAATTCGGTAGCCAATAGATACTGTCGACAAAAGAGTCAAAGGGTATAGGTGGCAAGCAGGAAAGTAGAGTTGAGGCCATAACAATAAGACCAGTTATGATCTTATTGAATCGCAAAGCAGGCTTAAGAGGTTGAATGACTGACTCCTGCTCCTAATTCATGTGTTCATACATTACATCTAAGCATTGACACTCTTCACTTTTGAAGAGACCTTCAGCCAAAGTAAATGAAAAGCTGTCCCTCTAGCCAGGCAGTTAGCTTCACCTAGTAGAAGGACTAGTAGTAGTAGAATTGTTTATTTGAACTTTAGGAAATTATTTGACAATGTTCTGCATGGTAGACTAATTATTAAAGTTAGATCACATAGGATTTAGAGTGAGCTTGCCAATCGGATACAAAATTATCTTGACAACAGGAGACAGAGAGAGATAGTACAGGGTTGTTTTTCTGGAGTCCTGTTACCAGCGGTGTTCCACAGGGATTGGTGCTGGGGCCACTTTTGCTTTTCATTTACATAAATGATTTAGATGAGAATATAAAAGGAATGGTTAGTAAGGAATGGCACCAAATTTTTTAAGGCATGTTTTAAAGGTAGGAGGAGAAAGATTTTAAAAGGCATGAGGGGCTTTTATTTTGCACAGAGAGTGATTAATTTCCAGAGGAAGTGATGGACAGTTACAGTTACAATATTTAAAAGGCATTTGGATAAGCAATGAATAAGAAATGATTGGAAGGATATGAGCCAAGCATAGGCAGGTGGGAATAGTTTAGTTTGAGATTATGGTTGGCATGGTCTGGTTACACCAAAGGGTCTGTTTTCATGCCGTATGACTCTGTGACTCTATAACTAAGCCATTCAATATATGGATTTATCTTGACTTGGGGAGACAACAAAAATCAAGAGGGATTGAAATTAAGTGGTTAAATCAATATTGCTTATTTAATGCATCACATAAATAACAGAAATAATGTTGTGACGTTTTGTGGCAGGAGCCTGAATGGAGCAATTGGGTTTGAAAGTGATACCTATGACTGGCATGCATAACAGTCAATTTGCTTCTCCAAAGGAATGGAAATCAAGAATTGTTACTTAGAACAAATGATCAGTGAAACTCATATGAAAACTTATTTGAATAAATATAAAAGTGATCAGGGGAGTTCCTGTGATGCATTGGTAGCAATGCCTCCACTAAACTCCACAGTCAAAGCCCATTCCAAGACTTGGTGGTCAAGGAAGCTGTTCATAACATGATTACATAGGTTGGGTAAAGTGAGAACTGCAGATGCTGGAGATCAGAGCTGAAAATGTGTGATAGGCCGGAGTAGGGGTGGGGTCGGAGAGGTCAGGAAGAAGATTGCAGGTTAGGAAAGCGGTGCTGAATTCGAGGGATTTGACTGAGACAAGGTGGGGGGAGGTGAAATGAGGAAACTGGAGAAATCCGAGTTCATCCCTTGTGGTTGGAGGGTTCCTAGGCGGAAGATGAGGCGCTTTTCCTCCAACCGTCGTGTTGCTATGGTCTGGCGATGGAGGAGTTCAAGGACCTGCATGTCCTTGGTGGAGTTGGAGGGGGAGTTGAATTGTTGAGCCACGGGGTGGTTGGGTTGGTTGGTCCGGATGTCCCAGAGGTGTTCTCTGAAATGTTCCGCAAGTAGGCGGGTTGGGTATCAACTTGTGAATCTTTACAACATATCAGAATGACAAATGATAGGAGGGGCAAGATTTTTGGTCAGCCATATGATGGAAAGAAAATTGGAACATTTGTTATCACTAATCATAGCTCTGGACTACAATGTACATGTTGCCACAGCTACTCAGTCTTACTCGGAGATGGGTTGGTTAAACGCTGGTATGAATCAGATTGGCACCAAAG
Source organism: Chiloscyllium plagiosum (assembly GCF_004010195.1). NCBI lineage: Eukaryota > Metazoa > Chordata > Chondrichthyes > Orectolobiformes > Hemiscylliidae > Chiloscyllium > Chiloscyllium plagiosum. The sequence continues at coordinate 114,755,319 of NC_057713.1, read as the reverse complement.
GCATAGGGATTGATTCCCTGTTGTGTCTGGGTTGTATTTAAGATGCCCAGTTATGGTGTTACGGGTTGGACAGGTAGAGAACAGAAGAACAGACTGGTGTTTGTGAATCCAATCTTTAGACAATGTTAGCAATAGGAATATAGACGTATATATCTATAAAAGAGCTTTCCAAAATTGGAAAGTAACAAAGGCAGTTCTAAATTCAGCAATTCAAGAATCATTATAGTAAGCCAAAGTAGAGGAAATACATAAAAGCTGACAGCTCATGCTAACAACTGTTTTGAAATTTCCAATAGAATTATCTATACTATTTTATAACATTCATGGCCCTACATCTAAATTATTCATGAACAATAACTGCACATTGATGAGCCCATCAAATATTGACTTGCATTTATATTGTGTTTTTCATGGCTACTGGTCATGCTTTATTGCTAATTAAGTATTTTTGAAGTGTCATTGCTGCTTTAATATAGGAAATGCCTCTGCTAATTTGTGATCAACAAACTAGCATAAAGAGTAATGCAATAATTATCAGAGTTTTGTGATTTTGATTGAAGGACAGAAAGTTTTCTTAGACAATTTCTTGGGATTGTGAATCATTTGTCTTCAAATCCAGGGCTCTAGTCCTTAAAGTAACTAAACAGTCCTATAGTAAATCCATAATCCCTGCGACAAGAGGGGCAGGCAGGATTTGCAGAAGACTATGGGTGAGGTGCTTGTGTTTATTATTCTTCTCCTTGTCCCATCTGGGGCTATTGGAGATGCACAAAATAGTTGGCAGCTTTGATGATCGTGTTATTCAGTTTGGGTGGTCTTGAGCTCAAAAATCATCTGACTCGTTGGGAATACTGCATTTTTTTTCAGGGAAGCTTTGAGCACACCTTTCCTGGTAACTGCTTGTCATGCCAAAAAGTCTGGAGTAGAGACCCTATTTTGGAAGTCTTGCGACAGTCATGTGTATATTGAGCCCCACTCAGCACAGCTAACCAATCCTAACCAATACCTTGCTATTAAACAAAATTGATGCAGGAGCATATATCCTGCCATTAGATTTGTGGGATTTTGTGCAGGCACCATTGCTGATAGTTCTGATGAGATTTATGTGTCTACTGCACATTATTATGCCTCAGACATAAACAGGAGAGTTTGTAACATTGCTTCCCTATAGTCTATAGGCTTTGTGTGGAGTTTGAGATGTTTGTCATCAAACACTCTGTTTCTCAGACAATCAGTGGTTGCACTGTTTACCAGCACTCTGAAGGCAAAGTTAAATCTTATTGTTGATGTTTGTCCTCGCACAAAGGAGGCTCGCAAGTTATGAGAATCAATCCACATTTCTGAATGGATCATTGTGGATATTGATCATCAGCGGGGAGTGTTGTGCAAAGGGAGAAGGCTCATGGACAGCCATTCTCTTCAAGTTGCCTCAAGCCCCATTCTCCCATGTGCTGCTGTGAATTCATCGATGGTAGTTTGGAGCTCAGTCTCTGAATGTACACACATGCAGGTATTATCTGTACACACTTACAGGTCAAAGGCAGAATTGTTTTGTTTCTGAATTAGAAGCACTTAATTGAAATGGGATGGGCTGTTGTGGCAAGGAAGATGAAGAAGAATTTTGGTGTGATGACAGAGACTTTATTGACTCCAGATTGCAAACTGGATTCATATTGGCAAGATGCCAGGGATATATTCCTTCATGTTCATTAAAATAGTGCCATGGAGTCTTTTAGACTTTTTAAAATGGGTGAAGCTCATCTTAAATGGTGCTTACACTGTCATTTTGCTCAATTAATGGGGGAGGCTGTGTGCACCATGAGTTTGGCACCGGACAGTATGTACAAAGAGAGGTTCAGCAGGAAGCGAATTGTTGAATTATTTTTTGTGGAGTTGTGACCCAGCTGTGGATGACAAAGGCCATCTATTTGTGAAAAACAGTGTTGTTGTATCTCAGATGGCTGAAAAAAGGAAGTGATGTATTTCTCTGCAGTGGAAAACGCCTGAAGAAAGCCAGTTATCTTCTCCCATCACTTCCTGTAAGCTGCTGCTTTTAACCAATAAGTCAGAGACTTTATAATTTGTGAACCAATTAAGTGAAAAGTACCTGGATAATTAAGGTTGATGAACTGCAAGTCTTGGCAAGCAAAATAATTATCTTATTGACCCTGTTGACAGATACCATTGAACTGCTTCCTTTTTTCTCCCACCAGTCATAACACCAATTTTGTTTTATCTATTATGTATAGATAGGGGGAGTATTTTAAAGGGGTTGGAATTTTATTAATAGAGTTATATGTCAACAGTTCATAGTTGAACACCTGTTGCTAGAAACTATTACCTTTGGTAGTTCTTGCGAAGCACAGAAACACAGTCCATGTTTTCTGTTCACTTGAGTCTAAAAAGACAGATAAATCTTTGCATGCTTTGATCAAAGTTGTAACTTTTGTGATGACTGCTAAATTAATAGGGCTAAATCTATCACTTCCTTCCTGTTTAAAATAAATCATCCTCAGAGCATAAGAAAGATTCAATTTAATTATACATTAATTGTTACATGATTGGTTGCTGAGGTTCCTCTGTTGTGGACAAAAATGGATTGTCTACTCTATATTTAAGCATGGGATTTGGCAACATTACAGAGGACAAGACGCTACTGATCCAATAAGTATGAGCTACAATGTTCTGTTGCCTCAGCATCTTAACTTTGTATTTGAGTTCTCAGGGGGCTGTGTCATGTGATGCTGTAATTCTTCTCAGATTTCTCACTTGTGGTTTGAAGATAAGACTGTCAGTATAAACACAAATAATTTGGTAACAAATCTCTTCAATATTTAGACTAAACAAGTCTGGTTGCTATCACCACTTTATTCTGTCAGAAATGCATTGATATTGCACAATATGGAAGAAATGCAAGATATTTATGTTTCAGCTGTAATTCATTATGTTATTTCAAAATAGACAAGCTGACTCCATAAACAGATTCAGGAGCCAAAACTAAAAATGCGCAAGGAGTTACAATCTGTTTTACATTGTTTGTAAGCAGGGACAATACAGATGTAGAATGCTTCTTAAACCTACATGTTGTCAAATCTTATCAAAAGCTTTAAAGGCAACCAATATTGAAAACTTGGTCAATCTAGGCAATTGTGGAATTTGCAGACAGTAAATGCAAATTAGCTGATGCTTCATTGACAATAACATTATTTCTCGAACAAAGATGGGAAAACTTCTGCTTAGTCATCCATATTCTATTTATTACACTTGTTCTTACCACCAGGGGCCACCATTGACTTCTTGTGGCTCAAACAGCAGACTCCCTCAGCTGAGTTTTCTCAACACTGTACAGTGCTATAATGCTCCATCATTATCAAGAGGATAAAATTAACTTATCATCTATCAGCAGGAGTAAGATTCTGACGCATGCTGAACGTTTGATATTATTACTTGCAATCTTTCCTGAAAATAACCGCACAACAAATCATGCATTAATCTTGCCATTGCTCACAGTAAATACAGAAAGATTACATCTGGCATACATTTTGTTTGATATATTTCAGACATCAACTTTGTATAAACATTTTCTACAATGGAAATGACTAGCAAAGATTTTTAGTTGAACACCTGTGCCTCTGAGAAACCTAAACCGGTAGGAAATGCAGGTTCACATTTGCCACTGATTAAATAAAGCAGCAGCCTGAAGCTCCCAGCATTGACTGTGTCTACAGCTATGCAAAATATACTGATTGGAATTATCAGTTGGCATTCACAGCTGCTCACTCTTCAAATGGCAAGCTATTGGGAATGAAAACTCATCATTTATAGGAACAACTATCATTTACTTTTGTGTAATACAACAGAGCAAGGTAATGTCTGACTTTCAATATTGTCACTAATGGTTTTGGAAAGAAAATCAGTATGTACTGTGGGGGCAGTACACCTCCTGCAAATATAACCAGATCAGGTACAGCTGCTATTGAGTTAGGAGAGGACCTATCTTTATGCTGTGTAAGGAATGCTAACTGGTAACTGCAACTATCTATTTATTTATTTTTATTCATTTACAGAATGAGGACTTCACTGGCTCGTGCCAGTATTTATTGCCTATCCCAGAGGGCAGTTAAGGGTCAATCACATTGCTGTGGGTCTGGAATCAAATATAGTCCAGACCAGGATGGTAGTTTCCTTCTTGAAAGGACATTAGTTAACCAAAAAGCCTTTTTCCCCAACAATCAGCAATGAATTCATAGTCTTCATTCCAGATTTTTATTGAATTCAAATTCCATTCTATGCCTTGGCAGGATTCAAACCTGGGTCCCCAGGATTTTTTTACCTGAGTGTCTGGATTTATAGTCCAGCAATAATACTACTAAGCTATTGCTTCCTTAATGATTCACTATCATTGTTCATCTCAGAAACAGTAAATTCTGTACATATATTCAAATAATTGGAATGTTTCAAATCATATCTTAAAAAAACATATATGTGAGTAGAACAAGGGAAAAACAATTGTATGTTTTATGCCCATCTGTCATATGTAAAGCAAGCATTAAACCCAACTTCAGGGTAATATGCCTATATCTGATTCAATTAAAAGTGCATCAAGGTCTTGGCAGAACTTGACAATGTAAGCTCAGACTAGGGTTTTTTGGGGTTGACAGTGGCTAAACCAACCACCTTTTAAAGCACCTCTGGAAACCAATGTAAGTACAATACCCTTTCACTTACCTTAAAGTGAAACCAATGGAGCGGAACTATGCCAGTTGGCTCTATGCTGATACTGTAAATTGCTACTGCTCTGGACTCAACTCACTTTCCCCTCCTCTGATCTTCTGGGATCTACCTCTGTGCTCAGCCTAAACAAGAAATGAAATTGGCAATGTTCAGTCTGCACTTCACCAGCTTTGTGGTGTTGAGGCTTGACGATCAATTTTGAGCGATCTTCAGCAAATCTCTTTGCGTTGTACTCACATTGTCAGCTTCCATTTCTAGGTATCATTAATCTTCTCCAACATTTTGTAACTCAAGAGTACTATTGCAGAGATCATTTTAAAAATGTGCAAGTTCTTTATTTTTTTTCTGGTGACCTCAATGGAATGCCATGTCCTCAACAGACAGATAATAATGTCAGATTGCAGTTCCATTGGTGTCATTGGGTCATAGAGCACAGAGTAAGGCTCTTGAACCTTAAGAGTGCAAACTAGCACACAAGGGTGCCAACACTCCAGTTCACATAAACCAAGAGTACTTATGGTTTTTATACCCATTCTTGTGTATTCCTAGAAGGGTAAAACATAAACGTGTCTTTCACCCAGCACAGACTTCCATTATTTTATGTCATGTCTGCATAGGAGATCATTTTCTGCTGGGATGAGGAAATCAGCCCTTCATTATCTACAAGAGATCACAGTTTGATTTTTTTGAATGGTATTTATGCCTTTGAAGTGTTTGAGGATTCCCTGATGCTCTTCAGATGCAATATTCCAGGGTTCCTCGCAGGGGTCAGTGTAATCCAGACAGGGATATTATAGACAGCCATTGAATTTGAATTCCCAGCCATATTTTGCTATTGAGTCTTTCTTTTAAAAAAAATTCAACGTATCTGAAATTAATTTGGGATTGTGATCTGTTTCCAAGATAATCCTCCTGCTCCAAAAGCACAGGGTAGTTATCACATTGATCCTCCTCCTGAAGTTTCAGTCTTCTCATCACTGCCACCTTGTGCAAGGCACTTTGAACCATTATCATTCTAATTATCCTTTTATGTTCATATTGAAAGTTGTCACTGGATCTGCCCACACATTTGAATCACAACTTTAGAAAGCTAATGATTTCTCAATGACTACTTTTGTACAACAGTTTCTGTTGCTTCATTCCCGTGTCTCGGTGTAGAACTCCTCTTAGGTGACATTGTATCTTTTAAGAGTAGCCATTGTCTCCAAAGAGTCACCCATTCACACTTTATGGAGGGGTGAAAATCTTACGGGAGATGTAATGTAGTGCAAGGGTATTATACCAATTTTTCTTGAAGAGCTTATGCAAATATTACAGACCGAATGAATACCGATGGGGTGGAGTCAGGCTAGAGTGGTGAACACTCCTGGCACCTTGAATGCCATATTTGTGCAGTCTCAGTCTCCCTGCATTTGTGGAATTTGAGTATCCTCCCATTCTGACCAGCCTCACTAGTTGTAAAATGAAAGTAATTAACAGCCCTGGAAACCGAGGCACTGGTCACATGGAAGGGGTACTCGTGAGCTGTACTCTGAGAAGTCATACTGGTGCCACCAGTGAATTTTGTGAAGGATCTAGAGGTGAAGGTATTCAAGGCTATGATTCCCTTGACCATTTCTATCAACACACCAGTCCACTTGCAAGAATGGCTTATTCCAAGAAGCTGCAGATGTCAAAAAACAACTATCATGAAAGTGTAAGGTTCCTGAGGCACTAGTACTTACTAAAGCTGAGAAACTGATTTCTTTCTGGTATTCTCTGTGCAAAAGGAATTGCCTCCTGCGAGTTGGAGCTCAGTGTTAATCTTGTCTATTCTGTCAAGCAGCAGGTGCCTGAGGAGAAGGCAAACACTCCTGAGAGTTTAAAATTAATTCCAATAATTTTTAGTCATATTATTTGTTATTTCCATTAGAAACTGGAAAGAAAATTATTGCAATATATTTAAATTGCCAAGTCTTTACAGCTAATAAACACTCAGAATGGATGATCTAATAACTCAAACAGCCAGTCAATCACTTGAAGCTTAGAATGCATGTTAAGATGTAAACTTAAAGCAGCAGAATTATTGGGACGTGCAGGAGAAGTCTGCTTAAAATCATGCAAGTTCCAAAAGTCATTAATACGAATTACGGTTAATGAATTATATTAGATTAGTTACAGCGTGGAAACAGGCCCTTCGGCCCAACAAGTTATACAGCAGCTGGCAGAGAGGAACAAGGCCTGGAGTTGACCTGATGGTCTTGAATATAACCTCTGCTTTAATTTTAGAGTGGCATTCCAAAGGTTATTGTGGTAGAGTACCACTCCCACAAGTAACCAATTAAGAAGTGCCCTAAGACAGCACTCAATTAATGATTGCAGACTGCCAAATTAAACGTGAGAATCAGTGTCATAAGAGAACCCACAGTGATCCTTGCTTGGCAAGCAGGAGAGGAGGGTATTTCAGAGAAAAACAGGGTACCTCAAAAAGGAGGAGTTCTCTATAGCATTGTAAAAGGCTAAAAATCCATCAAGGCCACTGCAATCAGTTGCTAAGAAGATCCCTTCCATTGGATTGACTGTAGCTAAGTCTGTGACCATTGCAAGTTGAGGTGATAGAAAAGAGGTGTCACTGGTCTCCTGGCCTGTCTTCAGGAAGTTTTCTCAAGTTGAATTTTATGGTTGCTTGGTTCACTTAACAAATGAACATCAGGAAATCTCTATTTTCAGAAAACCATTTGAGAGGTATTGGTCAGTCAGCATCAGTTCCAGCAGCATCTGGACAGGCTTACGAAGAATATTCATTGCCAAGAAAGTTGTGGCAATAGACAAAACCAAAGAGGAGCACAACCAAAATCCAAGGTCACTAATGACAGCAGCTCATCATGAAGGACATGTATTCAACAACAAGTGCCAGAAGAATGTAGTTCAGGACATTGATTTTAACTCATTTATTAAAATGATGGGATTTATCAGGATCCAAGAAAATTTTCAGACATTAGCTTATTCATAAGACAACAAAGAACTGTAGATTAGATTCCCTACAGTGTGGAAACAGGCCCTTCAGCCCAACAAGTCCACACCAACCCTCCGAAGAGTAACCCACCCAGACCCATTTCCTTCTGACTAATGCACCTAACACTATGAGCAATTTATCATGGCCATTTCACCTGGCCTGCACATCTTTGGATTCTGGGAGGAAACCCACACAGACACGGGGAGACTGTGCAAACTCCACACAGACAGTCGCCCGAGACTGGAATCAAACCCGGGTTCCTGGTGCTGTGAGGTGGTAGTGCTAACCACTAAGCCACCATGCTGTCTATAAAGGTGTCTCAGATTTTTAAACTTCCTAATACAATGAATAGCAATCTTTTCCAAATGAGCATCATTGTTAAAAGAATTCTTAAGGAAAGATATACCATATATATGGCCGGAGGATCATCAACAAATGTTTACATCAGTCAAACAAGCATGGTCAGCAGACAGTATCTGACAGTGTATAATCCAGGGAAGAAGATAATCCTGAAAATCAATGTATTTCAGAAAGGTTTCTCCTCAATCCTATTACTCTGGTGGAAGGTAGATTGATTGATTGCTGTGAAATCCCCATGCCTTTCAGAGATCAAATCTAGAATCCCTCTCCTTGGCCATCTGTTTGTATTCTATTCTCGGAATGTTTCATTAAGGCCTCCAATTGGCTGACTGCAAACTCCTCCACCCACGCCCACTTCCCCATCCCCCACTCCCACCAGCACCCCACCATGACAATATGGCTCCCACCCTATTGTTGTCTTCCTAAAGTGCATCTGAGAAAATGGCATCTTCCTGGCTTGCCTATTTCTCCATTTGGTGTCTTTCTCTCTTTCTTCACAGTTACTTGCTTCTCTGCTTAGTGTGCAGCACCTTTAAGAGAACTGTCTGACTTTAAGGGGTGTAGCTTAGTTAAAATATGTAGCATGTGCCTCATACACTGATGGGTGCCCTCTTGAATGCTCAGTCGGCCAACAACATGTTTTGAACTTGGTTAAACACTGCAGTCATTCAGGTAAGGACATCGCACAAAGTTTCTGTGCTGCCTATCTAAACAAGAACAGGCACATACTATTTATGAATTATAACTCCTGTGCCCAAGAACTACAGCACACCAAATTTCAAACCATTGTTACATATGAAACAATTTAATACCTTATCTTGTGAATTATAGAAGTATCAACTTCTTATTCACCAAAGGAGAAGAATACTTCAAGATTCATAGATGATCAATGATATCAAGGAACATCACATCACAGCAGGTAGAGTATGTAGTACCTCATTAGGAAGCAGTATTGATGTATATTCATATTAATAGTTAGTATAGTCATTGACGTAATGCCATTTTCAGGAACCAGAAAGAAATCTTATTGTATGAAGCAAACTGTTTTATTGAGGGGAAATGATCTTTTATGAAGTTAACTAAGCAGCACTGATAACATTATATGATAGTGGCATTACTTTCTGGCATCTCGGTCCAAAGGCAGGTCTAACCCACAGCTCCAAGCAGATCAGATAAAAAAAAACAAGTCTCCAATCTGCTGTAGCCATAAGCAGAGTTGAACCTGTGTGGTTGGCACTAATTTGATCCACAGTGCCCATCCGGCCAACAAACTCCTGCTAAGGAGTCCAACTTGCTGTGGCAACGTACACTTCACACGTCTATTGTAGCCTGGTGCAATGGATAGTGCCAGTAGGGGTTCTAACCTCTTTCCATGGCTGACCAGGAATCACTCTCACTTTCCAGCAGAGCCAGATCTATTGTTCAGGAGTCACACAGTGCACAGTTTAGCAGATCTAATATATGTTAAAAATCCTGTTCTACTCAGTTCAACTAAATGTAATATCAATTTCAGTGCTTTAAATTGATCAAAAGTGGGTGGAATAGCATGCAGAGAATTGTAGAGCATTCTTATTAAGACAGGAGATACTCAATATTGTTATACTATTATCAATTGGCATCCATTCAGTCATGACAATTAGTAGCCTGAATATCATATTTAATGAGGTCATAAATGTTCTGTTTAGTTGCTCAACTGAGAAAAAGCCTTAGGAAGACAGTTTATTTTTATATAGAATCCCTACTGTGTGGAAACAGGTCATATGGCCCATCAAGGCCACAATGGTCCTTTGAAGAGCAGCATTCAACCCAGACTCACCCCCCCTTACTCTATCCCTGCATTTCCCATGGCTAATCCATCCAATCTACACACCCCATGGACACTATGGGCAATTTAGCATGGCCAATCCACCTAACCTGTACATCTTTGACTGTGAGAGGAAACCCACACAGGGAGAATGTGCAAACTCCACACAGACATTCTCCTGAGGGTGGAATCAAACCCAGGTCCCTGATGCAGTAAGGCAGCAGTGCTAACCATTGAGCCACTGTGCCTTTTCTAGTGAACAGAGATGAAAATCTGAACTACTTCATCTCAAGTTGAGTGAATGCAAGATGTTCCATGTTGCAAAATGCAGTTAGTGATTTTCATGTAATGATTGGATCTGTATCTAATCCTGTGGATCCCTCTTCTACAGAAAGTCTGACTTGGAGAAACAGGGCTATTCACAAACCATCTTGACAGTTGCTGAAGTCATTTATCTGAGCCACCAGCAAGAGCTTCTCAACCATGAAGTAAGAATCCATTCCCTTTAATCTTCTCTAACCAGCCTCCTGTGTAGCACATTTCATTTCTAGGGTTATTTCTTCATCCTCAGGCTTCTAACATATATCTAGAACATTGTCCTCTTTAAACTTAACTAGCTGCCCTCAACTTTTCCATTTCTTTTTTATGGAGAAAGTGAGGACTGCAGATGCTGGAGATCAAAGTTGAAACTTTATTGCTGGAACAGCACAGCAGGTCAGGCAGCATCCAGGGAACAGGAGATTCGACGTTTCGGGCACAGGCCCTTCTTCAGGAAGATTCCTGAAGAAGGGCCTGTGCTCGAAACGTCGAATCTCCTGTTCCCTGGATGCTGCCTGACCTGCTGTGCTGTTCCAGCAATAAAGTTTCAACATTTCTTTTTTATGATAACTCTCATCTTACTGTCAATTGGTTCAAGGTTTACTTTCCCATTTGAAGCATAGGTCTTTTATGATAGCACTGCCAAATTTCATTACCTTATTGTCCTTTCCTCTTGTGACACTCAGTCCACATTTGACAATTGTTTTTACATATTTATATGCAGAGCACTTTAATAATTCTGCTATTCTTGAGCTTCATTACTCATACTTCTTTTCCCTTATGCATCACGTTCTCAAGTTCCTTCCTTATGTTTGCATATTTTCCCAATGATATACTTTTTGCCACGACTTCAATGTCCTGAAATGATCTCCCAGTAAATATATTGCAAACTTTTTTTTAATCAACTGTAATATGCAATTTAAAGTAGGTTTCTTTTTTTCCAATAGTGCATTTTCATTCAGAACTTTTGATATTACTGAGGAAAGCACTGTTACTGATGTACAGTTGGTACAGGAACTTTTATTCCATCTCATCTGAATTAGTCCATTGTTCATCTTTTTTAAAATAAGCCCTGTCCTTATTGTTATACTAAGTTTTTTTTTATTTGGAATTTTAACTCTTTCCTAACATGGTCACTTCTTTTAAGGTGTTCTCTGCAATTAATTCATGATGGTATTGTTTAAAATTTAGGGTACAGATGAGGTTTTTTTTCTCTCTCAGAGTGCGATATGACTTTGGCACTCTTTCTCTCCTTCAGAGGATGATAGAGGAGATGTCACTAAATATTTTTAAGACAGAGGTAGATGCAAGAGAATCGAACGTTATCGTGGGTAGATGGGAATGTAGAACTCAAAACGCACAAAGATCAGCTCTAGTCTTATTAAATAATGGAGTAAGTTCAGGAGATGAAATCAACTTGACAGGTTAAATGCTAAGAGGATGTTTTCCCTCATGGGAAAGTGAAGGTCCAGTGGACATAGTCTCAGAATAAAGGGGCACCAATTTAAGTCTAAGAGAAGAAGGTATTTCCTCTTTCAGATATTTGAGAGTCTTTGGAATTCCTTGTACATTTCTGAGAGAAATAGATTCTTGATCACTTAGGGAATCAAAGATTACAGATAAAGGACAAGTCAGTGGATGTGAGGAATGTTGGATCAGTTGTGATCCTATTGAATGGCAGAGTAAGCCCAAGGAGCTAAATGGCCTACTCCTCTTCCTATTCCTTGTGGTCTTATGATCCACTTCTGATTCTGTTTTGTTTGTTTGAACGGTACTTTAAAGGCAATGTTCTGTTATGAAGCAAGTAAAGTTACACAGAAGACCAAATATAGAGACAAACTGAATTTCCTTTACCACTTCAATGAAACTAGTATCATTGTGCTTGCTCCAATCCTTTGAAGTTATGTTCTGATGTCATATTTTCTTTTCAAAAGTTTAATTTGTCTATCCTTCCATTCTCATGTCACACACAAACTCAAACTAATGAAAATAGCTTACTGCTTCTTAACCTGTAACTCTACATTAGAAGCAACATAGCAGTGAAATTTGGTGGTCTAATGTTAAATTTCTCATTTTAGTTCATTTTGAAAAATGTCTAACAAAGTAAATTAAAATTAAAACTTTACTGTCGTGAAAACATGTATCATTTTTCAACAGCTTTCCACCCCACTCTAACTGATACAGATTTCTGAGGGAGAGTGGGGAGACAAAGGACAGAAACGTGAATTGTGCTTTTTTTTGTTGATGAATAAAAAAAATTTCTGCTAGTTTGTGGTAATTAGTAATCTTGATCAGCAATGCCTTGAGAAACAGGGAACTAGAAACATCCGTTTGACCTATTATCCCTTTAGCATAATTTATTGAGACCCAAAGAGAAATTTGGAATATTTCCCCAACCCCAATTATAGCAAAGGGAGAACTTCACAATGGCCGAGAAATGATTTTGACAACAGTGGTGGAGAATTGCTTTTAGGTGGCACGGTGGCTCAGTGGTTAGCACTGCTGCCTCACAGCACCAAGGTCCCAGGTTAGATTCCAGCCTCAGGCGACTGTCTGTGTGAAGTTTGCACATTCTCCCAGTGTCTGCGTGGGTTGCCTCCAGGTGCTCCGGTTTCCTTCCACAATCCAAAGATGTGCAGGTCAGGTGAATTGACCATGTTAAATTGCCCATAGTCAGAGGGAAATGGGTCTGGGTGGGTTACTCTTCAAAGGGTCGGTGTGGACTGGTTGGGCCAAAGGGCTTGTTTCCACACTGTCAAGAATCTAATCTAATCATATGCTCTAATGGAAGCATGAAGCATTTTTGATTTGCATTAAGTGGGTTATATGGGTCCAGTACCATAATAGACTGAAAAATAAATTTACTCATCATATAGTCCCAGTTACAGATCAGAGAAAAGACTTTAACTGTAATGCTTAATCCTCCATTCCCCAGAGCATAGTTCAATACAGAGGAACCTCTGAATGAGATGGGCCAGAAGTATTCCGTTCAGATAATTGATTATGTGGCTAATTGATTAAAAGCCTCTCCTCTGGGCTCGGACTTTTCTGAAGATTCCTTTTTCCTCACTCTGCCTGCCTTGCTCTCTCTCTGTCTCAGGGTTTGTTTCTGAGCAGACACACACTTGTGTGTAAGGGACCTGCAGCATTGCTGAAGCTACACACCCCCCAACCCCGCCAGCCATTAGTTCAATGGGATTGACACAGTGAGCACTTGCTAAGTCCGCTGTCTGCTCAGAAGACTAGGCAGCAGCACACCGTGCCGCCCCCGTTTGCCCCCACCCACTGTCTGCTCCGCACCCCTCTCCGGGGCAGCTGGACTGGACACCAACAGTAAGACTGCTGCTGCCTTTCTTGGGTGAGTCTCAAAATAGCACACACACAGGCGCACACACACACACCCACATGCACAACCTTTTACTGCAACTTTTTGACAATTTCTACCTTTGCCCTGAACAGGACAATTTTGGAGAGTTTACCTGGGGAAGAGGAGTTTAGGGTACATGCCTGTGCAGAACTCCAGAGAAAGTATCGGGAGAGAGAGAGAGGGCAGGCGGTCAGTCATTTGGAGATGGTGTCTGGGCTCCCATCGATATCCAGGACTGTTCTTGGCAGCATTTCAGTCAGCCGAGTTCATTTTTAAGCATTGTAAACAAAAGACGCGATCAATGTTGAAACACCTCTTTGATGTAATGTTTCTATCGGGACCTTGAGATCATCTTCGAATAATATGAAATTCGGCTAATTGATATTCGGATAATCGAAGTTCCTCTATACTGGGAACTCAGTAATGCAGAAATTTCTTAAGAGGATTGCAATGAAAATGTGTGAAATATTTTGTTCTTACTTTATATCTCTCTATTGTCAAGTTTAATTTTGACGCCGATAGGAATGGTTATTGTTCAACACTACCTAGGACATTGTAAGGATTAATTTCTGTGATTAGAAAATAATAAAACCCATCTTTTGCATATTGGTTTTGAATTGTAATTCATGCAATAAACTTCATCCCTTTAGCAATCAGATGTTCAATCAATTGTTTATGTGTAGCATAGCTAACACTGTCTCCAATCTCATTTTAAAATATTTTAGGCAGGTTGTTCCAAAAAGCATAAGTTCAAACAGCTGCCTCAAAGGTGTAATCCCTGTAAAAGGAGAGAAAGCAGAGAGATATATTCACAGATTTCTAGTTCCCAAATGATACTCTGAACCTTTTCTTTTTCTCAGTCAAATGTCCCAGTATGTGTGAAGTCTTTCAGCATTAGTGTTGTTAGCTGCAAGAATGGAGGTCCTGATTTTGTCACTACAATTACAGTGAAACTGTCAGCGTTCATTGTCACGAATGAAACTGATAGTAATTTCTAGTGTCTGCACATGCGCAGTCAAGCATGGCAATCCAGTAATTACGGTCAGTGATTCTCTGATCCTTCACAGGGTGCACAAAGGCTTTGCAGGTGGATCATTCTTGTAATTACTTGAATTAAAAGTGGCCTATATTTTTAGGGGCTTGCCTTTAGAACGATTGAAAAGATTATGCCTTTTTGTATAACGTATAACTGAGTTGTGACATGCCATATTAAGTGCATATACTGCAGAGCAAATTTTCTGGCCTTGAAAAATTAATTTTAATATGTTTGTGGAACTGAAATTACTTCTTTATGATAAAGTAAGCAACAGATTTTAAAATTGTAAGATCTTTAAATGGTTTTTAAAAATGAAGTTTCAGATATTTCAACCTCTTACTTGATCTTATAAGTATTCCCAATGTTTAGTTCATGGCCTGAACAGTTATAAAACGTGAACAATAATCAATGTCTTTTACTCCTTCGACAGCAAAATGCTGTAGATGCTGGAACTTTGACTTAAAAACAAAAATTACTGGCAATAATCAGATCCTGTGGGGAGAAACAGATACATTTTTTCAGGTTGCTGACCCTTCACTAGAACCATGGAGATATTAAAAAGTAATAGGTTTTGAACACGAGACATACCTAGACAATTTTTCACATTGTCATGGAGATGCCAGTATTGTAACTACTGCAACAGCTTGGCTATAAGTGTATCAAGTTCTGAAGCACTAGTCTTCAGTACTACTGCCAGCATGTTGTCAGAGCTTACAGCTTTTGCAGTATCCAGTGCCTTTAACCATTTCTTGATAAGGAACATGCGGTGAATGAAATTGACTGAATATAGCTGTACCTGTTATACTAGGGCCTCGAGATGAGACTGAAATGGATCATTCACCTGGCACATCTTGCTGAAGGTTTATTTGAATGTTTCAGCCTTATCTTTTGCATAGATGTGCTGGGCTTCCACAGCTTTGAGGTTGGGAATATTTGTGAAACGTCCTCCTGCAGTGAGTTTTGAATAGGTCAAGGGAGAAATTAGACAAAACTGAACAAATAAACACATGAATGACAAAAAATGGACGCAGATGTCATGCTTTAAAATTGTTGAACACAATGTTGAATCTGGAAGACTGTAGCCTGCCAAGCTGCAACAGGAATTATGTTGGCGCCATTGGTATTACCCTATCTCTGAGCCAGAAGCTCTGGGTTCAAATCCCACTCCCTGACTTGATGGACACAGAATATATGTTTATGGTGTGGCCAAACAAGTCAATTATCATCTAGCAAATCCCACGCTAATATTCTTCATATGCAAATTTTCTTCTGCGGGATATACTCTGAGGTAAGTGTCCTTGTTTCAAGGGACTGTCAGTGAGTGCTCTGCTAAAGGAGGTATTATTTGGTGAACTTCAATGAATAACAGTAGCAGGTCAACAACTAAAATGTCAGTGTGGGAAAACATGGAAATTTGAAATAACAAAGAACATAAAGCTTATGGAATATATTAAGCTGTTCTACATTGTTTGCATAGACTGCTTGCTGACATCACTGTTGCTGGATGCCAAGGACCCCCTTGAGTAGAAGCTGGAATTTATGTTAGGAAAAGAGTAATGCATGATCATTAGAACTTTGTAGACATCTTTCATCAGGGTTGGCAGTGAGTGTTGGTGCTTCATCATTGAAAGTAAAACCATGGTCAGTGGAGCAACACATTTTGTGTTAATTCTAAAAACTTCCACCCCGTGGTAAATGCTTTATACTTACTTCAGTGAATCAACAACTCTCTGCATGAATTTGTACGATGTTGTGACTTTTTAACGATGAATTCATCCAATGGATACAGTGGGAGTTGCCATAGCAACTCCTCAGAAAAAGTTTTTGCTATTACGATTGACATTTGTCAACTCACCATGGCATGATTGAGAAAGTAAAAACACTAGTGGCTTTTAAACGACCCAGGACTGTTGCTGAAACCCCTCATGAGCAAGCTTAGTTTCTTTAAATTACATCATTGTTCAAGTCACTGGCTTCAGCAGGGTACTTACAAATACAGTGTTAGGAAAGAGAAGAGCAGCAATCAGAATCAAAATTACATTACAAGGCAGTCATTGCCTTGACGGAAAATAGTTTTGTTTTAAAAAAAAGGTCTCAGGAGACAAAAATAAAACAGTACCAGTAAAACTAGTGGCAATGGTGTGGAAATACAGCACAACCAGCCCTAAGCAATTAAATTGATACAACAAAGAAAGGGCACATGTTTCAACATGTACGCATGGAGCATGATTTATCTTTTAAGTTGTACAGCTGGGATTCAGTGCATATGATGGAATCCTGCTATTAAACATTCTCATTTTTAAAATATTCTGGTTGGTTTTATGAAGGGAGATCAATAATCATCATTTAATAAGGCAATAATTTCCTTATATGGCAGGTTCATGCATCAGAGTTCAAGAACATCTCTGGCTCAATGAAATGTTTGAATTAGATTTTCTATATCATATCATTTCTGCAAAAATTGTGATGTGACGAGATTGCAGAAATGTGGTAAACTGAGCGTTTAGATGAGACCCATTATTGACCAATTATTAACAGGGTTTTTATGGACATCCAATACATATTTCATTTTATAAGCATTGATGGTATTCATAGGAATGTTGGTATCACTCAGGAAGGGAATATAAACAAATGTTTCACATGCACCAGTGACCACAATCAAGCATGCCATTATTTGAGAAATTGTGTCAAATATGCCTGTAAGTGTCATAAACTCAAATAATTCTTTTCTTCTGTTGGAGTTACCATGAACACAAGTGTAATAATGATATTTATTTTAACCTCAGGATTTGCTGACAATATAATGGTCAATCTCTGTAAATAAAAATAAAGATCTGAGGAGCAGGTCTTGGTCAGTCCTGCATGTCCAGTTCAGCCAGGTGGAAAGTTACAGTAAGTCAGTCTGGAAGCTGCAGATGACAGGTGTCTGTTTATTCTTCATTTGAGGCTGTCTCTCGAAGTTGGTCAGGTGCGTTTGGGTCGAGGGTCAGTGCTGACAATCTGTCCCCTGAAGGTGAAGAGGCCGCTGCGATGCTCGAGAAACTGGGGTCGTCACTTCTGAGGAATGGAAGCAGCAAGCTGGAGTGAAAGAAGCAACTCAGTGTATAGGGGGGTGGGGGGAAGATTATAAATCGTAGGAGTGGTTGGTAGTGAGGGACAAGGAGTCACTTATGCTCACCAGTTCCCCTGGCTTTGATGGGGGTGACAGCGTATTGCTATGTCTAGCATGACCACATGGCATGCCTGGGAGCCAGGGGAGATGAACAGTTCAAAAAATGGGTTGGGCGGGAACATGAGGAAGATCAAAGGTTGATGGAGTTGACAGGGAGATCAAGGACGAAGGGAATATGAGGATCACCTAGACTGAGAGCTGAGCCTACAACTCATTCTATGAAGCACTGTTGCCTTCCAACCTCATCTTAATCACAAGGGTGCAGTAGAGATTGAAATGGTGCTAACACACACACAGTAGGAAGAGTAAATAATTCTTCTGAGAAAGTGGTTCACTTTTGTGAGGTGAGGTTCTTCAAAAGGCAACAGCATTAAACAAACATCTGCACGTTATGTGTGAAAGGCATCTGTGTTCACGGAATGCTGTTTGTGTACCTTGCGTATTGGCCTACTGCATTGATTTAAAATCATGCTCTAACAATTATTGACCACATCATTCAACACTCCAAACTTACTAATGGCCACGAGGAGCAGTCAATGTCTTGCAGGTTGGAAAGATTCACCCTTGTTATCCAGTTAGCAATCATGTTCTAAGGTCCCAAAGTTTCTACAGGGTGAAGGAACTGCTTTCTTCACACCTTAGACCACAAAACATCCACAATTGTCCTATACACAATGCTGCCTTTCTTGGATACTATGGGTGTTTGGGGTGAAAAGTCAGGTCCTTATTATTGCTGCCACATGTACAAGCTCCAACTGTATCTGCACCTAAAGACATCAATAATAAATGTCTGTATCAGTGCAATGTCAATGCAGAGGTATCCCATTGGCCTCCTTGTTAAGGGCATTCATGTCATAATGTTTGAAGGAGGCTATTCAAATGTTACTTATGTGTGCTGCGACTGCGACTGATCACATTACTGAGGAGCTGTCTTGCTTCTGACATAGCCCACATGAAACCTTCCCTAGTGGATTCAGTGGCACAGAAGTTATGGGTCCCTGTGGTTGCTGCACTAAGAGCTGTTGCATAGGTGGATGAAGAATACTTCCTTTTGCAAGCCCAGGACCAGCATTAACCTCCAAGAGATGTGAAACTGAAGCCCACTGTGGATTTGGCAGCAGTAAGTGTCCTCATGATGTGGTGAAGGAGCTGGAGTGCCACAGTCACTTATCTATCATAGAACCCCATGCAGATACGAGAGCAGCAGTGTTGCCGTATTCTGTTCAGAAGTGGAGGTCAGAATGTCATATGATGATGTTGTCCAGCACATCTACAGTTCAATGTCTTCTTCCCCAAAGGGCATGGGGTGGGCTCTTGATATCAGGCTAAGACTTTAAAATAACATTATTTATTAGGTATTAATAATCATGGACATGATTATTAATCAGATCCAACATAGAATACATTTTCAGTTGCATGTTACAGTCTAGAGCTGTGAAAGATTATGCTTGAGGCTCCAATACTCTCACTACTCTTACAATCTGCCATCAGCATGTGTTCAAAAGACTTACAGGTTAATCAACCTCTTTGACTTCATTATAAACACACCTTTCTTGGCCATCAGGTCCTGGGGTGGGACTTGAATTCAACCTTCTAGCTCAGGGGCAAGGACACATACTACTTGTGTCAGAAGCCTCATTTTTAATAAGGGGCTGCACTCATCTGCAGATGATGCCATAACTGCAAGCAAGCCAAGGCAAAAGGACTGCTGTTTCCCAGCTCACCAGTAAACAAGATCACAGATGGGTCCTGCTGCAGGGATGCAGATAAGAAGCTCATTTGGGTTATGTGGCAATGCTGCTCCTTTAACAAGGTTATGTTGTCCTTGGTCTGTTTTGAGATGGGTTGTAAAGGCAGAGGTTCTGATTTGTCTGGGATTAGGGACTTTGCCAATGGCTAACACACACAGCCTTCGGCAATAGCCAGGGCAAAGGCTTTTAGGTTTTTTTCAAAAAACACTTATACAATGGAAGGGAAGTGACCAGTTCTCTCAGTTCTTTTTTTTTTACCCTGGTTCGCAGACTGTTTGAAGCTGCTGGGGAAAGAAGGTTCCCTGATTTGACAGATGCTTCTGGCTGACTCTCTCTAACATCTCTCCTGTTAGAATCTGTGTTGGAATTTACCATTTTTTTGCCAAGGGGTGTGTTCATGGGGATGTTGCAGGGAATTGGAACAACTCCTTTGTTAAGTTGCGGGGATATTGTGCTGGCCAGGTTTTCAAAATAGGTGTTATTCCAAACTCGGTTTTCTTTTGCTTGTGTTTCACTCAGTGGGGTGTGAATAAGTGGTGTTTTACTTGAAACCACATAGTTTGACCAGCTACATCACTCCTAGAATGTTACCTTACATCTGCCTAAAAGCAACTGAAAAAAGTTGCATCTGGACTACCTTCTTGAAATGTATTGCGGGGTCTGGCCTGGTCCATAGCTGTAGTACGGAGAATACTGAGCAGGCTGGAGAGCATGTTATCATTATCAAGAATCATGGCGATGGATGGTTCCTGCATGGCATCAGGCTCTATGGAGAGATGGGGATCGTTCTTGTCATTGAACAAGTAGTGGCCAATTCCACAACAGCATTTCCAGACACAGGAAAAGCTCAGACTTGGGGTAAGAGATCTATGTTGATTGCTGTCAACAAACCATCTTTTTTTTGTCATGTACTGTGAAAGAAGTTGTTTCAGAGCTTGAATCCTTTTTTGCAAGATCACACAGACTTTTAGGAAGCAATTTGTGGAGGAAACTTTCTGACTGTGGCTTAGAGGGAAGATATTTGCCATCCTGGCTTGGTATATAGAATCCCTACAGTGTGGAAACAGTCCATTCAGCCCATCAAGTCCACACTGACCTTTCAAAGAGTATCCCATCCAGATCCACCCTCCCAGCTGTATCCCTGTAACACTACATATCCCATGGCAAACCCACATAGCCTGCACATCATGGACAAGTTAGCACAGACTAATCCACCTATCCTGCACATTTTTGGACGGTGGGTGGAGACCACAGGAAACCCTGACAGACACGGGGAGAACGTGCAAACTCCACATACAGTCACCTGAGGGTGGAATTGAACTCAGGACCCTGGTGACTGAAGCAGCAGTGCTGACCACTGAGCCACCATGCCACCCATCTGTAATGATACAAGCATGATAAATAGTATAACACAAGCTCAGACAGCTGCCATCTTGGCTATGAGGCTCAGTGCTTAGAATCTCAGAGGTTCAACTATCTGTCATTGAATAGATTACTGAGGTACCAACGCAAGAGTGGCTGTGGATCCTGGGTGTGGCTGCAGCTTCCTGAATTAATTGCACATCAGCCCGATGTGATCTATGGTGGGCTCCCCAGGGTCTGGAGGTCATGCCCTCTGATCGTGTGGCTAACCAGAGCCAACAGCTGGGCTGCATGCCGCACCAATGGGGATGAGTAGCTGCAGACATCAAGCCATCTGCCAGAGTCAAAGGAATGCAGAGAGAGACTCCGCACTGAAGGAGAGTGAGGGCAGGATGGGCTTCACAAAGTGTTAGGAGGGAATTCAGCAGAAAGATCAGGCCAGCAGTATGGTTCTCAGAACACCTTTCCTGATGTCTGGTCCCTAGATCAGGGACTGAGTGACTTTGAATGAAGGGCTCCCATTTCTTTCCTGCTGGATTCTGAAAGCAATTCCAGCAGGCTTTATCCCACATTGCCAATCATTGAATACAAGTCTTAGCAGAATGAGGCCCTTCAGTGAGCATTCATTACCCATTCAATGGCCTCCATTCACTGTAGGGTGGAAACACTATCAACTAATGTTCCTGTCTCAAACTTAATTAACCTGATTAAATCCTCCCGGGCTCCAAATTTATCTTCCGGGAAGACATTTAATTTCAACCATTGTTTGCGTTGTTGATTCCCATTTGTTATTAGCTGTTTTTGTACAGACCACTCTTTCAGAACATCCAGGAAACACTCTGCATATGTTTTGGTTTAGCGTCCCTCTTGATATACTTTAAAACAAGCACAGAAAGTTTGCAATGTGTGAGGAGCATCAATCAGCAATGAGTCAGCAATGATTCCCAGAAAACCACAAGTGCTCACAGACACTTAATAATCATCACTGAAAATAACAACTGACACATTCTTTAATAGCACTTACTTTGTAGAATGTTTTGTTATATTGAATGGTGATGTGGCAAGATCTCATTATGGTTCCTCTGGAAAGCTAATCATACGATGCGATAGAAAATATTATTTGAACAACATCTGATGGCCACGTTTCATTTTAATGTTACCATGTTAATAAGTTGGCTAACTATTAGCTATCAATTTATCGACAGCATTGGCTGTGCTATTGTATTCAGCTTGATTCATGAGTTCAAAAAACAACGCTCACCATGAAATAAATGCTTGATTGGGCCAGGAACAGCAGCCATGCTTAATATGAAAGATAGAAGAAATATTTTGGATTCATGCTACACCTTTCATGACATCAAGACATCTCACGATGGGTTGGACCTGAACTAGAATGGGTTCAACATCCTTGCTGGAAGGTTTGCTAATGCTGTTGGGGAGGTGTTTAACTGAGCTGGCAGGGGTTGGTCCATAAAATAGATACAAAGTCAGGAACAAGTTCCAGTCAGATAAAGAAGGAATACCGGGACAGTCCAGTAGGGAGAGAAAACATGGGCAGGAGAAGCTGCAAGGAAGGACTGGAAAGCTAAATTGTATCAATTTTAATGCAAGGAGCTTGATTGGTTAGGCAATGAACTTACAGCATTGATCAGCATGTGGGAATATGATGCTGTTGCAAAAACTGAGACATTGTTGAGTGAGGGACAGGACTGGCAGCGCCAGAGTATAAAAGTTTCAGGTCCGATAGACTGGCAGCATGTAAGATTGGTGGGGCCATTATATTATTGAGAAAGGGACGATGCCATAGAATGGTCATCAAATGGGGCCATTTGAGTAGAAGTTAGAAAGAACAAAGTGCGACTACTTTGCTGAGATTATACTGCAGGATTTCCCAAAAGTCAGAGGGAAATAGAGGAGCAGAGATGTAGGGAAATCACAAAAACCCCAGAGAAACAGGATAATAGTTGTTGGGGACTTCAACTCTGCGAACGATAACTGGGATTCCCACCTTAACGTGAAAGGATTAGACAGGATGGAATTTTTAAAGTGCATCCAGAAGAGCCTTTTGTCCCAGTAAGTAAATAGTTGTGGCAGTGTTAGACCTGATTCCAGGGAATGAAGCCAGTCAAATGGTCAAGTTTCAGAGGGTGAGCATTTTGGGGGTAGTGATCTTAACTCCGTAAGGTTCAAATTGAAAGGGGTAAGGATATTACAGAAGTTTTTGGGGGAAGGCCAATTCCTAATCACTGGACAGGACCTGTTGTCATAAACTGGGAACAACTACTGGCAGGTAAGTCTACATTTGGAAAGTGAGAATCTTTTAAAAGTAGCATAGTGAGAATTCAGGGCCAGCATGTTCCTCTAAGAGTGAAAGGCAAGGGCAAGTCCAGGGAACCCTGGATGTCAAGGGATATCAAGAATCAAAAAAAAAGGAGGGAAGCGTGTGTCAGGTACAATGCATTTAAAAAAAGGGAGGCCCTTCAAAATTATAGAGACTGCATGAGGTTGCTTAAAAAATTGAGTTAGGTGGGAAAAGAGGGATCACAAAATATATTTGGCAGATAGAATCAAGAGAAACCCCATGGCTTTTTATAGTAAGAGGATTTCTAGGGAAACAGTGAGACCTATTAGAGACCAAAAGGGCAAACTGTGCATGGAGCCTGTGGATGTGGGTTAGGTCCTCAATGAATATTTCTCACCTGTATTCAGAGAAGAGAGACAATTTGTAGTCAGGAATTTCATTTAGGATGGTGAGGTTCTAAAACATGTTAAAATGAATAAGGAAGAGGGATTAGATATTTTAGCATGGATAAAAATGCATAAATTCCTTGGGCCTAATGTGATGTATCCCAGGCGGCTATGGGAGGCAAAGGAAGAGATTACTGGGACAGATATTTAATATCTCATGGGCCACAGGTGAAGTGCCAGATCACTGGAGGATAGCTAAAGTGGTTTCTTTGTTAAAGAAAGGCAGCAGGGATAGACCACCTAATTACAGACCAGTGAGTCTGATGTTAGTGATAAGGAAATTAGTAGAAAAAATTCTGAAAGACAGAATTAATCAACATTTGGAAAGGCAAGGATTGATCAGGAATAGTCAAGACAGATTTGTTGGAGGGAGATCCTGTTTATGAAAATTAATTGAGGTTTTGAAAAGGTGACTAAATATATTTATGAGCATCATGCACTTGATGTATTTTCCATGGACATCAGTAAGGTGTTTGTCAAGGTCCCACATGGAAAGCTCATCCAACAGCTAGTTGGCAAACTAGATCCAAAATTGGCTTGCAAACAGGAGGCAGAGGATGATGCTGAAGGGATGCTTTTGTGACCAGAAGCCTGTGACCAGCAGTGTACCAGAGGAGTTGGTGCTGGGATCTTTGCTGTTTGTCATGTACATTAAGGACTTGGATGTGAATTTAAAAAAGGTATAATTAGTGCCTTTGCAGTTGAAACAAAAATTGGTGGTGTTCTTGATAATGAGGATAGTCTCAGCCTACTGATACTCCCAGTGTGAGTTGATGCATTTCTAGAAAGTGAAGGATATACACAATGAATGTTAAATCCCTAGGGAGTACTGAGGAACAAAGGGACCCTCATGTCCAATTGCTAGATCCCTGAAGGTGACAGTTCCAGGTAGACAGGGTGGTGAAGCAGGCATATGTGGTGCTGCCTTAATTAGCCAGGGTACAGAAGACAGGGGCAAGGATGGTTTTTTACAACTTTATAAGACATTGATTCGGTTGCATGTGGAATACGGTGAGTGTTCTGGCTGCCACACTGTCAGATAAGATGATTGAACTGAGGAGGATGCCCAGGAGATTCACCAGGATGCTGACTGGGATGAAAAGTCTCAGTTATGAGCAGAGGTTGACTCAGCTGGATTAGTTTTGCTTAGAACAGAGGAGTCTAAGGGGGGAATCTGATTGAGGATTACAAAATGAGAGGCAAAGATTAAGCAGTTCATGAGAATCTTCTCCCCATGGCAGACATGTCTACGACCAGACGGCAGAGGTTTAAGGTGAGGACTAAGTGGTTTGGAGGCGATATGAGAAAATCATTTCCATTCAGAGGGTGATAGAAATATGGAAGATGCTGCCTGAGGAGGAGGGGGAAGGTGGAGGCAGGTATTCTCGCAACATTTAAGAAGCATCTGGATGTGCAAAGGTATATAATAGGCTATGGACCAAGTGTCAGTGAATGGGATTAGTGTAGTTTGGTGTTTGTTGGTCAGCATAGACATGGTGGGCCAAAGGCTTTACAACACTATGACTCAATAATTCCATGGCAAGGCAATCTTGTATACATTGTGTCAGCTGTGTCTCACCACTCTACAGCTGAGGAGAAACATTGATTCTTTTGCAAATTCACTATATACTGTAGTCCAGCTCAGATCCAAACATCAGCACATATTGGGGTATGGCACACATGCTTCCCAAACCACCTAGCTAAAGGGTGGTAACCATAGTGACAACTGACACTCGGCAATTTAATTATGGGAGCAGCAATACTCGATTTCTGCTCTGAGGGAGGTCCTGCCTTCGACATATACCAGCTAATTAGATGGCTGGCAGCTCTGTAATGCCTGTTGTGCCAGGAAGGAGTGATGGTCACTAATGAGATTAAATGAAGTCCCAGTGAAGAGGAGCTAGTCTAGGACATCGCCAGGGTCAAGCTAACTGCTCAGGTGAGGAGGTTAGGGTGGATTTGAGAAACCAGGAGATTAGGTATGAGCAAAGGATGACCTTGATGAAGGTGCTTTATATTGGTACAAAGGGCCCACAATTTAGGCCCTTCCCCACTCCCACCCCCACACCCCACCTGCCTACCCCCTCTGCGGGACAGGAGTCTGCACAGCCTGATTCAATGATGAGTCAAAACATCAAAGTACTGTAATTAGTTTTAACTTGTAGTTCCAAATTGTATCTTTCCAGTCAACAATGACTGCAAATGTAAATGAAGTGACAGTCTGGAACAAGAGACAGTCAGGTAGAATGTGACATATTAAGTGTCAAAGAAACTTCAACAGACTGGGCTGTGATCTCTTTTGATTACAAAAATAAGAAGGGGCTGACAAAGCCTAATTAAATACAAGCCATCCCCATGCAGATTGCCTTTTTGGAATATACAAGCTAAACTTGCAGTTAGGGTATTTATAAGGCAAACTTCATCTTCACTGTGGGAATAGATACACTTGTGTATGGCATCCTGGACCTGGGCATTAATGTGATGTGAAGTTCACATTCGATAAATTACTCTCTAGTTACCCCTGTTTCACAGGTTAAGGAAGACTTTCTCTCACTTGGAGTACTGCAAACCAGTTTAAAAGGAATCAGGACAAAAGAATTTCAATCAATTTACAAAATTGAGTGTATCAAAGTCAATGGTTCCACTACCAACATCAACGCTGGTAACCCCAATGCAGTGGCTGCAATATTAATCAGTTTGCAAGCAATTCAAAGATCGATCCATGTATTTACTTGTTAACTTTTATCCTTTTGGATTAGATTACTTAGTGTGGAAACAGGCCCTTCGGCCCAACAAGTCCACACTGCCCCACCCATACCCCTACATTTACCCCTTCCTAACACTACGGGCAATTTAGCATGGCCAATTCACCTTACCTGCACATCTTTGGAATGTGGAATTTCTAATCAATGTGCCTACATATTGTATTACTAAGTCTCCTTAAGTTTATTCATAAATAAACTCATTTATTGTTAACTCAAAGCCTGATTCAAGTGGCTACTTTTAAAACATGCATTCATTTGTGTATAAGAGAGAGATATCCACAAGGAAAAGGATCCCTTTAAAATTAACAATGTTACCATTCACAATGGGGTGGTTAAATAAAGAAAAAGAACCAGTTCAAATCTCCTCACCAAGAGGCTTAACTGTTTGAGGTGTTCTGTCAGGAACAAATTATAGATTGAGGAACCTCAGCTGAGATTCAGTGGTAACAAGGTCAAGCTGTCAACTACCCACCTGACCTGGGCCTACCCTGCTGTGGATTTCTTTTTAATGTGGCCCTGAGGTGGTCATTAATTGGATCTAAAACCTACCATTAATCTAACTGACCCTTAAACGCTGAAAAAGTCGTCTTAGTAAGAGGATTAAATGATAACTTCCAGGATGTGGACAAGAAAGGTTTCTTAGCAGCATTAGAAACAACACTGAAAGACAACAAACTCAAGAAAACTAGCAAACCATTAGGCAGACAGTCACACTAACATTAAGCAGGAAAAAAAGGAAACACTCTATACACAAGGAAAACACTAGAAGGACTCAATAGATAAAAATATTATCATCCTGTCTGCAGACAAAGGACGCTTGACAGTCATTTTAAACCGAAGAGACCACATTGAGAAGGTGAACGCAATACTTGCAGGCACTGACACTTACCAACTGGTGGCAATAGACCCGACCCCACAACTAGAGAACTGAATCACAGCCCTACTCAAAAAAATGAAACCAGACGAATCCAACAGACCACTTCTACGGATTACCCAAAATTCACAAACCAGGAGCTTCCCTCAAACCAATAATCATGCTACCTGGAACACAAACACAGATTAGCCAAGGAGATACATCAAAGACTAAAATACTTAGTCAAAGACTCACACCACTCCACCCCAGAATTGCTGAATACCAAAGACACCAAAAAGGAAGGGGATGATATAATGGTCTCCTTTGATGTAAAAGCCCTGTTCACATTCACCAACATCAACCTGGCTAAGGAAACCCTGACTACACTATTATAAGAACCAAAGACACATACACCAAACACCACCAACTTCATCAGCAAGGACAGTATTGCCAAGCTAGTGGACCTATGCCTTACCATCCACTTCACCTTCAACAACAAAACCCAACCATAGACCAACGGATTACCCATGAGATTTCCGATATCAGGGTTCTTAGCAGAGGCAGCAATGCAGAGACTTAGACAAACAGCTCTGCCAACCATCCAACCCAAACTCTGGGTCCTCTACATAGACAAACAGCTCTGCCAACCATCCAACCCAAACTTTGGGTCCTCACCTTTGTCATCACTCATTGAAAGAAATTAGAGAAAACTTTCAAGACCATCAATAATACCCTTACTCACAAAGTTCTCTACAGTGCAGGAAAACAACAACAAACTGCCTTTCTTCGATGTCAGAGTACAGCGAACAGCCAATGGCGAACTTCAAACTAGCATCTACCAGGAAAACACCACATATGGCCCAAATACTGAACGACAGAAGCAATCATCCCAACACCCACAAACGAAGCTGTATTAGAACATTTTAATAAGCCACCACACATTGTAGCACAGAGGAACTACGAAGAGCAGAGAAAAATCACCTATACAGCATATTCAAAAAGAACAGGTACCCAATGAACACAGTCTGCCGATTTTCTCAGCAACAGACCCAAACAAGCAGACAAACACATCCAGAAACCCTAGCCACTCTCCCCTACAAAGATACCTCAGAAATGACTGACAAACTCCTCAGACCTCTTGGAATCATGGGAGCCCACAAACCCACCGACACAGTAAAACTGCAGCTAGTGAATTTGAAAGACCCTATACAGACAACAAACAAAATGAATGTCATTTACAAAATACCTTGCTCAAACTGTAATAATTCCTACATTGGACAAACAGGCAGAAAACTAGCTAGCAGGATACATGAATGTCAACTAACCACAAACAGACATGATCCACTCTCACTAGTGTCCTTACATACAGATGAAGGACACCACTGACTGGGACATCCATCCTCGGACAAGCTAAACAGAGGCATGCACAAAAATTCCTAGAAGCATAGCATTCCAACCAGTACTCTATCAACAAACACATCAACTTGGACCCCATTTACCACCCTTTGAATAAAAGAAACAGGAAATGACATCACCATAGGAAATGACAATCCCAACCCAAGAAACCTAAACACAAATAGAAAGCGGATCACTAACACCAGTGCTTCACTGGAAACTCATTGATGATGTTAGCTAATATGGTGACAAAATGTCTGAAAATGAACCTTTCAACTCAGCAAGCAAACTTACATCCACAGCCTCAACTGGAGGTACAAATCTTCTCAAAACTCTCCAGCATTTAATCCTCACATTTGGATAATATGTTTGATCTTTAATTTTTAAAAATATACACAAAAGAATGCAATGAGAATATGCTTTAGCATTATCTTCCAATGAGTCTTTAAATCACATGTTTTATTGACTCATTTATATATTCATAAACAACTGTTAGAATTGCAATGTTTCAGACTGTCATTAGAAAAAAGATAATCAGCACTTATTTTTATGCACACACAGTCCATTATCAATGATAAATCAATCATGTTTTAGTCATTTGTATTTAAACTGACCAAAACCATTATAATTCTGATAGCTCTCTAAATATCAGGTATCTAATAGAAATATTGTAAGGGGAGATTAGAATATTTTTTACAGGATATAATTTTGGTAGCTTTACTGCTCATTGTGCTTAAAATGTATTTGTAGCATACTTAAATGCTTGTTCAGAAAGCTGTTGTGACATAATGCCTTGCACAGTAAAATTATTTACCAAACAGGGACTCTTACAGCTGTAATTATAAGTGTAACATTATGCTGTAAGAAAATGTTTTTAAATATGCTATTAGGACCTCATCCTAATAAAAGTTAAAACAGGAAACAAAACTGCTGGAGAGTTTTGAGAAGATTTGTACCTCAAGTTGAGGCTGTGGATGTAAGTTTGCTTGCTGAGTTGAAAGGTTCATATTAGTGGGCGGCATGGTGGCACAGTGGTTAGCACTGCTGCCTCACAGCGCCCGAGACCCGGGTTCAATTCCCGCCTCAGGCGACTGACTGTGTGGAGTTTGCACGTTCTCCCCGTGTCTGCGTGGGTTTCCTCCGGGTGCTCTGGTTTCCTCCCACAGTCCAAAGATGTGCAGGTCAGGTGAATTGGCCATGCTAAATTGCCCATAGTGTTAGGTAAGGGATAAATGTGGGGGTATGGGTGGGTTGCGCTTCGGTGGGTCGGTGTGGACTTGTTGGGCCGAAGGGCCTGTTTCCACACGGTAAGTAATCTAGGTAATCTAATAGGTACTGCAAATTGTTGCAATTTTTATAATGAAGCAATAGGAGTAGTTTCAATCTCCCAAAATTATTATTAATAATAATGTTTTTTTGTTTCAATCATTCTTCCCTACAGAAGTTATCTGAAACAATATATGCTTGAAACAACTGAAGTATAAAGTCAGCTCAAAGATCCCTTATTAGTTGCTAGACATTAAACAAACCCTAAATGTATTGTAATTATTCAACATTGGGACTAATTGAATTTTTTATGAAACACATAATAGAAAAGACAGTGAAAGGCATTTTAGAACTAAAATCATAAATTCAGTTTTCAACTCTCCTTTTTCAGATGTCATGTTTTACAACTTTGATGATAGTAGCTCAACTTTTATAGTCTTTGGTCTTTATATTGTTGTCGAATCTTACAACCATTTTGTTTTTTAAACAGTTGATCAATTTCTTCCCTTGTCTCCCTCTTGCTATGCTGCTCTGAATAATATCAGTCACTACTATTGTAAATTGGAGATCCCTTTAAAACTGTGCGCTTTAAATTCCAAATTCAGTACTTCCTGTGTAGCATGAGGCCTCATTTAACTGTGTTATGCAGCAACTAACCTTCAACAAACATAAACAGAATATTTATCAGGTACCACTCTACCCTATAAATGAAGAGTGTTTTTGAAAATAAGTAAGTTTTTTTTATAGAGTCATAGAGCTGTACAGCATGGAAACAAACTCTTCGGTCCAACTTATCCATGCCAACCAAATTTTCTAAATTAATCCAGTCCCATTTGCCAGTATTTAACCCATATCCTTCTAAACCTTTCCTAATCATATACCCATCCAAATGCTTTTTAAATGTTCTTATTGTTCCAGCCTCCAGCACTTAGAAGGAATGAAAACTAACCTTCAAATGGTGGTTGTCAAGGGGACTCTGGTCATCTAACATCATGAGTAACTGCTCCATGAACAATGGCTGAAATAACTGTACAGAGGCCAGTATCCTGTCACCAAGTTTCCCCCTTTATTTACATGTGCACAGTACACCAGCTGTAGACATGCAGCTCAGAGTCAGTCCTCTGAACTGAGGAGATTTTGAACCCCATTTTATTGTGGTCAGCCAGGAATTCCTGATTGGCCCAGGTTAACAACCCCAATCAAGGATCTCATAGTCGATGAGATCCACCTGGTACCAACCACTACATTTATCAAAAGCATTCAGGCAAATGATTGATACATCATAAGGTACTTGCTTGAGAAATAGGATATAACAAAAAATGGTCAAGGGCAAAGGGGAGTCCTTATTGGGCAGTCTGCATCTGGATGTCCTCATGGAGTGGTCCTCATCAGGTATTTCTAACTGGGTGATCCTCAGAGAGCTGTTTTCTCCACTTGGAAAATGAACCATAAGAAGGGAAGGAAGACCCAGGGAAGAGTTTCCTAACATCTTGGTTAGAGAGCAGAATGCTGCCTTCACAACCTTAAGGAGACTGACACATCCAACGTTAACAGCCTATTTCTTATCTAGGATCAGAGAACTAACACTAATTGCCATGGTTGTATACTTTCCTTTGTCTAATTAACTGCTGCTTCTTAACAAGCTCAATAGCTATCAGAAAATTTCTACAAATTATCACATGCTTATACTAGGTGACATAGATCACAAACACCCCAAAATCAACATTGCCAGGTGTTTTAGCCTTTTTCTACCAAATGCATGCTCAAGGAATTGTCATCTCTTAGTGATCATTTATAAAAATTCTGCACGTAGCCTGCTTTGCTGAAAACCTCCTCATTAGTTATCCAAATAATTCCCATTACACATCTTGGAAACCATCCCACTTTGCCTTTCATTTATCTTGTATTGTCTTGCTTATATTCCAAATTGGCAAGCATTCAGTAGTGTTGACCAGATGCAATGTTTTAGTAATGTTTTATTCTATATTCACTGAGGAAATTCTTATTCCTAAAGAGCTCAGCTATTAATATGAAGACTGTTTTAACAAGTATTATGCAATTCCTTCTGTCTTGATCGCATTTCCAATCAGTCGTTATTCAGTTATCCAGATGAGAATATTATTCTATTTGTTTTATTTCTTCTGATGCACGTTTTCATGAGATGTGGCTTTAACTGTCAAGGCTAGCACTTTTTACCCATCCCTTGAGACCAGTTTAGGCCAACAGAAATGTGGTTGACTACTGAATTATTTGTCATCTGTGATGTTTTCAATTCAAGTGATTGAATTGATAGCTGGTCACTATTTCAAACATTTTCTCATCTGTTGCATTCTATTTAATCTTGCCAACAGGCTTCTTTTTGAAGGTTCTTGATCATAATATGCAACAATGGCAAAGGACTTTAGGAATTTGGCAAAATTCCAAGATTGATAAATAGAGTGGAACTTTCCCAATTCCTATTAAAGTGTTTTGTTAAGTGTGATTCACAGCAACCTAGGGGTGACATGGTGGCTCAGTGGTTAGCACTGCTGCCTCACAGCACCAGGGACCCAGTTTGATTCCAGCTCAGGTGATTGTCTGTGTGTAGTTTGCACATTCTCCTTGTGTCTGTGTGGGTTTCCTCTGGGTGCTCCGGTATCCTCCCCCAGTCCAAAGATGTACAGGTTAGGTGACTTGGCCATGCTAAATTGCCCGTAGTGTTCAGGGATATGTCGGCTGCATTAGTCAGGGGTAAATGTAGCGTTGCAGAGGAATGGGTCTGGGTGGGTTCCTCTTTGGAGGATCAGTGTGGATTGTTGGTTTGAAGGGCCTGTTTCCACACTGGAGGGATTCTAAGATCTGCTATGGGGTGAGATGCCCTTTCTCCTGGTATCTTCCACTGCTCAGCTCATTAAGTATACAACTTGACCCTTGATGTGACAGCTGATCTGAAAACAATCAGGATGATGTAGTGAGGCTAGTGGGTACCAATGCTGATTTCTGGGGGAAATGTGTTGAGCAACTCAAAGTGAGTGAGTGCTGAGAAAGCAGGATAAGAACCAAAAGATGCATCCTACATAGTTGCATGAGATGTTTGTGTTACTGTACACAAAGTGGCCTGGTAGACACAGGTGAGTCATAGGTTTCCCTCATACCCAAATTCAAGTGTTGAAGGTCTGAAATGGTGTAAGTGTTAGTGCAACAACATGCATGACAGCATGGTGAAGCTGCTGCCTTGCCAGTGGAGACCTGCTGCTATGAATTGTTGAAGGTGCCCCTTGCAATGTATGGATGTTGTTGTACAGACACAGTTGATGTTAGTTGAGACGAGCATTCAGCAAGCTGTAGCTATCAGGTATCTGCAATGACATACATGCTGGGAATTTGAATCTTCTATTTTTTTCAGGGAAGGAGAGAATTGGAAGTGGTGAGTTGGAGCTTTAATAGATGCAAAGCATGGAAACAAGGTCATCACTATTTAATGGTGAGATGTTTAAGTTTCCATTTAAAACCTGAGTGGAAAATCAGACAAATGTTTCTCAACGTTCAGATGCTGACTTTTTTCCTTCTCTCCATATTTTCCATCTTTCTCGCCAATGATCATGTCATACCAGGGTGGTGAAAATCCCATCCATACCATTGGAATTATCAGAATTTCATCTTTCTAGCAGGTAGTCAGTGAGATTGTGTCGCTGGAAAAGCGCAGCAGGTCAGGCAGCATCCAGGG
This sequence comes from Chiloscyllium plagiosum, assembly GCF_004010195.1. NCBI lineage: Eukaryota > Metazoa > Chordata > Chondrichthyes > Orectolobiformes > Hemiscylliidae > Chiloscyllium > Chiloscyllium plagiosum. Next base: position 114,721,687 of record NC_057713.1, on the reverse strand, counting down.
AACAGGAGAATCGACGTTTCGGGCATAAGCCCTTCTTCAGGAAATTCCTGAAGAAGGGCTTATGCCCGAAACGTCGATTCTCCTGTTCCCTGGATGCTGCCTGACCTGCTGCGCTTTTCCAGCAACACATTTTCAGCTCTGATCTCCAGCATCTGCAGACCTCACTTTCTCCTCCAGTCAGTGAGATTGGACAGCTGCCTGCATTTCCAGCCCAGCCATGATGACAATACATTTGCTGGGCCTTGGGACGGGCTCCCACCAGCACTGCAGCGAGGGAGTGAAAGAGGGCGTTGACCATTTGAAAAGGTAAGAGAACCTTAAGCAAGGCCTCCGCTGAGCTTTTAGTAAGTACACGTTGCAGCTAGCCTGCTCGGCCAAACTGAATTCTGGTTACGTCAATACACAATTCTTTCTCTTCATCATTACGTTTCTAATTTTTCCTTCTGAAAGCTTAAAGACGATCACAAATCTTTTCCTGGAAGATCTGCAGAGCAATGTTAACAGGAGGATGAAAGAAAATCTTAGAACTTTGAGACACATTAGGTATTGCAAGAGTTAAATTACACCATTTTGTTTTCTTTGTCAGAACAGCTGTTCTGTTGAATGTCAAAAGTTTGGACTACATACGTTGGGCTATCACCAATGGTCTTGTGTGTGACAAAATTGACCTGTATATTTTCAGGTCAGAAAAGAATATGGGAGGCTCTGAGATGGCTAAGTCTTATATTCATGTGTCAGTCCTTTAGGATTGAAGATGCCTTGCTTCCACTGCAGTATGATGTTTACTGAAATTGCTCGCAAGTCTAACCGTCAATCAGCAGGCATGGCCATAGGTAGAGTGGATGTTTCATTTATCTGCTCTGTCTGTGACTTGATTTCACATTCCTCATGGAGCCCCTTGATGTGTTTGATGTCTTCCTGAATGACCTTTCTTTAGTTTGGTCAGTAACAAGGTAGGGACTCCCATGAGTTGGTGGGGGTGTTTGATGTCATCAGAGATGTTTTGAACACATCCTTAAAACATTTCTGCTCCAAGTCTCCTGCCACAATCAAATTCAGAGTAGAGAAACTGACTCAGGAGCCTTGTTTTGCATTTCAGTCCTAGGCTACACTGGCTGGTTCTTAAGAAAGGTCTGGAAATGAACCTTCGAGCTCAGCGAGCAAACCTACATCTAGAACCTCAACCTGATCTACAAGTCTTCTCAAAACATCTTGCATTATATTCAGTGTTTCAAGATGGCAGAGCATGGTGACAATTTACATATAACATGCAAAAAAAACTTTTCACTGTATTTTTCTATACATCCAAATCTAAATCGAATCTCTCCTCCTGTTCAGTACGCCACCACTCCAAGGCTCAGCAATAAGCAATCAGGGCTCATGTGTAACGTTCAGAAGTTCCACTTCACCTCATAGACCAGGATACATGAACATCAACTAGCCACAAAACAACACGACCCTCTCTCACTAGTACCCTTACATACAGATGAGGAAGGAGTTGCAAAGTGTGATGCTGGAAAAACACAGCAGGCCAGGCAGCATCCGAGGAGCAGGAGAATCGGATGTTTCGGGCATAAGCCCTTCTTCAGGGTCCAATTCTCCTGGTCCTCGGATGCTGCCTGGCCTGCTGTGTTTTTCCAGCACCACACTTTTCAACTCTGGTCTCCAGCATCTGCAGTCCTCACTTTCTCCCCATACAGATGAGGAAGGATACCACTTCGACTGGGACAACACATCCATCTTAGGACAAGCCAAACAGAGACACACAAAGTTTGTGAGAAGATTTGTAGCTCGGGTGCTCGTTGTTGTGGTTCTGTTCGCCGAGCTGGGAATTTGTGTTGCAGATGTTTCGTCCCCTGTCAAGGTAACATCCTCAGTGCTTGGGAGCCTCCTGTGAAGCGCTTCTGTGATGTTTCCTCTGGCATTTATATGAAAGCAACCACCCCAACACACACAAAAGAAGTTGCATCAAGACACTGTTCAAAAGGGCCACAACACACTGAAGTACACCAGAACTGCAAAAAGAGGAAGAAGAACACCTATACAATGTATTCGCCAAAAACGGACACTCGCACAATTTCATCAACAGATGCCTAAGGGAAAGACAACGGAACGAGGACATGCTGCAACCCAAAGGACTAGCCACACTACCATACATCAAGAGCATTTCCAAACTGACAGGCAGACTACTGCGACCACTAGGATTCATAACAGCACACAAACCAACAGCCACTCTCAGACAACAACTCACCAGAACGAAGGACCCGATACCCAGCATGAGCAAAACCAATGTAGTGTACAAAATCCCATGCAAGGACTGCACAAAATACTACATAGGACAAACAGGAAGACAGCTAATGATCCGCATCCATGAACACCAACTAGCCACGAAACGACACGACCAGCTATCCTTAGTAGCCACACACGCAGATGACAAGCAACATGAGTTCGACTGGGACAATATTGCTATTATAGGACAAGCCAAACAGAGGACAGCCAGGGAATTCCTAGAGGCATGGCACTCATCCACAGATTTAATCAATAAGCACATCGACCTGGACCCAATATACCGGCCACTGCAACAGGCAGCTGGAACTGACAACCAGAAGTGGCAGAGACAAACCACTATAAATGCCGGAGGAAACATCACAGAAGCACTTCACAGGAGGCTCTCAAGCACTGAGGGTGTCACCTAGACAGGGAATGAAACGTCTGCAACACAAATTCCCAGTTCAGCAAACATAGACCACATGAGAATTCCTAGAAGCATGGCATTCCAACTGGAACTCTATCAACAAATACATTGAGTTAGACCCCAACTATCACGTCACCACAGGAAATGACATCACCGGCACAAAGAAACCCAAGCATATAGATAGAAAGCAGGAATTATTCGCAGTATTTTGCCGGGAGGCCCACTGAAGATGTTACCTAGTAGGGTGACGAAATGTCTGGAAATGAACCTTCCAGCTCAGTGAGCAAACTTACATCCATAATGCAAGATTTTACTACATTACAGTTCATCTTTCACTCTTCTTCTTCTTGTTCCTCCTGTGATGCTCCTCCAATCCCTGCTTCACATTGACCCTGGTCTCTGGAAGGTACTCCAGGGTCTGAGTTACAGCCTTCGCCACCACAATTCTGAGATCGCTGTGTCAGAGCTGGAAGCATGGGCCTGGGATGCACGAGTTCTGTACTTCCTGTTCCCCATCTGACAACCCTCCAGATGCTGCTGCCACTGCCGGCATCTGTTTCGTTCGGTGGTGCTTCCACTCTCTCAGGCACTTGGGCCCAGCTTTGGATCTGGAGCTTTGGCTCAGTTTGTGAGTCCAGGCCGGGAGAGCCAACCGGGACCTGCTCCCAGAGACCATAGGCTTTGATGGAGCCATGTCCAGCTCAACGTGATGTTGCTGTCACTGCTCAGACCTCCTCCTTCACTCATCACTCTCCAGGCTTTGAAGAAAGGAAAACAAAGAAAGAAAAAGAATAAAAAAATTAATGACAGGAGATGGATATGGAATATGTATTCACTGACCTTGATGGTATGAGGTCATTGAAATCTTTTGCAGGATTGCAGCCAAGTCTTTGCTTCAACTCTGGGAATTTTACTCCCTCTGCAGAGTACATGCCTTTAGGACTTCCTGAATCACTGTAGGAACATTGTGTTTCTAGTCATTTTGACATTGTGGTCTAAAGCCTCTTGTTCTCTAACACAGAGCCGGGAGCCCTCTCTCATTGCTCATTGCCCATTGTTCTTCTTTTTCCTTTTCTCAATTATTTTAACACATAGTTCCACCAGCTACTGCAGCCTGATTATATTTTTCCTTTAAGAACGACACGTGCCTTTAAGAAATAGAAGCTGGTTATAAGTGATGCTAACTATACTCACACCTAGATGCCCTATAGTGCATACAGCTGGGCAGCAGCGTGTTTCACACTGGCTCTATGCTACACACTCATTGAGATGAGAAGACAGAATGACGTTTGTATGCTGCCTGTACTACATTGACCAGATGCAAGACGATCTAACATCGAAATCCCCCCTTTCTGGCTTTGCATCCTTTGAAAATTTTAGCTCATTATCTTGTCAGTATTACACTGGACTTTGCAATTTTGGCTCCTGCATTTCCTGTGTTGTTACTATGTGTCGACTTCAAAAACACTTAATTGGTTGTGAAATTGGGATAACTTGAGGTTGTGAAAAGTTCTATATAAATACGTTTCTTTTTATTTCAGAAAGAAAATCTCCTGGACGTGGCCTGCATTATGGTCCTGAAAAGTGTCAGGGCTCAGGTTTCTAAACCTTTCATCAGTGAAGAGACTAGGTAGAACAATATAAATAATGGAAGGCATCTTATTATGAAGTGCCAACGGGAAAGTACATTGCTTGAATGTATTATTTATTCTCTGCATTATGTGATGCCTGGCATTTGATATGTACTTTCTGGAGTTCAATGGTCAACTGACTCCAAAAACCTGCTGTGGTACAAAAAGCTTTGAGGAGCAACTCCTATCAGGACTGTTATGAGCAAGACAATATTCTTCCAGAAAATCCTGGCACATCAAGCACTTCTTTTGTAGCTAATTGAGTCTGGGATGGCACAATGGTACAGTAGCTAGAACTACTGCTTCACAGTGCCAGGGACGTGGGTTTGATTCCAGCCTTGGATAATTGTGGAGTTTGCATGTTCTCCCTGTGTCTATGTGGGTTTACCCCACAGCCCAAAGGTTTGCAGGTAAGGTGGATTGGCCATGCTAAACAGAAATTGCCCTATCGTGTGCTGTTTAGCAAGGATAAAAACTTCTTGTGGGGTTGGGGGGTGGGGTGCTCTTCAGAGGGTGATTGTAGACTCGATGGGCCAAATGGCCTATTTCTGCACTTTCGGGTTTCTAGAAGAAGCATTACTGCATTCATTTTAAAAACTGCTAATAAATAAAGCTGGTGTATTGCATGGGTAAGCCAAGGAGAATATTTCAGATTCCCTGGACAGCATACACCACACATACCCTGCTGTGCCAAATCACACATAGAATATAATCCACTCAGTTATCACACTTCAGACTGAGATGCTCGTGACAGTAAGCACTAAATATGAAGTGGTCCTCTCCATTTCTTCAGATGCCTGAGTTTATACTGTATGTGTTTTTATCGCAAATAAAAACCTTCACAATAGCAACTAGGTTGATTTGCCTTTGTGTATAAGTCAGTCCTTTTTGCAGAAAATTTGCATGTTAATGAATATGTTTTCCTTATTCTTAATTTATGCTTGGATTGCAACAGGGTGCTTCCAACACACATAAGCCAGAACTGTCTTCCCCTGTTGTTGGCTGCCATCTTTAGCAGGTGTAATGTATGAGGGCATCTTAAAGAGGGAATAAGGAGCCATCTCATGAAATACAAACTAAAAAGAGAGTTGTAAAGGCTCTATAGAGATTACTTCTGAAAAATCAATTTAACTTGTTTGAGTGAAAACAAATTGAGTGCACAAGGGGAGTTTTGAGTAGATACATATTTAGAACAGAGGGAAGGGTTTTTTAGACCAGGCCACGTAAGACCTGTATCCACAAATTTAAAAGACATGGAATGGAATCTCACTGGGACCTGATTGACATGGGCTGAGTGAGGTTTGTAGCAGAATCATATGAGAAGTCCAGTGAAGTTTATCTCAATGTCAGGAACAACTCAACGCATCTTTATGCATCTGCAGGCAGTGAAGCAAGTTTCTCACGAAGCAGCAGTGAGTTACCAATTAAGGAGGATTAGAGCTTGTTAAACACCTTATTAACAGCATAACGCAGCTCATTAATATTCAGCTTCCTATTTTACCAAGCGTGCTGAACAGACTAGTTGTCAAGAATTTTTGATGTCAGAACGGTAACCTTTACTTGATGATGGAGAAGCGCTCCGAAAGCTTGTGATTTCAAATAAACCCGTTGGACTATAACCTGTTATTGTGTGATTTCTGACCTTGTCCACCCAAATCCAACACCAGCAGCTCCATCTCATAAGACCATAAGATGTGGGAGCAGGATTAGTCTGATCTGTTTGATCATAGTTCATATGTTTCTCAACCCCAATTATCTGTCTTCTCCCCATAACCCTTGATGCCCTTATCAATCAAGCACCCATGCATCTCTGTCTTAAAAATGACTTAGCCTCAAGAGCCTCTGATGCAGTGAATTCCACAGATTAACCACTCTATGATTGAAAAAGTTTTTCCTCATCCCAGTTCTAAAGCTTCATCCCTTCACTCTGAGGCTGTGCTCTTGGGTCTTAGCCTCTCTTACCAAACATCTTCTCCATGTCCACACTATCCAAGACTACCAGTATTCTGTAAGTTTCAATGAGATCCCTCTCTCATCCTTCTAAAGTACATCAAGTACAGACCAGAATCCTCAACCACCCCTCATATGATAAGCTATTCATCCATGTGATCATTCTTGTAAACCTCCTGTGGATCCCCACCAATACCAGTATATCTTTGCTTAGATACAGGCTCCTAAACTGCTCACAATATTCCAAATGGAGTCTAACAAGAGCCTGATAAAGCCTCTGCAGTATATCTCTGCTTTTCTAGCCCTCATGAAATGAATGCTAATGTTGCATTTGTCTTCCTGGTTGTCAACTGAACCTGCGTATTAATCTGAAGAGATTTCTCAACTAAGACTCTCAAAATCTCTTTGTGCTTCAGATTTATGAAGTCTTTCCCCATTGAGAAAATAGTCTATGCCTCTATTCTTCCGACCAAAGCATATAGCCTCGTCTTTTCCCATATGTATGCCATCTTCCACTTGTTTTCTTATTCTCCTAGCCTGTCAAAATCCTTCTGTAGCCTCCCCACTTTCTCAGCACTACCTGTCCCTCCTGTTATCTTTGTGTCATCTGCAAGCATAACAATAATGCTCTCAGTTCCATCATCCATTTCATTAATAAAGTCATAGAATCAACAGCATGGAAACAGACCCTTCAGTCTGACTCGTCCATTCAAACAAGTTTCTCAAACTAAACCAGTCCCATTTGCCTGCATTTGGCCCATATCCTTCTAAACCTTTCCTACTCATGTGCATGTCCAAATGTCTTAAATATTGTTACATTGTCTTCATCTACCACTTCCTGTGAGCATTTCATTCCAAATATGAACCAACCCCTGTGTGAAACTGTTGTCCCTCAGCTCCTTTTCAAATCTTTCTCCTCTCAACTTTAAATTAAGCCCTCTAGCTTTGAACTCCTGAACACTAGGGAAAACGCATGTATTATTTACCTTATCTATGCCCCTCATGATTTTATAAACCTCAATTCGGACACCCCTCAATCTCCTACCCTCCAGTGAAAAACGTCCCAGCTTACCCAGCCTCTCTTTCTAACTCAAACCCTTGAATCCTGGTAAATCTTTTCTGAATCCTCTCCAATTTAATAATATCCTTGTTTAGCAGGGCAACCAAAATGGTACACAGTATTCCAAAAGCAGCCTCACCAACATACTGTACAATCGTAACATAATGTCTGAACGTCAGTATCCAATGGTCTGAGCAATGAAGGCAAGTGCGCCAAATGTCTTCTTTACCTCTCTGTTACCTGTGACGCAATTTTCAATGAACCATATATCTGAACCCCTAGGTCCCTCTGTTTTGCAACATTCCCCAGTACCTACCATTAAATGTGTAAATCCTGCCCTTATTTGTCTTGCCAAAATTCAACACTTCGCGTTGGCACAACCGATCAAGATTTCTTTGTAATCTTTGATAACCTTCCTCCCTTGCGACTATATCACCAATTTGGAATTCATCTGCAAACTTACTAACCATACCTCCTATAATGTGAAAAGCTGTGGTTCCAACACTGACCCCTGTGGAACACCATTAGTGATCAGCTGCCATGCTGAGAAGAACACATTTTATCCCTACCCTGTGTCTTCTACCAGTCAGCCAACCCTCTTTCCATGTCCATAACTTGCCCTAACACAATGGGTTCTTATCTTACTTATCAAGGTACATTACCTTAGCAAAAGCCTTCTGGAAATCCAAATAAATCTTTTCCACTGGCTCTCCTTTGTCTAAAATGTTTGTTACTGAAATAACTCCACATACCCTTTATTTACATGTGGAACGTCCTTGACACTTATCCAGCTCCCTCAGAACCAGCTCTCAGAGTGAACAGAACCTTGGAGACTCTTGTATATATATATTTTTTTTTCTTTTTTTCTTTTTTCCACCCCCATACTACCGCCTAACTGTGGTGCTGCTTATTTTTTCCCCAGCACCCATGTTGTGTGTGTGCAGGTGTGAGACACAGTGAGAGACACAAGGCGCATGAATCTTTATTCAATTTCCACCACCAGGAAGAAAAGAAACACCCAAGTGGCCAAAGACAAGCAGTACCCTTAACATCAAGGGCAATGCTGCATGATTAAACAGTGAAGGGCAGGGCAGGGGTTAAATCAAAATAGAATTGGACAGGAAAATAATAAACTCCACTCCCTGCAGTGCCCACCTCTCCCTGAACAATACCAGGGTGTTGGTGGACACTGCGTGCTCCTTCTCCAAAGACACCCGGGAAGACTCCTGTTTATTTTTTATTTTATTAAAGAAATTACAAAACAGTTTACAAAAAAAAGTCAACATTTAAAGCTGTATACAACAGCAATTTTACAAGGGACAGGAGCAGCAAAGTCAGGCCCCAAACCCTACCGTTCAACCAGTTTACAGGGAAATGAGGACAAACCTCAAATCCCAGTTTCACATATAAAAGACAGTGACAGTGACATTTGAACACGAGACAATACTGTTACATACAAAAGTGCAGACAATACCAGCAAGCCCCTGTCCCTCCCACCTTCCGGCAACTCTAAGGCAGCCCACCCCTACCCACCTTCCGGCTCTCGGTCCACCCCATGCCCCTTCCAGTTCTCGGTCCGGCCTGACACACCTTTCAACCACCTCTAGGACAGCCCGCCCCAGTACCCGCCCGAGGTGACAGCGAAGACTCCTGTTTTTTTTTATTATTACTTATTTTATTAAACAATTACAAAACAGCTTACAAAAAACAGTTAACATTTACAGCTGTATACAACAGCAATTTTACAAGGGAGAGGAGCAGCAAAGTCAGGCTCCAAACCCTACCGTCCAACCAGTTTGCAGGGAGATGAGGACAAACCTCAAATCCCAGTTTCACATATGACAAGACAGCGACAATGACATTTGTACATAAAAGGACAATCCAGTTAGATAAAAAACAGTGCATACATTACAGACCCAGCAAGTCCCCGTCCCTCCCAGCTTCCGACCACTCCATGGCAGCCCACCCCTACACACCTTCCGGCTCTTGGTCCACCCGATGTCTCTTTCAGTTCTCGGTCCGCCCTGATATATCTTTCAACCACCTCTAGGACAGCCCGACCCGATACCTGCCCAGGGTGACAGCGAAGACTCCTGTTTATTTTTTTTAGGAAAACACCCGAGTGGCCAGTGACAAGCAGTGCCCTTTAAATCAAAAGGCAATGCTAACACTATTCTTTCTTTTTTTTTTAGCAACCATGGTGTGTGTGTGCAGGTGTGAGACACAAGGTGCACGAATCTTTATTCAATTTCCACCACCAGGAAGATAGGAAAACACCCGGGTGGCCAGTGACAAACACTGCCCTTCACATCAAAGGGCAATGCTAAAACTCCTGTTTATTTTTTTTTCTTTTTCCACCACCAGGAAGATAGGAAGATATTCCATGGTTATATTTTTTTTTCTTCTACACCTGTTTTTCTTTTTTCTTTTTCTTTAACCCCCTCACTACCACCTAAGTGCGGTAGTGCTTATTTTATCCCCGGCACCCATGGTATGTGTATACGTGTGAAACACAGTGAAAGACACAAAGTGTACAAATTTTTTATTCAATTTCCACCACCGGGAAGATAGGAAAACACTTGGGTGGCCAGTGACAAACACTGCCCTTCACATCAAAGGGCAATGCTAAAACTCCTGTTTATATCTGTCAGACAGGGCTCCCTGATTGGACCAGATTAACTATTCCAATCAGGTACCTCAGGTAGTCTATCTGTTCCAGGTGATTTATCCATCTTCAGATCTTTTAATTTCCCCAGCACCTTCTCCTGAGAGATGGCCACTACATGCTTTTCTGCCTCTGACTCTCTTTGAAGTTCTGGGATGCTACTGGTGTCTTTCACTGTAAAAACTGATGCAGAATATCTATCCAGTTCCTTAATCATTTCTTTCTTTCCCATTACTATTTCTCCAGCCTTATTTTCAAGTGGTCCAATGTCGACTCTTGCCTTTCTGTTACCTTTTAGAGATGAAGAAAATACTCTTGCGATCCTCTTTTATAATCCTACCTATCTAACCCTCAAATTTAATCTTCTCCCCATTTTTCTTTTCCTTTTGCTTCCCTTTCAAGGGATCATTAGAGTTTTTCAGTCTTCTCTTTTAGATCAGTTTTTCCTTGATTGGTCATTACCATTATTAATTTCAAGTCTTTTAAGTGTCACAGCCCAAAGACCAACCGTAATCAGAGGCAATCATTGCACTCCATCAATATGTCACCTTTTGAGGAAATAAGAACTGAACACAAATGTATGATATGTACTCCAAATGAGACAAGAACGTTGTTGGATATTAATCCCTGAAGGAAAAATGATCGGAGGTGGGGGGGAAGTGGATGGAAAGTGGAGTAATGAGGTAAATGTTCATGGTTAATGTTAATTGTAAAATGCATACCAGAAATGCATTTGGGACAGATGTAGAGTGAGGAGAATTTATACCTTACCCTCAGGATATCTACTAAGTATGAAGGGAGCAATTTCATTATGAAGTCAGATCACATGGAACAGAAGCTTGAGTATGTAGATCTCTGAAAAAGAATTCCTCTCCTACCATTCCCTGTATGTATTTATAATCAATGAAACCTGTAACTATTTATTCACAAGAGTGTAACACTCATGTTATTGCAGCAGTGGGCCCATGGAACATGTCTCAAAATGAACAGGATGATTTACTGGGATTCCTCAACAATCCATACTGTCAGAACTATTGCTGTACTTTACTCAAGTGATTTGAAAATAGGAACAGAAATGATGCTTTCTTCATTTCCTTTCAAATTTAGTGAGAGTAGTGGGACTGCAAGTTACAGGGAACAAGCACACCAAGTATGCATTGGGAATTGTGCTGACACGTTGCAGATGTTTAATGTGCACAAAATGAAAGGGATAAGGCTGGGGAATTGACACTTACGAAAATACAAAATGACCTGTAGCAGAATGCAGATCACACAGAGGGGCAGGCTGTGGAGATATTGGTAAATGTAAAGAAAGCAAATGTGATTTTAGAGTGATGGACCAGGATTACAAATTGTGGAAAAATTAATGGGGTTTGTTTCATACTTGAAGAATACTGCGCTGAATTATGGTTTTGTTTTAAGTCAAGACATTATGAGTCGGGGGACATAAAAAGGTTAATTAAAGCAATACAGATCACGAGGGGTTCTATGTAAGAGTCATTGGGCTCAAAATATTAACTCTGTTTCACTCTGCACAGCTCTCCAGCGCTTACTGTTTTAAATACAGATCATTATGTAATTGAACTCCAGGATGTGGAAAATGTTTACAATGAGAAGGCAAAGACTCAGAAACAATCTCAACATTTTCAAGATTCTAAGAAGGATTTTCTGGTGCAATCGGTTAGCACATTTAGCTATTAACTGAAAGGTTGGTGGTTTGAGCCCACCCAGGGATGTTCCAGTATGCCAGTTTTGATAATGAGAATCCAGAGAAAGTATATTCCTGTCAGGGTGAAAGGAAAGGCTGGTAGGTGTAGGGAATGCTGGATGATGAAAGGAATTGAGGGTTTGGTTATGAAAAAGAAAGAAGCATATGTCAGCTATAGACAGGATTGATCGAGTCAATCCTTAGAAGAGTAAAACGGCAGTAGGAGCACACTTAAGAGGGAAATCAGGAGGGCAAAAAGGGGACTTGAGATAGCTTTGGCAAATAGGGTTAAGGAGAATCCAAACAGTTTTTACAAATACATTAAGGATAAAAGGGTAACCAGGGAGATAATAGGACCCCTCACAGATTAGCAAGGCAGCCTTTGTGTGGAGCCGCAGAAAATGGGGGAGATACTAAATGAGTATTTTGCATCAGTATTTACTGTGGAAAAGGATACGGAAGATATAGAATGTAGGGAAATAGATGGTGACATCTTGCAAAATGTCCAGATTACAGAGGAGGAAGTGCTGGATGTCTTGAAACGGTTAAAGGCAGATAAATCCCCAGGAACTGATCAAGTGTACCCGAGAACTCTGCGGGAAGTTAGAGAAGTGATTGCTGGGCCTCTTGCTGAGATATTTGGATCATCGATAGTAACAGGTGAAGTGCCGGAAGACTGGAGGTTGGCAAACGTGGTGCCACTGTTTAAGAAGGGCGGTAAAGACAAGCCAGG
>NC_057713.1:114683073-114708780 GCF_004010195.1 Chiloscyllium plagiosum | reverse complement strand
TTCATAGCTCCTTGAAAGTGGAGTCACAAGTAGATAGGATAGTGAAGAACGTATTTGGTATGCTTTCCTTTATTGGTCAGAGTATTGAGTACAGGAGTTGGGAGGTCATGTTGCGGCTGTACAGGACATTGGTTAGGCCACTGTTGGAATATTGCGTGCAATTCTGGTCTCCTTCCTATCGGAAAGATGTTCTGAAAGGGTTCACAAAATTTACAAGGATATTGCCAAGGTTAGAGGATTTGAGTTATAGTGAGAGGCTGAACATGCTGAGGCTGTTTTCCATGGAGTGTCGGGGGCTGAGAGATGACCTTATAGAGGTTTACAAAATTATGAGGAGAATCGATAGGGTATATAGACAAAGTCTTTTCCCTGAGGTCGGAGAGTCCAGAACCAGAGGGCATAGGTTTAGGGTGAGAGGGGAAAGATATAAAAGAGACCTGAGGGGCAACTTTTTCATGCAGAGGATGGTACGTGTATGGAATGAGCTGCCAGAAGAAATGGTGGAGGCTGGTACAATTGCAACATTTAAAAGGCATTTAGATGGGAATATTAATAGGAAGGGTTTAGAGAGATATGAGCTGGGTGTTGGCAGGTGGGACTAAATTGGGTTGGGATATCTGGTCGGCATGGACGGTTTCGACTGAAGGGTCTCTTTCCATGCTGTACATCTCTGTGACTCTATGACTCTACGTTAACGGTCATAAACTAAGCTTTAATCATTCACTTGTCAAAACCATTAACCCAAAGATCATCTGGTCTTTCAGACGAAAGGATAGGAAATGAACATTTGGATTTAATTAGTAATCATAATAAAAGCAGGGGCAGCACTTGAAAAATCAGTTGTTAGATGACACCACTGCTTGGTGGCTGTGATGTTTCCTCTCGGCCAAAAGGTACAGGTTTAAGAAACACTTCAACAGTTTCTGAGCAGTATCCATGCTAGTGAAGCACAATTTAAAGAAGAATAATGGAATTTTCTCAGTGTCGTGGTAAATATTTAATCCTCAACCAAAGTATAAAACAGATATTCTGGTCACTTATTCATTTGTTATTTTGGGACCTGGCTATATCCAAATCAGTTGTCACATTTTCCATGTTACAGCAGTGGCTGCAAAAAGGTACCTCTGTGGGTGTAATATACTTTAGAATAATCTCCATCGTGAGGGACACTATGTCAATGCCAGATCTTTTTTAGACACTCTGAGGAAACAATGGGGATCTATATGGAGTTATTTTGTTACTTCACACAAAGAGGGGAATATGTGAATATTGTCAAGGAAGTTAGTGAAAGTGGATAATGGCTTTAAATTTTTAAGAAAGCTAGATAGTCCCAACAGATGGAATAGAAATATTGTGGAATATCAAAATAACTTTGAAACATTGAAAAAAAACTTCTCCTATCCTATGTATTCCAATACCCTTCAATTTACAGGTTTCTTAAATTCCCTTATCTTTCTTCCATGTTTCATTCTGATATCAGGATATTGAGAGAATCACCTACCTATACACCACATTTTTGATTTGTAAAGCTGCACGCACAGATCTCAAATAGTCAACCTACCTCATTGTTGCATTATTCTATTCAATGTTAGCATAATTATCATAAAACAAGGATTTGTGAAACAATAATGAGAGTTATTTATTTGAAAGCAGACTTTATAGAGATAATATTAACTGAGAAACGAATATGTACATCTGACTTACAATCTGCAAATGTAGACTGAGTTCAAATTATGGGATGCCTGCATTGCGTCTTGTGTAGATGTGACAGTGTTGAACAGCAGATTGTGACACACTTCCTGAAACATCCGATTACAACACCCTAAGGGAGTTTAAAGGGAGAATTGAATAGTTACTTTGAAATGGAGGAACATTTTGAATGGGGAGAAAAATTGGATAACGCTTTTCAAAGAGCTGCAACAAAAACAATTGGTTCCCTGTATACTGTACTGCCCTAAGAGGTTACTTAGTTTCACCGGGGTTAGGCGGTCCAATATATTTCCCTATGTCTCAGTTCATTGGTCAAACGTCTACATATAAATTTCTGAGGTAAAATTGATCTGTATTATTCTGGCATCCAAACTCATGAATGCAATTTATTTTAAAAGTTTATTGCCCCTGTTTACAACAGATGGATTATTCATGAACAAGTTGAAGTTTTAACATAAGTTTGTAGTACAATCTCAGGCCAATCACTTATTTCTTTATGTGGTCCAGAAATGATTTGAAACCTAACAATTTTTAGCATACTTAGTTAGCCAACATCTGTTGCTAATACAACTCCACTGTAAGATATGATTAATTTGCCTCTGTTAAAACAGCTAAAATTCAACCATATATAACAATATAGAATATCATTTTACAGTCAGAAGAAAGTAACAGCAAAATAGTCCATTGTACAGTATTCAATTTAACCACTGACATTAAAATTGATTAAAACAATTTGAATCGTAAACTGCTTTCTGTGGAAAATTATTTGAAAAACATATTGACCTTTGAGTAATTTGTAAGAAAACAAGCTTGGCTGCCTGTGAGGAAGAAATGTACAAAATTAGTTACATCTAAAGCGTCTTAGTTAGTTTTCACCAAACTAAAGGCTGAGATTCTTGTTTTGATACAAGATTCATTCATTCTTGTTTCTCCTGGTCAGAAAAGGCAAGGATTTCATTGCTCTATTTGTGCTTTTGGTTACCAGCAACACTAAAGCATTGAATTTACATTGTACGTAATAGGTGTGAGTCCTTAACATTTTTGGCTGAAATTACTGTTGTCACGATTTAAGCAAGAGCAGATTAACCTTCAGTCAGGCATGTTAAACTGCCAAACCTATAGTGTAATTTCAGGGCCTAAGCAGAATCTCGCATGTCCAGCCCTGCAAAGCCATTTTAGTTGGTGCCATTAATTTAAATATAGCTCCAAATGAGTTATATAAACATATTTCGAATGCGTCTTTGCACCGTGCAATTAGAAATTTTGTCTGCATTATTTCACTGAACTAAATGGTTTAATCATGGTTATTAAATACCTCTTGCCAATCAATGAGCTTTTTCTCATAAAAATATTAAGTGCTGACAAAGTGCCTGATATTCATTCAAAAACTTTGATCCATTAATTAGTCATTTTAAACATACCTGATTGTAGATATTTTACAAGGGGAAGGAGAAAAGTCAAAATTCATTGTCCATGTTGGAACCAGTCACAAGTGTTGAATTCCTACAGAAAGAGTATTAGGTTCTAAGGGGAAGTGCAACCCGACAAAAAGCATTGCTTCGTGTTATGTGTTCATAACTATAGTGGCTCTCACATAAAACAGGTTAAAAAGCAGCATGATGAATGATACTGAAGGATGGTCTGTAGATTATTGGTGCATTGGGACGAAGATTGAGCTGGAGGTAGCTGTACAATGTGGAAGAGTTGTACTGCTACAGGCCTAGGACCAGCAGCCTCATGGGAAGCAGCATGTAAAGTAATATGATAGGGATGAGTCACCAAGAATAAAGCACGAGAGAGGAGAAATAAAGAGCACAGAGGACCTCAGAAAAAAGAGTAGTTCAAGGAAAGAAGGAAAAAGATAGGAAGAAATGACAGGCAGACAAGGTTGGGATTGGATGGATAGTGTATGGAAAATTAAGGTGGTAAATTTCAGTTCTAAATATAGGGCACAGTGTTAATTACAAATACCTAACTCAAACAAGAGGGAGCAGAAATGCATGGTCCCTTGCTAATGGCTTTGAAGGGGGAGGTTCATAAATGTTCCCAAGTGTCCTTCCTGTGGCCTCCCCACCCACTGCCATGCTCACTTATGAGGGTAATAAGGTCTACAATGACCCCAGTGAAGACCTTAAGGACTGCTTGCCACATGGCTGGAGAAGGATGGAATGTGGGAAAGTACAAAGTTATGGTGAAATCAGGATATCAAAATAAAAGCACAGCCATTTAGGTCATTGTTGAGGCATTTCTCCTCTCAGAGGATCATTGGAATTCTCTGTTGCAAAGTAAGGCTGGGGATGAAATATGTCCAATGCTGAAATAGACAGGGTTTTGATCTGTAAGGGAGTCAAGAATCAAATAGGATTGGCAGGAAAGTGTAGTTCAGGCCACAATCAAACTAAGCTCTGTGGCTGAATAATTTACTCCAACTCCTGTTCCTCATGATCTTACAAGTAGCCAAAAGTATAAGGATTAAGATAAAGCATAGAGTCAAAGAAATGTACAGCACGGAAATACACCCTTCGGTCCAACTAATCCATGCTGATAGATATCCCAACCCAATCTAGTCCCACCTGCCTGCACCTGGCCCATATCTCTCTAATCCCTTTCTATTCATGTACCCATCCAGATGCCTTTTAAGTGCTGCAATTGTACCAGCCTCCACCACTTCCTCTGGCAGCTCATTCCATACACATGAAAAGGTTGTCTCTTAGGTCTCTTTTATATCTTTCCCCTCTCACCCTAAGCATATGCCCTCTAGTTCTGGACTCCCCCACCCCAGGGAAAAGACTTTGTCTATTTATCCTATCCATGCCACTCATGATTTTGTAAACCTCTATAAGGTCACCCTTCAGCCTCCGAAACTCCATGGAAAACAGCCCCAGCCTGTTCAGCCTCTCCCTCTAGCTCAAAGTCTCAAACCCTGGCAACATCCTTGTAAATCTTTTCTGAACCCTTTCAAGTTTCCCAACATCTTTCTGGTAGGAAGGAGACCAGAATTGCACATATGTTGGGTTCACAATTCAGCAGAGATCCAACTCATTAAAGGTGACAGGGCAATGTTGTCACAATATTTTCCAATGTTGTTGGGGAGTGTGGGGGCGGGGGGATGTGGGAGGATAATGGTAGGAAAGTTGAGAAAATATAGAGAGAACAAAAATTTTGAAACTTTAATTACAGAATCTCAAAGTAGAGAAAAAAGTGAATTTCCCCTCAAGCTTCAAATGGCAAATTCAGAATCTCATTATTAATCACCGACTACTTTCTTTCCATGAATTTGTATTTCATTCCTACCCCAACTTACATAGGAACATATATAGGCCATTCAGCCCCTCGAGCCTGCTCTGCTGATCAAGGTGATTATGGCTGATTTGTGGCCTAATAGCTTATAACTGCCTTTTGGCATATGCTTTAACATCTTTGCTCAACAAAAATTTATCCATCTCAGATTTCAAACTAACATCAACTATTGCTTGTGGAAGAAAACATCTACCAGCCTTTGAGTGTTGAAGTGTCTCCTAACATCTATCCTGAATGGTCTGGCCCAAATTTTTTGACTATGCCCCCCAGTTTTAGAATTTAGAATTTCCAAAGAGTGGAAACAGTTTATCTTTATCTACCTTGCATTTTCCTGTTATTATCTTGAAAACTTCGATCAGATCCCCCTTTATCCTTCTAAATCACCTCATTTGTAATAAAAATAGAAATTGTTGGAGAATCTCAGCTGGTCTGGCAGCATCTGTAGAGAGAAAAGCAGATATTTCAATTACAGTAACCCCTCATGCAGACCTTCATTAGTTCTGATCAAATCATTGGGCTCAAAATGTTAACTTTGTTTTTACTTCCACATAAGTCGCCCAATGTGCTGAGTTTCTCCAGCATGTACTGTTTTTGTTTTAGACCTCTATCATCTGCAGTTATTTGTTTTATTTTACTGCGTTGTTTATACACTACTTCCTACTGTCTTCTCCTTCCCCAAGAGATGAGACGGCATATATTCCCAAGAGAGCTGGTTGCTGCAGCTAAATGGTACTCGGCCTAGCCTTCAGCTAACTGTGTTCACAACACAATGCCCCAACATGCTCCATGGGAACCATCCTCCTTGGCGTTTCATCCACACAAGTCACCCACCAACCTCACTTCATTAGACCCACTCCCAACTACTTCAGCCCTTCAACACTGGATGTAGTAGCTGAGCCAAGTCACCTTGCAGACAGAGAGACATTCTCATCTCATACAACTACAGCAGCATTTCACTCCTAGCTTGGTTTGTCAGCACTCACTCACTTGATGCTTGCCTGAAGACTGCCTGTCTCCATACTGTTTATTTAGGGAAGAGGCACAGGCTGCTCATCACAGTGAGGAGCACTGAACAGTCATGGCAACAGGGCAAGTTAAAACAGGGAATGTTGCAATACAAGAACTGCCTTTGACCTCACCATGTGTGTGACGGCTGCTATAGCTCCAGGCTACATGAACCTGCAGCATGTGCCAGCAGTTTATGCACAAACACATCGCATGAGGTAAAAGGAACTACAATCAGTCAGGGAGTACAGGCACACTTAAGTCAAGGGATTCGTCCAATTCCATTCCGGGTGGTTATTTGTGGTCAGTCAGATGCTTGGTCCTCCCAGAGTCTGAACATCATTGGTCTTCCAGTCCAGAGTTTGGATCACAGTCTATCCTGAAAGTCAGGTGCATGACTCTGTGAATTACATGTGGGTCAGTTGGAGTGCTGTGAGACATCAGCCTAGGGGTTTTGTTGTGCTATGTCAGGACTCTCCTGCTAAGTCAGACCAGTGGGTCGGACTATGGTTACTCCTGGCAGTTTGTTCAATAATAGTCAGTCTTATCAAGGGGTACTCCAATGAGTCTTGGGAAAGCAATTCATGTCTGAGGATAGGCTTCATTGCATTGGGTCACTGAGGAAATGATGAAAGTGAAAAGGTGCAATTTAACATTGAAGGTTGGGTCGCATATGTTCACAGTTATAGGGATGGATTTTGAGGCTTTGTTTTTTGAACGGTGAAGACCCATGGATGAGTCAGGGTAGTGATCTAGTCATTTCCTTTTCTTTTGGCTGTTTCTTTTACTTCTCCTTCAGTTTTTATTTCTGAATTTTGTACACTAAGGTGGCACCAGAGAAAGATTTGGGACACATTTCACTGCAATCCTGTATTCCTGTACTCAAGTACACTTGACAATGAAATATAAATATAAATCGTAGATCATCAGAAGGAATGGAGAGCTCGAGGACTGGGGATGAAATTTGAAAACTCTGAGTTAATGGGTGTAAAGTGGGGAAATTAGTTGTTATATAAAGGAGTACAATAGAATCAAGGGGAGGCTGAAAGGTCTTTGGAGCCACAGGGCAAGTTACATGAATAAAGACATGAACAATGGGTCTAAAAATCTGTTCCTCAGGTGAAGTGGAACTCATTCACAAGAAGAAATTCAAAACTTGACATCTCTGATTGAAAGTCAACTGCACAATAACTATAGAAAATCATTGAAACCCCACACACAAAGTAAATGGAATAAATTACTTTTTTGTTTGGTCAGGAGTGGGGCAAAACAGGGGTGGAGTTTGGGCCTTTGCTTGGAGTAATTATGGTAATATTAATGACTGCAATGATTTCTGTAATGTTACTCTTTTGGCTTCAGTCTGCACTTTATTGACAAGTCCTTAATTGTCCAAGAGTGCACATTGACAATTATGTTCATGAGAACATTAGGCTTTTACATTAGGTCTCTTTGCCATGTCAGCCCAGCAAATGTAATCAGACAAAAAAAACATACTGTAAAGCATGAACAGCTTCTCACAGACGAAACACATTTCATGGATAGAACTGGAAAACCAAGATTTGCAGCCGCCACAATTGCAAGCAAAAAAATCTGTGGTGAGTAAAGTTTCCTTTTCATGAAGAGCTCAGACTATCACATTGTTTTACTGGCACACTTGCACTCTCCTATTTAGCATGAAACTGCTGGGTGTGCAATGCACATTTTTTTCTGTCAGACTAGAGTAAACATTTTGAGAGTACAAGTGAGGACATAGTTAGAAAAGTGAAGGGTTATTTATAATTATGTGATACCTATCTGGCCTCAGCATATTTTCCTTCTTCTTCTCCCACTCACTATATCTAATGTCCACAACTTGTCCTGCTGGCCTGAAAGACTTGGAGTTTCATCCTCAGGACCATTTGGACCTCGACAGTCCATAACTATAGAGGGCGGCCTGTCCAGGTACTGGCTCAGTAGAAGTTCTGCAGCTTTGTTACCACAGGCAGCGGGGATGTGGAGTGGAAGGCATATCAGGAGTGTCTTTAGAAGATGATTCTGGGGATCCTGTGTGTGTGTCCTCCTCCCTATTGGTGTCTTTTGGCACTACACTATGTTGCTGAGAGAAAGGGGCATCAGCAGTGTTGTTGAGACACTTTACTGCCACTTGGTTTACCATTGATGCTGCGCACCCATAGTTGGAGTGATGGAGTATATGTCTGTTTACAAATTACATAGACACTGAGTGTGCTGTACCTTGGCCTCCTTGGCAGACACCAACATTTCTCTGGGGTGCAGTCAGACACCTGCATATCACAGGCAGCATTGATGGACTTCTCCAACCATTCCTTCAACTGATTGACTGCTTTTGACAAAGCTTCCTGCTGCTACTGAGTTTGTCTGGGCATTATGATGAAATCATTAATGACCAAGTCAATAGGATCACCTTCTGCCTGGGGCTGAGTAGGTGCCCAGTCACTTTCAGTTGCCTGAGTCCCAGTGTCCAGGTGTGTATAATCTTTAACAAATTGCAGAGACTGTCAATGCTGTGTTCACCATACTGGGCCCTGAGCCTAATCTAGAAAGAGTACTCACTGAGATGAGTGTCTTTGAGCTGATGGAGGATGAAGTGAATTCCTTGGCAGTGCATTCTCTGAGGGTTGAGTGGAGGTGGTGCTGAGGGTCTCCTGTGCTGGTTTCTTTGCAAAGGTTTGCTGGATAATGCCAGTACCTCCAAAAGAGAAGAGGGGGAATTAGTTGCGTAAGAATGATGGATACTAGAAGCAAAGTCAATAGTAACTTCCAAAAGAATATTGTTTCAATACTTGTCGGCAGAAAGTTGAAGGGGTATGGAGAAAAAGGAGGGAAGTAGTGTCATTTGGATTCAAGTTAGAAGAATCATCAGCGTAGATATGAAGTTCCACACTTTTCAAGTAATTTATCTTGTTATTAGATTGTTTGCCTATCCTGATCTGCACTCACACACAAACCTTTAACTCTAAATCCCTGCAAATTGGTATAACTTGAAAATTCTGTCATGTTTCAAACTCGTAAAAATTACAAGCAGAGCAATGTTAGTACAGCTCTTAACAGCATTATCCCCATAATTCACAATGGTACCATTAATTAATGGTAACAGTGTTAATAACATGTACCCAGAGAATTAAACAAGTCTCTTTTTTGATGGGGTCAACCATCATTAAGTGACGTCAACAGGCAAAGCAAGCAGGCAAAGTTTGAAACATAGATACACGTGTGTTGGAATTGAACAATGGACCTATTCTACTGAAATGCAGCTGCAAAATATTATAGCCTGCTTATTATCATATAAATTCATGCAGAATTTCTTTCGAAAAGCAATTCATTTGGGCAGATCTACCATTCATTATATGCAGATAATTCAGTGGTTCAAACTGTTCCTTAATTAGCACTGAATGGATAAAGTTTTATCACTAGTAAAAAGTATTCATTTTCTGAAAGCTTTTCATCTTGAACTCATCAGGCCATTTTCCAAGAATACCAGATTAAGGGGGGAAAACAAACATTTTGTGTTGGTGCCATGACATCCTGCTAGGCCAAGGTCTCACAAATATATTTATTGGATTCCATGTGAATGTGTCTTCAGTGGATGACACTTATGCTCCTCCTCTTGTATTGATGTTACATTGATGATATATTTGCTGTATTTGAGACCATGGCTGCATAGTGTCATAACACATGAAACAGACTATTCAGTACAAAAAGCATTTCCTTCCTATCTCTATCCTGTGCCCATTTCCATGGAACAGTCAAACAGTTGTGCCTCATTGGTTAACACTGCTGTCTCACAGAAACAGGAACCTGTGTTTGATTCCTGTCTCAGGCGACTGTCTGTGTGGAGTTTGCATGTTCTCTCCGTGTCTGCATGGGTTTCCTCCAAGTGGTCTGGTTTCCTCCTATAGTTCAAGATGTGCAAGTTGGGTAGGTTAGCTATGGTAAATTTCCCATTGTGTCTGGGATATGTAAGTTAGGTGCGTCAGCCAAAGGAAATGCAAGAATAGGATAGGGGAATGGGTCTGAGTGGAATGCTGTTTGGTGGGGTGGTGTGGACTTGTTGGGCCGAACGGCCTATTTCCATGCTGTGAGGATTCTATATTTTAAAAAAATGAGCTCCACTTCTTAAATGTCCTAGTGAAGAAATCAGCTCGGGACATTTCAATTGTAAAGTTACTTTTGGTGGTCAATATACATGTTTGGATTTGGACTATACTACACATTATATGATTGGCCTTATCAACAGCTTTGGAGGTAGAGCCTAATCCACTTGTTCACAGTGCAGCCTTTGCTGCATCCTGGATAATGGCTACCCTGATCAGGTCTCTTCTCCCAATGTCACCCCAGAATGAAAATCACACTCATTCAAAGCACTTTCCCCTAAAGAAAGCTATGTCAAGGTGAGAAAATTCTCAACTGGAGCTACCTACCAATGGTAACAGTGTTCACTTGTTTAATTGGAAATGTTGAAAATATAAATTCTGTTAATTAATGCCACTTAGTGCAATGTGTACATTTACTGCAAGAATTCAATTTATTGTATGTACATGTATCGGTATCATCTTCATATAAAACTTTCAATTACATGATTTTTAGCTGATCCACCCATAACTTATTTGGATATCTCAAGTGAATGTATGCATTCAGGGACAAAAACTCAAACATTTCAGAATCTGAGTATAATCACCACAGTCACATGAGAAAATCCTGAATTCCTTATTCATTTAAAAAGTCGTAATTACCATGTTTCTTCCAATTCCTAGTTGTCAACTGTGACAGGGAGAATACAGATTGGCTTTTGGAAGAAAACTTAACAGATTGGAAAAGAGCAACAGACAACACGCAGAATACAGGACCAATTTCCAAAGTAAACTTTAAATAAATGACCCCCCACATGTTCTGTTCTCTGTCATTGTCCTCAATCTTCCTCATGAAGGAAGAGAAGGCTTTGCCAATTGGACCCTGTGAACAGTTCTTCAGTTCAATTTTTCTACCAAGCTTTTGATCAAGGGCTGAGAACTGTCAGTGTAATATTTCCCAATAGCAGAGCATTTACATTCCCTTCTCTGAATTGATTACAGTATTGAGGAGCAGTGAAACCTGAGGCCCAATCAATGCTGTGCATCCTCATGGGGTGCCAGGATTGGGGAGAACTCCTTCATAAAAGCACAAAAGGAGAGAAAATATGAAAGCTGGTGTGAACATCACACCCCCCATAACCTTGTGAATTCTTTTGAGGGCCATGTTGTTAAATCAATCATATAGTATGTTCTAGTTGAAAATAAGCCCCTCAAATACATTACCTATACAAAAGTTGGCCTATTTTCCTGTAGCTGAAAACAAAGGAGCCTCAAAAATTTGACTTTTACATCAGTATATACATCACATGTGAGTACATTCATTACAACTACAAATTTTCAGACATTATTTGTTGGACAACTGGGATAAGTTATTTAACTCATGCTAAAGGCTCATATGCTGCATTCATTCTTGATCCTCAACTGTGACTAATGGCAGGAATTATCCACTTCTGGATACCTGAATGCATACTTTGTTTTAAAAGTTATATTCTTTGACTTGTAATAATAGTGAGAAGTCAAAAGTTACATGTTTTAAAAGGGTTTGTAAATTATTTTCCTTCTGACCAATTCTGTTTAATTCAAGTACAAATTAAAAAACCTAAACATTGAAGTCTCAAGTACCAACTCATTGTACATTCCACCTGCTAATAAAAGCTGGAACATGCCATCCAGAGAGGGACAATATATTGAAAAAGTGACAGCCTATTTATTGTATTAAACCTTTTATAACATATGGACTCTTTAAGTTTATAAAGCAAATTTATTTTTTCTTTCAAATATAAAATTTGGAACTTCCACACGTGATCAGTCACATCTGACACTCAATTTGACATTTGTATAATCTCTTCCAACCTCTTCTGTTGGGCAAAAGATACCAAAGCTTAAACATACATTCCGACACATTCAAGAATAGTTTCTTCCTCACTGTTATTAGACTTCTGAATGGACGTCTCAAATTTTAAATTTAACATTGATCTTGCTCTTTGTGCACCTTCTCTGCAGCTGTAACATTGCATTCCTCTGTTCTACCAGCTAATACACTTTGTACAGTATGATCTGCCTGTACTGCCCACAAAACAAAATCTTTCACTGTACGTAGGTACATGTGACAATGATATATCAAATCAAATCAAACTTAGGAATTCAGGTATGCCTAATTTTTGTTGCTTTACCAGTACGGTATTAATACACCCTGCTCAAATGGCAAATGCTGAAAAGCCACAGAATTTGGGACTTAACCATAATGTAGATAGTGCCGTTATAGAACTCCACATAGACTACTGCTTCAATATTCAAATAAATGTTTAGGTTGGATCTCAGTGGACTAGAGGAGGATCTGGTAGTTCTTGGATTCAGTGAACAGGTTTCAGTGGGGGACCTGGTAGGAGGATCATTTACCTTGCTGCAATAAGATTAGTCTACACTCAGGTGCATGAACGTTAACAAGCTTTAACAAACGTAACTATACACATTCCTGAAGAAGGGCTCATGCCCGAAACATCGATTCTCCTGCTCCTTGGATGCTGCCTGACCTGCTGCGCTTTTCCAGCAACACATTTTCAGCTCTGATCTCCAGCATCTGCAGTCCTCACTTTCTCCTCGTAACTATACACAAGACAAGGTATGAAATGACAACTTTCTGCAACTTTACAGACCCAAGTTTCAGTTCCATATGATTTAATATCACCATGACAGATTCTCCTGTACACGCTCAGTGGTTTTCTCAGGGTGAAGTGATAGTCAACCTTTTATTCTAAGTCTTCCTCCAAGTTCTTTCCCCTGTCAATCTGTTAGCTTCCTAAACTATTTATATTACTTACAAATCTGCCACATCTCCTATGGAGTTGAACAAATCAAATCAGGTTCAAAAAGTTAACTTTACTTTTCTCTCCACAGATGCTGACAAACCTGCTGGGTTTCTTCAGAATTTTTTTATAAAGTCAAGAGTCTTGGGAATGATGGGATAGTGGTAAACCTACTTTACTTATTTAAAATAATTGCCATAAGAATTTAATAAGACGAGAAACAAATAGAGAGAGATATTGTGAAAACAGGGAGTACCTAATGTACATCTTGAGATAAACTTCATCCATCAGAATATGAAGGTTTGTTCCTGGGAGGAGCTAATCAATCTGGTTGTGTGCACAAGAACATTTCAGCAGCAGGAATGTCTATTTACATTTAAGATAACATGAGTTCTTACTCTTGTGTATCACCGGTGTAATGTAAATAGATCTTAGGTACTGTGGAGTAAAAGTATTCTTTTTTTTATACTGATCATATCTTCTGCAGAAAGGATTGTGTGGGTATCTTTCCCAATTTTATATCAGTAACAGATTAATATCAAGAAGAAGGATTGGAAGCAATGAATGTACACAGGACTTTCATTCCAACAGATCATGATTTGCACAGAATATAGCTAACATTTAATTGACTTTATTAACAATACTATGCGGCTAGAAAGGGAACTTGAGTGCATGCATTCCTCATTTACAATCCTCTTGGCACACTCTCCTTTTCCAGAAATCTTGCATAAAACTCACAAAATTGAAAATTCAGATGCAATCCTGGCAATCACAACACATACATTTTCCACTCTACGTCAATTCAAATCTGAACTTTTAAAATATTCAAGATATGAGTTTTTTTGTTCTTTGTCAGTTCTGAATTGTATATTAAAGAGGAAACATTCAAATTGACTCATTAGAAACAACAAAATTAATAGAATTCCATAATGCTCTGAAGATAGGTTAACTTTAATGGAATATTGCACATTGTTTGACAATATACAATCAAAGAAATGTCTTTGGCAGATGGTATGAAAGAATTTCAACAGAATGCAACAAATGTTTAGCCCATCCAATGTTGAGTAAGATTCAGTGTTTGACCCTCAGGTCAAAGAAGTTGCACACCAGAGCTCTTGCACTTAACTCATTAGCTGGATAGCTCTGCTCAGCAGCAATGAGAAAGACTCAGGAGACTAGGTTATCAAAGCTGAAGTAATTACCTCCAGTTGTCCTTATAAAACTATAATAAATTGAGTTAATTGCTGAATATTTAAATGTTAACATATTACAGCTGTACTGCAGAAGGTACTGGCTTGTTTTCAATGTTAAAGAGAAGAACACAATGTGCATTGCTGCACAGGACTTGATGAATCTCAATGACTGCATGTGTCTGTATAATCAAAGAGGTTTAAAATAGACTGAGATATAAAGTCTTTCAAACTGTTCCACTTAATCATAAGAATTACACCTGAGATTTTCTATCATGGAGATACCTTGGCAGAAATTCTGAAAAACCGTCGTATTATCATAATGACATTTTATTACAGAGATAGGGGATACAAAGAAGGCAACAAGTGAAATTAAATACCAAGTGATAGAACTTCTGGCAGGGGGTATTTAATCAAGAGGAGAGTGGCAGATAGGAAAGTAGCTACCTTCCTGCCTCTACCTGATTAAATGCATGCCCCACCTTCCTGCCCCGTTGCTGATTGAAGCATTCAAGTCAATGATAGTGTTCACTCCAGGTCCTCATGCAACTACTGGTACCAATCAGCAGTGGGCAGACCCTGGTATCTTGTGAAAAAGCTTTCAAGCAAACCTGATTGGTGTCTGCTTGGGGTGGGTCCCCCATTCAAAGGCATTGAGGGAACTGGCATTGGGAAACAGAGAGCTAGTCCCTTGCCACTCCTCCTGAACCCCTCTCCCTTCCCCTCAGACCATCCCCAACTCTGCGCCATCAGCCACCTGTGCCCTGGCATTCAGTGATAGTACTGGACCTCAAGTAGATATCCGTAGCAGTTACCACATCCCCAGTGGTGCAGCAATTCCATAGAGCTGTTGACCTCTGATCTGTAATTCTAGGAAATGTCTGTTTGTGACCTATTAGGTATCTATGTGGCATTTAATTTGCAAGCCTTTCCCAAAAAAGGTGATGCAGTGTTCTCATAAGCAGATACAACCCCAAGTCACCTTCATTAAATGCAACCTAACTTGTGGAAATTTGTGTATTTAAGATAGAGGCAGTTGGGTTTTGATAAGGGAATCAAGGGTTATGGGGAGGAGGCAGGAGAATGGGATTGAGAAAGATATCAGCCATGCTCAAATGGTGGAGCAGACTCAATGGACTGAATGGTCTAATTTTGCACCAATTTCTTATGGCTGCATGGAAAAGGTCCTCTCAATATACACAAGTAAGTTTCTTTGAAATCTGACTCATTATTTCTACATCCTCCATCCTTAGGAAGCTGAACATAATACCATTAAATTACTGATTCTGTGTTGGCAGCAGAGTGACCCATTCAGTGCGAACACATTTTTGGAAATGAGTTTACAATCAAGTGGTCCCAATTCTCTAACCCACAATGTCTTCAAGTGTGGCTTTATGAATATGCAATATGAGAATTAACCCTTTTAACCTCAGGAGTTCATGTAGGGCTAAAGATCAGTGCTCAGGGTTAGGGTCCTTTCAAATGCCATTAGGCTGCATTTATCTTCAGGTTGAAGCATAAACTGGATCACGCTATTAACAGTGTTTCGGTGAAAAAATTGAATTTTAATCCAAAGTGAATATTAGCAACAGCAATACGAAATGGTAATGATATTCAGCAGCCAGAAAATGATAATATTTTATGACAGACTATGTTTTTCTTTTTCCTGTTCCTCAAATTCTCTCAGGATTTCTGTCCGTGTAGGTGATTGACCTGGTGGAGTTGACATTGAGTCTCTATAACCCTGTCATCGAACAGGGGAATCTACAATTGGCATTGTCACGGTGCTCACTATTCTCTCACAGAAAGACTTCAGGAATTAAGGCATGAGTCAAGTTGTTCAGTCGCACTAGACAGGATCAAAACATTATGACAGAGCCTTCATGTAGTTTGTAGCATAGAAGCTGGCTCTATAGTTCCTGTAATGGTTTCTCTGGGGACTCTGCACCCCCCCCCCCAAGTTTATTGGCAATGAAGCAGCTTGTCACATAACAAGGTGGAAAAACCAGGAACAGCATCAGGACAGGTTGGGAACCACTTGGTTGATGAAACCTAATGCACAGCTAGAGAAGAGCATCCCAAAAGGTGTCATAGGGCTCAATGACAAAATGCAGCAGCTGTGTAAGAAGTGATACACTATTATACAACCCAAATGAATTGTCACTCATATTTGATGACATCAGCAGCAAATAAAAGATCAAACCTCTTTGAAAGGTCAATTATAGACTGGGGATGGCTGTGTATGTGACAACCTGGAAACCAGTATAGGTATGGTAGCTCAATGTGACCTGCTCATCCATTACAGTATCAATTAAGAACTAATGTTTCCAGCATCAGAATGCCCTTCTTTAAAATAAATACATTTTATTCCACAGGTATATTTAATTCAACCAAGTCAACTCACAAACCAAAACTTTTCAACACACATAATGCTTGTTAAAAGATATTAAACTCGTATCGTAAAGGTATCATACTCAATCAAGCTGCTCAGCTGAAATGTTTTACTTAATTCTTTAAAGCATACAAACAAATCTTGAATTGTACCTATGTAACTAAACATACACGATTCCTTAACCCAGACCCTTTGCCATCTTTAAAGCAATTTAAGCCAGCAAGACCATTCCTCACATTAGCTGCCATTTTTAGTTTCTCACCAGCTCACATTCAAACTAAACTGTTTAAAAAGATGAAGGGCTTATGCCCATAAACCTTGAATCTCCTGCTCCTCCTAACCTGTTGTTCTTTTCCAGCAACACATTTTTTGACTCTGGTCTCCAGCATCTTACTTTCTCCTGTTTGAAAAGATAGCCAATACAACACCATAATTTCAAGCCGTGTCATAACCTGAACAGTGGCATCATTATAAAAATCTTACCCTTCACCATCATTGTTTTTGCTGTAGCAACACAGCAAATTTGTTTCTGACACACTCAGTGGAAGTTGTACAGGTCCAACGTTGACATTAGCTTTGAAGGGTCAAGGTTCGCTATTGTGTCCTGAGTGTGCTGAATCAAAGACATCATTATACACTGAAAGGAACATGTGGATCTAAGAGTATGTGTTCTGAGGTGGGGTCTACAAGAGCAGACTCTTTAAACAGCTGATGGTCCTTTCATTTGTATTGCTAGGGAAGTGTTGTATGATTCCTTCCTGAAAAAGCTGGAAATCTTGATTTCTGGGGATTAAATGCTCATTGCAAGCCAGGACTTGGAGTTTTTGAGAGAGTTTGATCACATGAATCTTGTCAGCAATATTTGTCAAAATTTTGAGTGAAGGCCAAATTTTGGGTGGTTTGTTACTCTTTGTTTTTTGAAAAAAGAGGGCATGGTTCAGCTACAAATATTGTGAAGTCTGCAAGATCATCCAATAGAGTCATAGCAATTAAATCCCCTGACTAGATTGCCTTTCATCTTAAGAAAATGCAATAGTCTCAGTCTACACAGTCACAAGCTTCTGTAGGAAGCTTGAGATCTATAAACATAAGTGGTGCAGTCACCAAATAGCTGAAGACATTTGGCTCATCAAATTGACTGGGATGCCGAGACTCATAATAGTGCTGTCACAGATTATGTTGCCAGTATTTTCACTGCAAATGGTCACTCAGAAAGCATGGTATTTGAACAAAATATTTAAGAACCTGATTGATGAAGCTTGGAGTGCAACTGATTCCAACAGATTCCTCAACTCCATCAGCTAAATTAGTGCCATCCTTGAGGATAGCAGCTATCTTACAAGCTTCAGTAATATATTGGTATTTTTGATTTGGCAGAAAGTAATACTCAGGAATGAGGCTTAATGCCTGCTGAAGGGCTAATGCCTGAAACGTCGAGTCTCCTGCACCTTGGATGCTGCCTGACCTGCTGTGCTTTTCTAGCACCACAATCTCAACTCTGATCTCCAGTTTCTGCAGTCCTCATTTTCTCTCTCTTTCAATGGTATACATCAAGATAATGATCAAGTGAATTTGAGTGTTTCAAATTTCCCTCAGCACCAGTGCTTTTATGTAAGATGCGTCACAGTTTCTGCTGTTACTGTGCTGTGGGCGAAGCAGAGGTCAAATCCTTGTACATCGAGGGCCAAAGGGCCTGTACTGCGCTGTATTCTTCTATGATCTATGTTCTATGTTCATTGTGTTACATAAGATCACCAGTTGCCATTGATCAGTTGGGTGAAAATGTCCTGATGCACCACCATAACAGTAGGCTGTTTACTTTCAGATTGATACAAAATTAACTGTGTTTGGTGAAAATGTTGAGCTTTTGTGCAACCACAAAAACGAGCAGTACAGTGAGAATTGCAAAATGACTACACCCATGTGGGAATGTGTTGTCACCCAGTAGAGTCTGATAACATAAAATTGTGATATGTGATATTCGTCAAAGTTTGATTTGCACATCTAATTGCAGATATCTCATTTGAAGTCATGTTTGTACAGGCAAGTGAAGGAGCTCTCTTTAGGATGAATGGGCCTGTCCTGTAGATATCTAACTCTTTTCTTGCTCAAATGTTAAGATTGCTTGACGAAAGAGACTTCTCCATTTACTTTTGTTCAAGATTGCTTTTCCCCATGTGTGGAGTCCAATTGGCTCTGATATGGGATCTTTGGGTGATTTTATACCCCGGTTCTGGATTGAAAAATCCACTCCTCAGCTGTTTGTAGAATGCAAACAGTCTGGCTGACCCAGTAGAGCTGAACTCTGATAAGCAAGCTTTCAATGCCAGGCATGCAGCATCTCATAAGAACATTGATGTTTTGGGGTTTTGCCAATTGATGCTGCAGATAAGTCTTAAGCAATGAAGGTAAGAATCATCCAGTTGCTTTATGTAACACTTGCAGGTTGTCCATCCCTCACAGCCATTGAGAAATGATGTGAAAATCATAGCCTGTTGTGCTTTGAGGCAAACATTATGTGCTCTATGTTGGTAAAGGTTTTGATTCTGGAAGAGTTAATGCCAAAGTTGCATAATCTTTACCACACTGAAGATGTCCTCCTGACTTTGGGTGGACACAATGAATTTAGCCTTCGAATCGTTTAGGAGCACATGAAGGATGTGAATGTGAGGAATGTCAGATCAGCCATGATTCTATTAAACCACCAAACAGACTGAAGGGGCTATATGGACTACTCCCATTCATATTTCTCCTGGTACACACTTAATGGTAAGATCCTAGGGGAGTTTTGCTGAACAAAGAGACCTTGGAGTGCAGGTTCATAGCTCCTTGAAAGTGGAGTCGCAGGTAGATAGGATAGTGAAGAAGGCGTTCGGTATGCTTTCCTTTATTGGCCAGAGTATTGAGTACAGGAGTTGGAAGGTCATGTTGTGACTGTACAGGACTATGGTTAGGCCACTTTTGGAATATTATATGCAATTCTGGTCTCCTTCCTATTGGAAAAATGTTGTGAAACTTGAAAAGGTTCAGAAAAGATTTATAAGGATGTTGCCAGGTTTGGAGAATTTGAGCTAGAGGGAGAGGCTGAATAGGTTTGGGTTGTTTTCCCTGAGCGGCAGAGGCTGAGCGGTGACTTCATGGAGGTTTATAAAATTATGGTGGGCATGGAAAGGATAAATAGACAAAGTCTCTTCCCTGGAGTGGGGGAGTCCAGAACTAGAGGGCATAGGTCTAGGGTGAGAGGGGAAAGATATAGAAGAGACCTAAGGGGCAAATCTTTCATGCAGAGAGTGGTACGTGTATGGAGTGAGCTGCCAGAGGAAATGGTGGAGGCTATTACAATTGCAACATTTAAAAGGTATCTGGATAGGTATATGAAAAGGAAAGGTTTAGAGCGATATGGGCCAGGAACTGGCAGGTGGGACTAGATTGGGTTGGGATACCTGGTTGGCATGGACTAGTTGGACCGAAGGGTCTGTTTCTGTGCTGTACATCTCTATGACTCTGACTCTGACTCTTCTGTACTGCTTTCAAGAGTCCTATTAATTATGCTAATTGAGTATTGTATTTTGTGCATACTGCTATAATAAGCTATCTTGTTTATTCAAGACACATGCCCCTTCCCTTTTAGATTCATCAGTAAACTTTGCTGTCTATTTACAATTATATAGGGTCTCAAAACAGTACAGAAGAAGGAGGATTAATAGCAAAGAACCACCATAACATCCTTAGCTCATTGTCCCATAATGGCCAATATTGGCATACTCGCCAAAGTTTACCTTAAAGTTTTCCAAACGTTGAGCTTCGCTCTGAAATTTCTTTTCCTTCTTTAGGATATGTCAAATCCAAATGGAATGATCCTAAATTGAATCTGTTTACAAGTAATGCATTCCAGATTATAATAACTCACTGGGAGAATTCCACCACAAGCTGCCATGACTTCTACCTTTACCAGTTTTCTTAAATCGGTGCACTCTTGTTCAGGAGTTTCTTCACAGCAGTAACACATCCCAATTTATGTTACCAAAATGGTACATTCATCTTCCTGTTCTGCATCAAGGTAATTGACCTAAAATGTAAAGAGTTAGGTGCTGTAATAAAACGATTGATGGTTTGATACAAGTTAGAAAGGATACATCCACACATGTTGAAATATTTTGAGGCATGTTTATCAAAGATGAAAGAGGACTAGCCCATGTGCTGTAAAGAGATAAAGCATCTATCTGAGTGCTCTGCAATATGAAATGTGGCACATTTGTAAATAAAGAGAAAGACTTGCTTTCACTGCATTTTATGAATTAATTGTATGTTCTTGCTGCAGCTGAAGTTACTATGAAAGTCCTACCTTTTCAACCTTGCCTGAGGCATGATGACTCTTAAGTAAAACTAACCACCAGTCATCTCTCTCTCTCTCTCTGATGAGAGAGCAGCTCTGTGATTCTTTGGGAATATGGCAACTTCTCCTTCCATATATTTTCTAATGCAGCTTATGAAATAATTAAAACAGCACTAGAAATGCTTTACCATTGCTCCCTTTTTTTAAAGAATGAAGGAGTTAAGATGGCTAAATTAATTATTCTCAGAGAAAGTGAGGACTGCAGATGCTGGAGATTAGAGTCGAGAGTGTGTGGTGCTGGAAAAACACAGCAAGTCAGGCCGCATCTGAGGACCAGGGGAATCGACGTTTTGGGCAAAAGCTGATGAAGGGCTTTTGCCTAAAACATCGATTCTTTTGCTCCTCGGATGCTGCCTGACCTGCTGTGCTTTTCCAGCACCACACTGTCAACCCAAAATTAATTATTCTGCCCACATTGTCTTATTTTATGTTTTGCTCAAAAATCTCTGATCATACATTCATTATTGCATTTTGAATCCACAATTATTGTTTGCTCAAGGTAAAACCTTTCAAAGTGTCCAAAGAACATTTGGAGCTGCCAGTTTCTTACAATCCATTTTTAATGTCCACCATCAGCATGATAGTCTACAAGTTTCACAGGTTAATCAGGAGAAGTTCATTTCTCACATAGTCCAGCTTCATTCTATCACATCTGAAAGCATTTCTAGAATTTTCTTTCATATACTTCAAAACGGACTTGGAAGTGCTTCATGGTTCAAAAGCATCTAGTCGCTTTGTGGTGATAGTATGACTTTAAGAGGTGTATTTTGTCCTGATACTTTTTTTATGAAGGACGAGGTCGTGAGTGGTCTGCTCAAAGCCAATAAAATAAACAGTTTATTGAGAGCTTGGATTTTTTTTGAGTTGCAACAATAGAAGCAGCCTGATAGGTGGGATCAACCAGGAGTTTTAGATTTAGCTTTCCGCAGTTAGAACAAAGAACAAAAAACAACGAAAATTTATAGCTCAGGAACAGGCCCTTCAGCCCTCCAAGCCTGAGCCGATCCAAATCTACTGTCTAGACCTGTCGTCCAATTCCTAAGCACCTGTATCCCTCTGCTCCCCACCTACTCATGCATCTGTCCAGATGCATCTTAAATGAATCCACTGTGCCTGCCTCCACCACCTCTGCTGGCAACGCATTCCCGACACCCACCATCCTCTGTGTAAAGTACTTGTCGCGTGCATCCCCCTTAAACTTTTCACCTATCACCTTGAAAGCGTGACCTCTTGTTATTGAATCCTTCACCCTGGGAAAAAGCTTATCGCTATCCACCCTATCTATATATTTCATGATTTTGTAAACCTCAGTCAGGTCCCCCCTCAATCTCCTTTTTTATAATGAAAACAAACCTAACCTAGTCAACCTCTCTTCATAGCTAGCGCCTTCCATACCAGGCAACATCCTCGTAAACCTTCTCTGTACCCTCTCCAAAGTGTCCACATCCTTTTAGGGTAATGTGGTGACCGGAACTGTACAGAGTATTCTAAATGCAGCCAAACCAATGTCTTGTACAATTTTAACAGGACTTGCCAGCTTTTATACTCAATACCCCGTCCAATGAAGGCAAGCACACTATATGACTTCTTGACCACTCTATCCACCTGTGCATAAACCTTCAGGGTACAATGGACCTGCACTCCCAGATCTCTCTGGCCATCAACTTTTCCCAAGGCTCTTCCATTCATTGTATAATTCGCTCTAGAATTAGACTTGCCTAAATGCATCACCTCAATTTGTCTGGATTGAACTCCATCTGCCACTTTTCTGCCCAACTCTCCAGTCTATCTATTTGACAGTCCCTTATGCTTTCTGCTACTCCACCAATCTTTGTGTAATCTGCAAACTTGCTGATCATACCAACAGTGCCCTCTTCCAGATCAATTATGTATATCACAAACAGCAGTGGGCCAAACACTGACCCCTGTGGAACACCACTGGTCACCTTTCTCCATTTCGAGAAACTCCCTTCAACTACTACTCTCTGTCCCCTGTTGTTCAACCAGTTCTTTATCCATCTAGCTAGAACACCCTGCATACTATGTGACTTCACTTTCTCTATTAGTTTACCATGGGGAGCCTTATCAAACGCCTTACTAAAGTCCATGTAGATGACATCAACAGCCCTTCCTTCATCTATCAACCTAGAGTCTTGAAGCTGGATATGGAAGCTCTTATTCCTCTCTCTGTTGCAGCTAAAAGCTGGGGTTCTCTTCCTGCTGCTACAATTGCATGTGAGGCAATCTATTATATTGAATTTACCTTTGCCAAGTGTCTGACTATGGGATGTTACTATATTGGAACATTCAATCAGTTGTTGTTAGTATAATTCCATTCCGCATTTTGATAGAGTTACAGTTAAGCCAATTCTTTTATTTTGATTTTGTCTGTATTTTAACTGTAAGGTAAAAATAAAGTGAGTTTTGCCTAAAGTTGAGCTGTTTGACCAATAAAATTGCATCTGGAATGCAACGTCTTACACTTAATTTGAAAATAAGAAAATGTAGCCTATCTTCTTAATACATTTGAGGAGGTTTTGTCTAGTCCATAGCACCTGCAAGAAAATTATTCAAGTCGCTCATGTTCTCTGGAAGTTGTTTGATTGCTTTAATCACTTCACTGTATGGAATGTCAAACTGCTTCCAGCAATGTAAGGAGAATCTGAAATGATCGTAAAATAATTTCGTAAGTGTGTTTAAGGTAAAAATACACACAATTAAAACAGTGTGAAATTTACCTCCTATTCCCATCCCACATCTTCTTGGATGTCTTTAAAAGAATAAATCATTAGGTTCTGTTTCGTTTTCTGATTCAACATCACAGAGTGGTCATGCACAGCATAGTCAAAGAACTATCAGCAATGAGGAAACTTCCTACTCGAGCTCATTATCTCTGGAGTTCTCAATATCACTTTTTGGCCCTCTCCTATTTCTCATTGGCACACTGCCCTCGGCTAACTTCATTCAAAAGCACAACACAGTTATGGCACTAGCTGTATTTCACCATCACTTGCTCTCCTTTATCTCTGAGTTGTAATGCTGCTGATTCAACATTCAGGATTGAATGAGCAAAAGATTCCATTTTAGTAAGCTTAAATAAATAATATACCAAAACAAATCAAACATGTGAAGAATTTTTCCAGGCAGTTGAAGGCTATACTGGGGTGAAATCAGAAGAAAAATTTCCAGAAACTGGCATTCCAGGCTGAGTTTTAAGTTTTTGGCTAAGTCTGGATTGCATTCGGTTCTTTGGAGGTTTTGCGCTGCAATGTCTGGTGAGTTCTCCTGCTGTGAAGAGTCATAGGAGTCATACAGCATGAAAACTGGCCCTTCAGTCCAACTCGTCAATGCTGGCCAAGTTTCCAAAACTGAACAAGTCCCATTTCCTGTAGGAATACATGCCAAAATTCCATTTGCCCACCTTTATTACCTGTTGTAACTGCATACTAGTTCTCTGTGATTCATGCATGAAGGTACCCATAAACCTTTGCAATGAAGCTCTATGAAGTTTCTCTCCATTTTGGTTAAATGTTACCTTTCTATTCCTCCAAAATGGATAATCACTTATCCACGTTAAGCTTTATCTGCAAAAGTTTGGCCCATTCACCTAACTTATCCGTATCCATTCATAAATTTCTTATTTCCCACCTATTTTAGTGTCATCTGGGAACTTGGCAACAATATACTCTAGCCCTGCATCCAAGGCATTAGTAGAGATTGTAACTAGTAGAGGACCAAAAACTAAACCTTGTAGCACTCCATTAGTTGCAGCTTTCCAATCAGAAAATATATATTTTCTGTTGGTTACGAAATCTAACAAAGCTAATAACTTTTCCTAACCCCATGTGATCTTACCTTGTGTATTAACCTTTTGTGTGAAACCCTGCTAAATGCCTTCTGATGTCCTGATATACTACATCTCCAGGATTGCATTATCCATATTGTTTGCTGCATCTTCGAAGAACTCGAGCAAAAAGATTAAATATGATTTAGCCCTCAAAAACCATGCTGACTTTGATGTGTTGTATTTTGGCTTACTAAATGTCCTGTTATTACTGCCTTGATAGTGAATATAAACAATTCCCCAACAACATATGTTAAACTTACTGGTCTATAGTTTCCTACTTTCCTTTTTTGAATAAAGGTGTTATATTAGCATTTTTCCAATCCACTGAAATGTTTCCTCCATTCAAGCAATTTTGGAATATTATAAATAATAGATCACTATATATCTGCTTCCATTTCCTTTAAAACCCTAGGATGTACATCATCACACCCTGAGGACTTGTCTGCCATCAATTCCAATAAATTGCTCAGCACTTTTTCCCTCGTGATAATATTTGTTGTAAGTCCCTCCCTTTCTATAACCTCTACATTACCTCTGACTATTAGGATGGTTCTAGTGTCCTCTACCATGAAAACTGCAGCAAAATATTGATTTAGTAACTCCACTATTTCTGTGCTCTTCAGTATTAACTCCACAGTCTTATCCTCCAAGGGATCAACATTCATTTCAACTAATTTAGTTTTAACTTTGTAATTTTGTCAAAATATCTCACACCCATATTACAATTTACTTATTCTGCATATTCCACAGATATCACCATTCTCCTCCACAATTCCCTAGTTATTGGAAGCCCCTGAATGCTGGATATGAAATTTCCTATCCAAGCCCCCAAACTCAGCTCCAAGCTTTTAAAAAGTCCACGAGAGGCATCATTGGTTTCCTGGAAGTGATTGTATATTCAATTCATAAGCTGTAGTGACTGTTAATGTTTTTGAGATATGGCCAGAGATTGCCAAACAAATACAGAAAGAA
>NC_057713.1:114636788-114682573 GCF_004010195.1 Chiloscyllium plagiosum | reverse complement strand
ATGGCCAGAGATTGCCAAACAAATACAGAAAGAAAATTGGTTTATCAATCCTAATTTTGAATGATTTTCCAGCTCTAAATCGGGATATTGAATCTCAGTGCTTTTGGCTTAATTAGAAATAATGTTTTGTTTAATCTTCTCACTATCTTACAATATCTATGAGATTTTCTGTTCAATCACCTCACTTTAAGGACAAAAAACTCAAATTTATTAATTCGACCTCACACAATTAGGGATTAATGGTGCATTAAATTGTTTTAGTGATTTCTGAAACAATTTGCCAGATTCGTTGCTAAATTGTATTCTGGCAATCAGATTGAGACTGCCCTCACTATCCAAATGCAGCCACGGTACCTGATCATTTAACAACTTCTGCTGATCTTCAGTTATATTACATATATTTAGTAATTTGGCATTGCTGATTCAGTGACCATTTACATTGAACAAAGCTACAAATACTTCATGAGCTCATACAATCTGAACTTTAAAATATTTCAGTGTCATTGCGTTGTCCAGTTCTTCTTCCCATGAGCACCACCTTGCACTTGTCTGTATTAAATTTTACTTGTCACAATTCAGAAAATTCATTTTGTTACCCTAATCAGCCTGCAGGCAGCCTGACTATCCATGCTTGTGCCAAGTGCCTTTTACATGCCTCTTACAACTAGAAGAAACAGTGCAAGAGTTATTCACTGTAAGGCTGCTGAACCTATTGGCAGTCAATGTTGTAGCCTCGCTCCTGACTGGGTAGGTATTACCATTCCACTAATTGAGGAAGCTTTGCCTTATGAAAGCCCCCAGAGAAATTGATATATGCAGCAGTCTGTTTTACAGATTGCCTAAAGTCATTGGCTTGTTGACAGAACAGCAGTTCAAAGGACAGCCCCTATGCCTACTGACCCTGGTGATTTCCATCCAGGCTTGCTTGAATTCTTTTCCATTTTAGCAACAACTAGCAATTATATAGTCAAATTAATGTGGTGAAGTATCTCAAAGTATCTTACAGCAGCATTATCAAACAAAATTTGACACTGAGTCACAAAAGATCAGGAAAGATGACAGCTGAATTTTGCAGTAAGATCTAAGGTCTTGAATGGAGAGGGAGGAGTCAGGGAAGGGGGTGGGGGTGGTGGGCATGGGATATCAGAATTCTACAGCAGCTGGCCAATGAACTTTCTTAATTCAAATACATCAGCTTAATATCAGTTGGTCTTTTCACACTTTCCCCTTACAGAGGAACATGAATTAATGGAAGGAT
Source organism: Chiloscyllium plagiosum (assembly GCF_004010195.1). Classification (NCBI taxonomy): domain Eukaryota; kingdom Metazoa; phylum Chordata; class Chondrichthyes; order Orectolobiformes; family Hemiscylliidae; genus Chiloscyllium; species Chiloscyllium plagiosum. The sequence goes on along the minus strand of NC_057713.1, from coordinate 114,681,315 downwards.
TTGCAGGCTAACAGTCTGACAGCACTGTACAATGAGCATTCCTTCCATAGCTGGAGCTAGCTTTATACCAGCCAAAGGAACAGTATTTGTCAACTGGAGGATGGCTTAGAAACTTCCATAACCTCTAAATGGACAGGAATCATGGATGAGCTTCATCAACTACCAATAGTCCCAAAGAACCATAGACGTCTCTTTCTCTATCAGGGATAGACAATTTGGCTACTCATTGCTTGAAAGGCATAACTTTGCAAACATGTGGCAGGTTGAAGATAAAAGGTCTTCATGAATTCTCACATCCACTATAGGGATTGAATTCAAACCATTGGCATCACTCTGCATCATATTTCAGCCAATGGAGCTAGGTCTAACAGGGAAGACAGATGAACTCAGGGCATGGTTTGGAACATGGGACTGGGATATCATAGCAATTGCAGAAACATGGCTCAGAGATGGGCAGGACTGGCAGCTTAATGTTCCAGGGTACAAAAGCTACAAGAAGGACAGAAAGAAAAGTACTAGAGAAGGGATAACATTACAAGGAGGATATTCCTGAAAATACATCCAGGGAAGTTATTTGGGTGGAATTGAGAAATAAGAAAGGGATGGTCACCTTCTTGGGATTGTATTATAGACCCCCAAATATTCAGTGGGAAATTGAGAAACAAATTTGTGGGGAGATTTCAGTTATCTGTAAGAATAATAGGGTGGTTATGGTATGGGATTGTAGCTTTCCAAACATAGACTGGGACTGCCATAATGTTAAAAGTTTAGATGGAGAGGAATTTATTAAGTGTGCACTAGAAAATTTTCTGAGTTAGGATGTGGCTGTAGCTACTAGAGAAGGTACAAAACCTGACCTACTCTTGGGAAATAAGGCAGGGCAGGTTACTGCGGTGTTAGTGGGGGAGCACTTCAGGACCAGCGACCATAATTCTATTAGTTTTAAAATAGTGATGGAAAAGAATAGACCAGATCTAAAAGTTGAAGTTCTAAATTGGAGGAAGGCTAATTCTGATGGTATTCAGCAAGAACTTTCAAAAGCTGATTGGGGGCAGATATTTGCAGGTAAAGGGACGGCTGGAAAATGAGAAACCTTCAGAAATGAGGTAACGCGAGTCCAGAGAGAGTATATTCTTATTTGGGTGAAAGGAAAGGCTGGTAAGTGTGGGGAATGCTGGATGATGAGAGAAATTGAGGATTTGGTTAAGAAAAAGAAGAAAGCAGGTATAGAGGAGCAATCGAGTGAATCCTTAGATGAGTACAAATGCAGTAGGAGTATACTTAAGAGGGAAATCAGGAGGACAAAAAGGGAACATGAGATAGCTTTGGCAAATAGAGTTAAGAAGAATCCAAAGAGTTTTTATAAATAGATTAAGAACAAAAGGGTAACTAGGGAGACAACAGGGCCCCTCAAAGTTCAGCAAAGCAGCCTTCGTGTGGAGCCGCAGAAGATGGGGGAGATGCTAAACAAGTATTGTGCATCAGCATTTACTGTGGAAAAGAACATAGAAGATATAGAATGTGGGAGAATAGATGGTGATATCTTGAAAATTGTCCATTACAGAGGAGGAAGTGCTGGATGTCTTGAAATACATAAAGGTGGACAAATCCCCAGGACCTGATCAGGTTTACCCTACAACTCTTTGGGAAGCTGAGGAAGTGATTGCTGGGCCCCTTGCTGAGATATTTGTATCATTATTAGTCGCAGGTGAGGTGCCAAAGACTGGAGGTTGGCTAACGTGGCACAAGAAAGATGGCAAGGACATGTCAGAGAATTATAGGCCAGTGAGCCTGAAGTCGGTGGTGGGCAAGTTGTTGGAGGAAATCCTGAAGGACAGAATTTACACGTATTTAGAAAGGCAAGGACTGATTAGGGATAGTCAACATGGCTTTGTGCATGGGAAATCATTTGTCACGAACTTGATTGAGTTTTTTGAACAAGTAACAAAGAGTTTTGATGAGGGTAGAGCAGTAGATGAGATCTATATGGACTTCAGTAAAGTGTTCGACAAGGTTTCCCATGGGAGATTGGTCAGCAAGGTTAGATCTCACGGAATACAGGGAGAACTAGCCATTTGGATACAGAACTGGCTCAAAGGTAAAAGACAGAGTGTGGTGGTGGAGGGTTATTTTTCAGACTGGAGGCCTGTGACCAGTGAAGTGCCACAAGGATCGGTCCATTACCTTTTGTCTTTTACATAAATGATTTGGATATGAATGTAGGAGGTATAGTTAGTAAGTTTGCAAATGACACCAAAATTGAAGGTGTAGTGGACAGCAAAGAAGGTTACCTCAGATTACAAGAGGATCTTGATCAGATGGGCCAATGGGCTAATGAGTAGCAGATAGAGTTTAACTTAGATAAATGAGAGGTGCTGCATTTTGGGAAAGCAAATCTTAGCAGGACTTAACCACTTAATGGTAAGGTCCTAGGGAGTGTTGATGAACAAAGAGACCCTGGAGTGCAGGTTCATAGCTCCTTGAAGAGTTGCAGATAGATAGGATAGTGAAGAAGGCATTTGGTACGCTTTCCTTTATTGGTCAGAGCATTGAGTATAGCAGTTGAGAGGTCATGTTGTGGCTGTACAGGACATTGGTTAGGCCACTTTTGGAGAATTGTATGCAATTCTGGTCTCCTTCCTAGTGGAAGGATGTGGTAAAACTTGAAAAGTTTCAGAAAAGATTTACAGGGATGTTGTCAGGGTTGGAGGGTTTGAGCTATAGGGAGAGGCTGAATAGGCCTGAGCTCTTTTCCCTGGAGCATTGGAGGCTGAGGGGTGACCTTAAAGAGGTTTTTAAAATCATGAGGGACATGGATAGGATAAATAGACAAAGTCTTTTCCCTGGGGTGGAGGAATCCAGAACTAGAGGAAATAGGTTAAGGGTGAGAGGGGAAAGATATAAAAGTGACCTAAGGGGTGACTTTTTCATGCAGAGGGTGGTACATGTATGGAATTAGCTGCCGAGGAAGTGGTGAAGGCTGGTACAGTTGCAACATTTAAAAGGCATCTGGATGGGTACATGAATAGGAAAGGATTAGAGAGATATGGGCCAAGTGCTGGCAAATGGGACTAGATTAGATTGGGATATCTGGTCAGCATGGACTTTGTGGACCGAAGGGTCTGTTTCAGTGCTCTACATTGCTATGATTTCTATGGCTCTATGACTGATCTCAAAAGAGGAGACCATCCTCATTTTATTTAAGTCGTCCATTGAGCACTAGCCAGAATTCTAACCAGTACTCTGGCAACCATTCTAGGACTAACTAGAGTAGGCTTTCGACTCTTCACCTTCAGACCCTTAGAAAGGAATAAGATAGTAATAAACTGGGAAAAGGACCTGATGCAAGCCAGTGGACAGTGGGATCACAGTGGCTACCTTCCCTGCAGCTGAGATTGCTCTCTGGATTAGGAGAGCAATCTGTTTTTCCAAGGTCCCAGGCTAATAGGAAGGCTGCCATTGTCACTGGCATTGTTACCAATACAGCTGATCACTGTCGCGGTTGCAGGGGAAAGAAAGGAACAATAAGAGGCCATTCAGCCCTTTGAATCTGCTACATTATCCAATAAGATCAAGGCTGATATTATTTTAACCTCAACTCTATATTCCTGCATATCCATGATATGCATCATCTACTTCTGCCTTAAAAAATATTTAAAGGTTCTTCATAAACTGTCTTTTGGGGAAGTTAGTCACTTGATCACATAATCTAAGTCAACAAGCCAGAGGGAGTACTGCACTGTTATTCATGTCAGTGTATGGTACAAGATTAAACTGAGGCTCCATTTGGTCTCTCAGCTGGCTTCAAAAGATTCCTGATCTTTTCTTGGGACAGTCAGGGATGGGGAAAAATTACAAACTTTTCAGCGATGTTCATAAATATGAACAAATAAGAAAAATTGTTCAAGCCAATACTTTAACTGACAGTGACAAACAAAAGGCTTTGTTATCACATTGTTGATTATGGCTCTTGCTGCATATAAATTGACAACCGTGTTTCCTATATAAAAATGAGGATTGCTCTGCAGAAGAATTTCATTGATTGTAACATTCCTCGAAATATCTTGAGATCAAAACGGTGCAATCGTATTGTGAGTTTTTGTTCTATTCCTGATCCTACTTGTAAATTTTTTGGGTGAGTTATATTTTTACATGTAAATGTCAAAAGAAATGCAGGGAAACAAAGGAAATGCTGAACAGTGGTATTCTTGAGGCATGACGTTCTCTTAAGGTCATGTTGGTAGACTCCACGAGTGACACTGATTCATGCACTGGCTGTTCAAGGAGTATTGACTGATATAAGATGTGCAATAACCTTTTTTTAGTTGACACTTTTAACCCATCTTATTAAATATACATACCTGTCAAATCTGTGGTGAATTCAACCTGAAATTTCACTGAAAACCTTGTTTTCCTCTGTCAATTGACATTTGATCATTTTATAAATTTTAAAATTCAGATGTCCCTTCTTAAAGATTATCAAATTATCTCACAAGGGAACATGATTTCACTCACTTGTCTCAATTTACAGTCATTCAAAACTGTAGCTGTAAAGACAACCTAATTTTTCTTCCTTGTGCAGTTGGTAAACATTATATTTCATAGTTCAAGAATTTATTTTTCACAAGAACTGGCAATGCACATAATGTATGTTATTCTCAACCATGCCAAATTAAATAGCAAAACTGCATTTTGTAATTATATTTCCAGTGACTGGTCTTTATAGACTGCCATCAATAATCTTACATTGTTAACTTCATTTTCCAAATATCCCCATTACACAGTAAATAAATCTTACATTTATTTATCATTTCCAATATTTTTATAAATTGTTGCCAATGCCCACAAAATAGAATGCATGAAATGCATTAGAACTTATGCAGAATACAAATAGAATTTCATATGAAAGTATAATTATATCTGATAATTACAGGCTTACAAGGAAATGTTGCTCTTGGTATAAAATTGCATTCCTCATGACTTACAACCTGTAGCAGCAATACAGTAAATTTGAATTAATTTAGTCTCCGTTTCTATGCTAGTTTAATTCCCTTGATGCTACCCTCACTGCCTGATTTTTAAAGCTAAAACGATTCTTTTATTGAAATGGAAATTTCTTGTATCGCTCCGTTTCCTATGAGGCATAAGCACTGTGAAGTTTTACGTTACAACCCAAGGAAGGAGCATTTCCTTCCATATATAATCAGCCAAAATATTTCAGTGCAGTACCAGATTCATGATCCCTTACAGAGCAGCATCAATTATAATTGTAATTTGATTATATCTTACACCAAACCTGTTTACAGATTCTATGGAATTTTGCCTAATTGAGTGACTTCAATTAGTTGACCAATCTGATAGTGTTCAAGTTAAGCCTCTGGTTAAATTGAAAGTTCTGTCAAATAACTGAAAATCAATTTAGAATTTGCCTTATGAAAGCAAATTTATTTGATCAAAAAACCATGATTTCTTGGTTATTTATTCTAATAGGATCATGAATAGTGCAGCTTATTCAGGCCATTGAGTCTGTGCCAACTCCTTGTAAAACAATCCAATTAGACAAATTCCCCAGCCTTTCCCCCCAATCTCCTGTAATTTTCTCTCCTTCAAGTATTTACCCAATTTCCTTTTGAAAGTTACAACTGATAATTGTTTCCATCATCCTGTAAAGCAATGCATTCTAAATCTTAACGACTCATTGTGAAAAAAAATCCTTATGCTGTCTCCAGTTCTTTTGCTAATCATATTAAGTCTTTAGTTATTGCCTCTTCACTCAATAGAAACAATTTCTCTTCATCACATCTATAAAGCCCTTCATGATTTTAAATAAGCCAAACAAATCTCTGTTCTCCGTTCTCCTGTTGTCAGATACTTTAACGGTCATCCTTTGAATCCAGTAAATCCATGCTTTGTGCTTTTTAAAACTTTTGTGCTCTTCTTAAAAGTGCAGTGCCCAAAAGTGGACATAATACTTTACCTAGGTCTCCATACAGGTCTAGGCTAACTGCCTGGCTTTTGTAATTCATGGGTTATTTTTACCTTGCTCGGAGCAAGGGATTGGGAAGTTAGAGGAGTGGTGGATGGAGCCTGGGGTGTGGCCCTTGGAAGCGAGGAGTTAGGATTATGATTCTCGGTGGGTCTGTCGATCTCAGCTATAACAATTTCTGGGTTTTCTGACCAATCATACAGCCTGACTATGATGACATTCCAAACCTGTTACAGGAAGGATGCCTATTTAAAAGGAGTTCAGGAGTGTTCTGATTAAAAGGGAGCAGAAGCCCTCTGTTTACAATTTATGACTCCCTGTACTTGTGGAGGTCCGAGCACTATAAACCAATAAAGCTATCTGATTTGCATTCCTTAAGGTGGTGAATTGTTGTTTTTTTTGTTTTTCATTTAATAAATTCTCCCTTCTATTCAACATTCTGTACCTGATTTGAAACTGAATTCACCAACTCCAAACTTTAGGTGGTTCAGTTGTTGATTTAGAGGACAAGCGAAAATATACTTTACAGAAAACAGGGAAGGATTTAACTAAAACAACATGCTATGGAATACCATGCACCAGCCGTTTCTTGGCTATTTAGTTTAATGAATAAATTTACAGAATATCGTCCTTTTCCTAAATGAATCTAATATAAAAATTGAGTTAAATTAGTCAAAACTATTTTTTTTTTAAAAAGTGATGTCAACTTTGCAATTTGGTTGGAAACAAATGGAAAACATGGACCTTCACTTTATAAATGGTTAAGCCTAGCATGCTGGTGAGGCAGCCTTTAAGGTTGAAGATTAGTCAGTTGGAGTGACCCAGTACTACTTCCTTTGCCATGTGCTTTCTTGTTTACATCCAACAGTTTATGTTCAAGGCAGACTGGTTGAGAAGAAAGCATGATTAATAAATATTTTCAGTCCAGGGCTTCTTTATAGTACTTTTTATGATATAACTTGACGGAAAGATAAAGCATGGTAATCCTATATGCTGATATATGCCAGGTTCTAAGCTTACTTTTACATGATTGAAAGACGATTTCATGTATTCTACAGCCTAATGTGAGTCAGTCCATTCCACTTGCTTCTTTACATGGATTTGTAACATCATCATTTTCTCACTGCATTCTCCCTTAACTCCTCCTACACTGTGTTATTTATGTCCAGTTAGCAGCATCTCTAAGACATTCCACTAGGTCTGAAAATCCTTTTGCAACACCTTTTTACACATTTGTATAGAAGCACTTGAGGTAAGGTCAGTAAGCCTTCTTGTTCTCTGCTGGATTCTGTCAGATCAGCAGTGTTTGCTGAATGGTCTTGTGTTGATGTAATTGCAGGAATATTTTGGGAAGTTGGAATATTTCTTTTTCTTCACATTAATGTTACATCTCACTGTGGTAATGCATTAGAAATTAAGCCCCACCATTCCCAGAGTTGTCACAAAAATTAAATATTTCATGAAAGTATGCAAATTTCCCCATTTTACCTGTCTTTTAGTGAAACTGGGTTAACAGAAAGCACAGACTGGGTTAATGTACTGAACACTGATTATAATATAGTACAAATGAATAGATTCTAGCTACAGGTAAACAATTATGAAACATCAACATTCATCTTTACTAGTTAAAACACTAATCCCTTTATAAAACTTGTACTCCATGCACACAAACAGCTGAACACAAAAAATAAATTATGGGAATTATGAGTATAGGGAAAGACTGGGAAGGCATTTCAATGGCCCCCATCTACAGAGTTTACTTTAGGCTTTCCAGATCCAGATACCTACATTTGTTTGTAGAAGGCACCGGGTGACTGGTTCACATTTATATTGTCTCTGATGTATTGCTTAGAACCATAGTTACAGCAGCTGATGAGGGAAATATGCTGTTTTTCTTTAGAGGAAGGATAGTTCTTTTCTCTCTATGGTCTGATGGGTCTTGTCCAAACATTGACATTGATAATCTGTTCAAATACCTGAGAAGCAATCACATAAAGGTTGGTAGAAGTCCTTTGTTATTGAGAACTGGTCACCATTTCCCCGACCGCTCAGTTATGTGTTACCTGCTGACTCTACAGTAAGATTCCTGTGACCGTGACCATCAGTAGCCTTGAGTTCAGTCTGCTCCTGATGTCCAACAGACATCTGAGAGTCAGGACCCTCAACTATCACGGTCTAACATCTGCTGCTTGAGTATACCTGTGATTGCATTCTAACTACCATCGCATGATTCTATCTATATTTGTTGGAGAGTGTGGAGGAAAGATTTGACTGTGGATCATTTAAGATTTCAATGCACTCTTCTTCCACTGAGGCAGACTGCAGTTTTACAGGGAACGGAGCTGACAAGCTGTCCAGAATGCAAAAACTACATTCAGGAATAGAAAACACGAAGTTCCCATGACAGGTCGTTCTGCTATAATGCATGTTTCGTTAACCCGAATTTGCTATTACTCAACTGATGAACTGGGTACACTGTTTCGAAACTGCAAAGTTTTAAAGTACATATTGGTTATAATGTGATTCCGGATCCATTAGTTTAAATGGTACTGCTTTAACACAATTTTCTTATACTACAGGATTGAATGAGAATGGAACTATTATGTTACAGCAGAACCGACTATGATCACAATTTCACTTCCAATCCTCCTTTGTCACACATTTATTTCCATTTCAGCTTTACCCACAAATGATTATTTTGCTACCTGCTCTCTGGTCAATTCCACCACCTCCTGTACCAATCCAACCATCTTCACATTGGGCACTTGTCATAATACTGTTTCTGTTACAAGGTTACTACGCTCTTGGGTTTTTTTTCCAGAGGAATCATAAAACAACCCAGGCTCCAAAACAGCTGAATTGGTGCAGAGATGAATGGTTCATTTGGCCCTTGTTCTTGTATACTGAAAGGGAGTGGCCAGTCCTGGCAGCTGAGGCTTTTGGGGCACTTCAACAGTTGTGTGTGTGAAGAAAGGCTGCTGGTATCAGTCACAATTGAGACAGAAATTTCTCGCTCTCCTTCTGCCCTTCTAACTTCGACCTGTAAGCCTCTGTTTCACTTTTATTCTGTGTTTAAGGGGTTTGTTTATTGGGACTGTTGCACGTATTCTCAGAATAGCATAATTAAGCCATGTTTGGATTGAATAAGTTAGGCATTCTGTCATTTTGCAAATAAATCTTGTTTGTTTAAAACCTGGCAGATGACCCAGCTAATTTACACTGGGAATATTCACTATACACCTCGCTAAACAAATAGCAAAGTTATGGTCAGGGCTACCTGCTTAAAAATGTTTTGAGGGGTCTGGCCTAGCCCATAACACACTCAATTTCCACTCTTTTTGACCATGTCCGACATTAACTGTCATTTTCTCCTGCATACAGAGGGAAGACTGAATCATAACCAGCAAATACGAAATGGTCTGATCACCATAGGACCAAGAGTAGAACCATCAGCCAAGAACTACAAACCACTAGGGAAAGGGTAAATCCTCAAGGTAAAGGAGGGAATTTATACACAAAGCCAGAGGAAGTGGATGAAGCCCTTAATGAGTACTTGCCATCAATATTCACTAAGGAGAAGCACATGGATTATGGGAAGATTAGGAAGTACATTTATGTTCTGGGGCATTGTTGATAGTAAGAAGGAGGAGATGTTAAGTGTCTTGAAAAACATTAAGTTTGATAAGTAGCCAGGGCCTGATGGGATCTATCTCAAGAAGGAAGCAAGGGAGAAAATTGCTAAGACTTTTGTATGCTTTGTTTAAGAAGGGCAACAGGAATAATCCAGGAAATTAGGTGAGTCCTACATTAGAGGCAAGAAGGTTATTGGAGAAATTCTTAGGGAACAGATCTACTCCCTTTTGAAAAGAATGGAGCTACTATGGCTGGTCAATATGACTTCATGCAGTGGAGGTCTTGCCTCATCAATTTGGTTGAACGTTTTGAAGAAACGATGAAGATAATTGAGGGTATGATGTGGATGCTGACTACATGGATTTTACAAAAGCACTTGACAAGATCCCTCATGATAGGCTTGTCCAGTAGATTAACTCATATGGGATCTATGGTAAGTTGACAAATTGGATACAAAATTAACTTGGACATTAGAGACAGAGGGTAGTTGTGGAGGTGTGTTTTTTTGACTGAAGGTCTGTGACCATGGTGTTTCACAATGATCAGTGCTGGGTCTTCTGTCATTCATAATGTATATAAATTGTTTGGCTGAAAATAGAACATAGAAGAATACAGCGCAGTACAGGCCCTTTGGCCCTCGATGTTGTGCCGATCCAAGCCCACCTAACCTATACTAACCCACTATCCTCCATATGCCTATCCAATGCCCGCTTAAATGCCGATAAAGAGGGAGAGTCCACCACTGCTACTGGCAGGGCATTCCATGAAAATGTAGATGGTCTGATTATTAGGTTTGTAACCAACACAAAATTAGTAGTCTTGTGGATAGTGAGGAAGAAACTCAAAGGATATATGAGGATATGGATCAGTTACAAAGCTGGTTGAAGAAATAGCATATGGAGTTTAATCCAGGCAAGTATGAAATGATGCATTCTGGGAGGTCAAAAGCAAGAGGACAATATACAGTTAATGGCAGGAACCTTAGGAGCATTGTTATTCAAGAGATCTTGGAGTCCAAGTTCATAGCTCTCTGAAAGTGGCACACATGTGGATAAGGTGGTAAAGAAGGCATATGGCATGCTTGCCTTCATCAATTAGGGCATTGAGTATAAAAGTTGGCAAGTCATGTTGTACCTGTATAAAACTTTACTTGAGCCATTTTGGAGTATTGTGTGCAGTTCTGGTCATTACACTAAAGGAAGGATGTGGAGACTTTGGAAAGGGTACAAAAGAGGTTTACCAGAATGTTACCTAGATTGGAGTGTATTAGCTATAAGGAGAGTGCTGTGACTAGAACCAGGTTGACTTCATTAACTATGAGATCCTTGATTGGGGTTATTAACTTGGGCCAATCAGGGACCTATGGCTGACAAAAATAAACAGGGGATTCAGAATCTCCTCACTTCAGGTACTGACTGGCCACAGACAGTATACTGTACACATGTATGTAGACTGTGACTTGGTGACAGGATACTAGCGTCTGTGCAGTTATTTCAGAGAGGTTGGACAAACTGGGATTGTTTTGAGTAGAGCATAGGAGGCTAAGGGGTGACCTGATAGTAGTATATAAAATTATGAGAGACGTGGATAGGGTGGACAGTCAGAGTCTTTTACTCAGGGTGGAAATGTCAATTACTAGGTGGCACAGGTTTAAGGTGAGAGGAATAAATTTTAAGGGAGATGTGCAAGGCAAGTTTTTCACATAGAGGGTGATAGATGCCCGGAACACACTGCCAGGAAAGATGGTAGAAACAGACACATTAGCAACATTTAAGAGGGATTTGGACAGATACATGAACAGGCAGAGAATAGAGGAATATGGATCATGTGCAAGCAGATGGGATGAGTTTAGAATGGCATCATGGACATGGTGGGCTGAAGGGCCTGTTCCAGTGCTATGTTCTATGTCTTAAATAGGAGTTCTTGTTAAGTGCAGGAATCTGGCCAGTATTTTCTGTTAACACACTTCCAATAAATATGTAAATCAGAGATTTCACATGCTTTGATTAAACCATTAACTTTTGTTGTGATTTTGGAGTGAGGGGCTCAAAAATCAGTGCATTTTCGCAAATGGGACTTAACAATGAAAACACATAGTTTTCCTTTATGGATCCAGGATCTAAGAGGCAACCAAAATAAATCTGATCAGATACTTGAGTTGCAATCAATTGTCAGTGGGATATACTAGATTCCAATACACAGCCTTCATCAAGGTTATGATTTGGAGTTGCCGGTGTTGGACTGAGGTGTATAAAGTTAAAAATCACACAACACCAGGTTATAATCCAACAGGTTTAATTGGAGCTTCCAATTAAACCTGTTGAACTATAACCTGGTGTTGTATGATTTTTAACTTCATCAAGGTTAACAGTCTCAAAGTGTGATTGCGAGTATTACCACACTATTAATACCAATGTAGTGTTTCACTCTATTTTGAAAGGGAATCTTAATAGGTTTTCAATGTGCAGTCCCATTATCAATAATAATAATATTGTGATCCCATGACAGGAATAGTATGCCAATTCTCATTGTGCAGATTTTAATCAGTTCCACATGCAAAGGGTCAGATGAGACTCTCCAAAAGCAAGTCTTGAATTATTTTTCTTGGCTCCAGAAGTGCATCTCTGCTCTTTCCATCAGTCACCAACCTCACCACCAGTTGCAGCCTAAAATTGAGGTCTCAATCCAGCAAGTTACATTGAATTCATGACTGGCATCTGAAACATGTTGATTATATTAAAATATGACTGGGCCTCAAAAGGTGGTGGTCACTTCTGATACATGAACTGGCAGTCATAAGAATTGCTGGTCAAGATGTTGAGTAGATATCTCACCTCTACCAATATATCTGCAGTAAAGTTCAGGTGGCCTTTTTCTTTGTTTTTTTTTTCTCCAAAGAGCAAGATCAGAAATTCCATACGGGTGGAGATGGGGTAAATAGCATGGTTACAGAACCACCCTTGACATCAATTCCAATCAAATACATAGAAGGAAAATACAGAGGGTAGTGTAAGTGGTTTTCTGTCCTCATCACCAATGTTTTCTTTCCAAGCATTCTTGTTAAAAGATAAAATTTTACTGCTGCTTCTTCACAGATGGATAACTTATTCTGCCTTATTTCAGGATTTCTTAATGCATATACTTTTAAAAATCTCCATTAAAGATTATCAGAGCAATTTTAACACCAATTACCACCTGTATTTTTATCACATCTTTAATGTAATAACAGGGCTGGTTTAGCTAAGTTGCCTTGATGGCTGCTTTGTGAGAAGCAGAGTGACTTAAACAGCATGGGTTCAATTTTCAGACCAGCTGAGGTCGCCATGAGGGCATTACCCTCTCACCTGAGGCATGGGTGGTTCTCTCTAATGAGACAGGAGCCGAGGATACTTTGGGGGATATGGCAACTTCCATTTTTCACTAAATGTAGTAAAATGTCCCAAGGCAATTTATAAGAGTGTGATCAAATAACATGGAGTCACACTGGGACATGTCAGAACAGATCATCCGAGGCATGGTTCAGGAAATGAATGTTAAGGAGCTTTTCACTCGTGAAAAGAGCTGAATTTCAGCATTAAAAACTGAAGAGCCAGTCACAAAAAACAAAGCTATTAAATTAGAGCTGCTGAAAGGGACTGATATGGAGGAGAACTTTAGCAGAAAACCCCCATAAAGAGATGTTGAGGGACAAAAATGGTGTTTAAAAATTCAAAAGTTTGAATCTCAGCCACAATCCATCCCAAAACTGTTACCGTTCTGATTTTAGCAGGGGTGAGTTAGGGCTAGGAAGGGTGTCTCATGGCTTTCCAGCAGCAGATCACTCAATTTAAATATTCTATTTAAGCCACATACCTCAAATTTAGCCAGTGCTCTACTTCTAATGCCTGAGTGACTCTTTGGTGCAGTGGTAGCATCCTTTTCTTACAGGAGGAGACCTGGGTTCAAATATGTCAAAATAGAGCTGAACAGATTGATTAAAAGTATTGACTTTTAATGCCTGTGGGCTGGTTTTCCCAGGTTTTTTGGATGGAGGCAACAAGGGCTGGAGAGGGCATCTCCATGCCTTTTCCAGCATTGCATGTGGCCCAAGAGAAGATTGAGTATCTCTCATTGGCCATTCTCCACCCCTACTCCATACCCATGATTGACAATTTTTCCAAATATTGGAAACCTATTCCCAAGGTTAAAATAAAGGACCCCTATCTGCACCTGGCCAACAAATTGATATCTGCCTTCCTTACTGCTCCACCTGTCCATTGTTTTCTCCAGCCCCTCCGCTATACTTTCAGGCACTCAACAACATGTATCAATCCATAATCTCACTTGTTGTTCTCTTTCTTTTCTGCTCCCTCTTGCTGTGGCCAAAGACTATGGCTCTTCTTGACAGCCAGGCAGCTTCGCCATCTGGGTGGCTATCAGCCAAGAAAGACAGTCAGACGTTTTAAGGTTCTCCAAAAAGACATCTGGGGTCCCTTGGAGCTATACCTCCTTCTTCCAATCATATTGTACCTCCCCAACTCCCCAAAAATATTGAGGCCCTGTATGATGATAGTACTATTTCTCAGACTTTCTTTAAAGCATATTTAGTTCTTATAATCATTTTCATCTGCTTCAGTCAACATATATTCACTATATAAAACTCACTTTTATTCATTGGAATGTTGTATTGTTAGCAGAATTCTAAGTAATATTCATAAACTGTAAATTACCACTGTATCAGAGCAGGATTTTTCAACCAATAAAATATACAGCGTTCCCACATAAATAGAGGAATTCTTGTTTCAAATGATAATTTATTTTCCATGCTTCTGCATTGGCAGGAAATTAGAAGTCCTGCTATTATACGGGTTTACATGCTGAAATTTTCCTTGCTCACATTTCCAAGAAGACCAAGCAAATATCTGCAAGTCGGCTAAAGTAGAATCTCATAAAATGGTTGCTGAAGATTTTCAGTGGTCATTTTTTTTTTCTCATTTTAACAGAATAGTGGATTTAGTCACAGTCGAACCCTGAAAAACATCAGAAATCCTATGTTTGCTCTATTTTTAACTTTGAGGGAAAGTAATAGTTATAGATATGAATAGGAACAAAGAAATACAGCAAAGATGTGAAGCAAAGAAAGAGAAGGACTAATCCATTTGATTAACTGAGGTTAAATAATAACTTAAAGAATCTTTATTCTGATTTGCAAATTACTGCTAATACACACATAACAAATTTGTTTCCGAACTTATTGATTTTCCTCTATACAGAAATCAAGAAATAAATTCCTAATCAGTTGAATTACTCCTATTCTTTCCTTGGTACTTTCTCACATGTACATGAATAAAATATGCAGAGAATTAGCCAAGGGAATTTGGAGAAATGATCTGACAGCATTGAGTCGATGCAAAAAGTGTGTGCTGAGAATTATACGTGTAATTCCTTTCTAATATTTCAACTCATCAGTCGGCTTTCTGTAACTTTAGCTTAGACACATTGCAGTGTTTTTAGTGTCTATTAGCACCCCTCAGAATCTGCCAGATATATCCACAGAGTTGTACTCACTCCATTATTCTCATCATAGGTGCTCAGCATCAATTGTAGGACAAGAGGAGATGAGGGACTTTGAACTCATTCCATATGTCTCTTCCTCTCAAGGTGACAGGGTTGGCCAACAGGTGTATCCACACTCAGCCCTCCAAAAAGAGGTGCCTAGACAATCCAACAGCTCCCAACTCTTCCCCCCAAAAGCCTGTAGCAGTACAAGCTAAGGAAGGCAAGCCTGGTTTTGACCAGGAAATTCTTCTCTGATTTCAGTCCTCTCAGTCTAAAAGGTAAAAGAGGACAACTGTTCAAGTCTTAGTGGCCAATAGAGTCAAACGCAAAGCTGACTCTGTGCACCCCACTTCAATATAATGAGATATAAAATTGCTGATGGCTTATCGGATTCATTGGCAGTGAGAACAACCCATTTCCTCCTCCACCACCCTACCCTCCCCACTTTGTCAGCTCAGTTGTGAAAGGTGCAGCAGATCATAATCATGAGTGATGTACTCTGTGGATTGTACTACGAGACACTGGCAGAGGGGTGATCCAGGGGTCCTTAAGGAGGTCTGTTCCACTATGGCCCTGGCAGATCTATGAGCAGTGTTGTATCTTGGTTTAAAATTAGTCTAAGGGTTTTGCAAAGGTATCATGAACAAGGTTTGGAAGGGATACACTTAGTCTCCCAGCAGCCATCTTGGATGGCCTCTCAACCTGGGAAGGACAGAGAGTCTGAGAAATCTGCAGTTCGTAAGTATCCAGATAACTCCTGGCACATTGGGCACATACCTCTGGTTTTTGCAAGTCAATGGTCACATTTAACTTAGATATTTAATTGGAAGCCTTTTCTGTCAATGGCCTCTTCAGGTTGGTGGTAGGACACTCCCAAAGTTGTGTGAGTGAAGCCTATAGTGTCCTGGTCCTGGAGAAAGTCAGCATTGTGGAGAACCCTACTCTCCAACTTTGTTTGACTGTTCTCATCCAGGGAAATAAATTCGAGCCACTGTGATTTGGAGGAAATGGAATCACCTACATCAGAAATTAATTTACTGGCCGAGGACTGGGAGTGTCATATTGGTTTTCAATTTTTCCTAAAAATGTCTTAAACACGGAGCCCGGCCAGAATCTCGGCACACATCACAATGGGGTTGCATCGGTCCACACGTACCTCTCCCCCCATGCGACCTTCCCCCACATGAGACCCCCCACCACCACCACCACCACTATCGGGCACTGCTTTTGAGCTCAAGCCCTGTTCCTGAAACATCCTTAATCAGTGCTTACACCTCTTTCAGAATTGAGGAAAATTGCAGAGAGACCTGTTGATGCTAGATCTCATCATTTTCCTCCACATCCTTCTTCTCCCCTTGGGAGGCAGCATAGCAGTCACTGGAGGTTACTGTTTATGCTGGGCTTGCTGATCAAGTAGTAATTGTGGTGTCCCACAATGTCTTTGTAAACCAGGACTACAGGGATCTCCATGTTAGATCCATGAGCAGATAATTGGTAGTAAATGTTAAAAGGATAATGCGATTTAATTGAAGGTACTCCTGAGCCCTCACATCCATTACCAACAAAACTTCATTTTATACCTTCACTCAATATGGCTAGGACGCTTCCCATAGATGTCATTGTTATGCCTCGATAAGGGATTCTGAAGTATGTAACTTCACCCAGTTGGACCTTGCACAGCTAAATTTTTTATGCTACATTGGGAGTAGAATTTTGCCAATAATGGTAGCTCCCCTCACCTAATGAAAAGGCTTCCTTCCAAATTACAAACTGCGTACTTGAATACGTACAGTTTTGTATGTGAATGTGGCAATTGTGAAGCAATTTTCTTCCAGCATTAGCTAAGGAACTTGTTTGTGAAATAAAATTTTCAGATGCTGCTTTGAAGAACCTCTGCTCACATTGAGGTTGCTCAGCCCCAACATTATGAGGAGTTAATTTCTGTGCACAATCTAATTTGTCATGATCACATGATAATAATTATAATTTTTAATGCACATTCTTAGACAATGAATGATCTTTGATGGAATTGTATTGAAGCCAGCTCACTGGTGTTGTTGGATCTCTGCAGTCTTTACTGTTGCAATTGCCTCAAACAGGGCCTCAAATTTCAAACTTCTCCAATCTTCAAGGGAAAAACAGAAATTTTCTCCAGCCCAGTTTACAATCAGTGTCAGCCATTTTGTGTAATTTTTATAAGTTGACTTTTGACCTGACTTTGTAATCTTCCAACTTTATTCATTCGCGAATGATTTGTAGGCTTTGCCTCATTGCACATCTTCTCCTTTATATTTCCCTTTTGTGTTGTCTACCCCTATTTGTGTTGAGCCCCTTTATGTATTTATTATTCACTTTATCCTCAGAGCTCCACTGAAAATCCCCGTCACCTTGTTGGCACCACATCTTTCCCATTTGGAGGGTAGAGTTACTGTCATCTGTTTGAGGTTTTTGATGTGCTTATAATATTTGTGAATACTGTCCAAACGAATAGTCATTCTTTAGTCATTCTTTCACAAGGCAGTAGGCTATTGCTTAAGGTATAGCCTTGAGATGGTTAAGAAATTATGAAGGTTCAGGAGCTATTTTATTCCTTTCTCATCTCAACCTGCAATATTTCTTTAAGATGCTCAGTAAAACCTATCTCTTTGATCAAGTTTTGGTCATCTATGCTGCTAGTGTTTCTTTGTGTAGCTGAGTTTCAACTTATATTTGAAAATGTTCATGTGTTCCATTTGACTCATTTTGTCACGTTGATACATAATTTTTTTTTCAATGTACAATTACTGGTTTTCTTTCCTTATAGTAATACGTTTTTGACATTTTGTGCTTTTCAAGCTTGCATTATTGTTTTTCTTTCTTCTCATTGTTTAATTTCCGTGGTAGCTACTTGAGGAGGCCCAATCTTCTACAGTGAGAGCTATTCAATACTGTCCTTTTATTTTCAAGAACGAATTTTGTTTTCAGTCAGTTACTTCTCACTTCTTTTGCTGGAGTTATAAGAACATGCTGGGGTTATTGTTGAGTAATTCTGGAATCATAAAGGCCATTAGATTTTTTTTTTCTGTCAGCTGTCTGAAATCATTTGGATACTATTCTTTGACATTTGCCCTTATTTACACAGCTTTCTCCTTGTAGTTGTAAATAAGGATTTACACATTTGTAGCTTTTTTTTCACAATATTCTTCACCATGGTATTAAACTATTTTTAAGAAAATTGCAAATAATGCATTACGTCCATTACTTAGATTTCTATTACATGCTGGAGTGCGTGGTGGTCTTAAATGTTTGTTGCACGCAGACATTTCCTGTTCTGTGACATTCTCAATGTATTTTTCAATGGCATCCATTAAAAATGAGAACTGTAAACTGTTAATCATCTCTCACGAATGTCGTATAAGTGCTCGTCATGAATTGTAAAACATTAGAAGGAAGAGTACTTTTATATTTAGAAGGAGGCAAAGCTGGTAATTTTGAACCAGGTCAGGAGCAGAAAGTAGACAATTTTGTTTCAACTGCACATTATGAATCCCACATGATGTACTTCAATTATATTTCACACAAATGCTCCATAACCATCAGGTTGCCACCTGTGCCAAAACTGAAAATTACTCTGAAACATTGAGTTGCGAGCCTGGCAAATGCTGTTAATCATCTTGAGGGATGAATGTTCAATAGACCCTTTCACTGTTCTTTGTCTACTCAGAATTTTTTTTTAGAAAAGTAGTGAGTGTGGAAAGTTTGACAAACATGCGACACATTTACCCACTATGATCATGAACAGTAATTTCTAATTCATTATCTTTCTGATTGCCTAAGAAGTTAACAAATATAATTAACAAGACTGCTGAAAATATATAAGGCAACTGTTCGAAATTATAGATCAGCAAAAAGTAAAAACCAGATGCCCTGTCATCCAAAATACAGTGTTTCCATATAAGTTACCCATTATCATTAAACGTAAAGTAATTTGTTATTAGAGGAACTGCACTTCAAGTGATGAACTAAACAGTCAAACTAAACTAGGTCCAATTTTCTCTGTGGCACTAGAAGTGAGCTATAAAATAAATTTGATGTCCAAAGTGGAAAAATTTGATTATTTTCATTTAAATTAGAAATGCCCACATTTTGCAAATTTGTATATTCTCTTCAGGTTAATGTATCTGCAAGAAGTCTGTCTTAAGGCGTGTCTGCACTCTGCTAAAGATGTGTCTCAATAAAACTCAATGAAAAATAAAATACAGACTATGTTTTCTTCTATAGAATACGTTTATTGACAAAGTAGCTGTAAATAATGAAATTAACCATTTTAGAAATTAAGAGTAGCAAATTCCTTCTATTATTTACTTTATTCAAGAGTTTACTGTTGTGTAAAAATAGAGAAATTCAAATTGAAACAAAAGCTGCTTGTTAATGATTGTTAAGTTTTGTTAAAGTAAAACTAAGGCAAATTCATACTGTTTTATTCATGTTGTAGTAAATACAGAGGCTAGATTCATTACTCACTTCAGTTCATTTTGTAAATGAAGAGAAATATTTTTAGGTTGCCACAGAGGAAGTCAAGAGTAAACAATGTTGCATTTTTTTCGAATGGATGTGCCATTGCCCATTATTACATACTAGATCAACATCTGAGTCTAAAATATTCCTCTGCATCCACCTACAAAAGGTTCAGTAGCGATTACCAGCAGCAAGAAGGTTACCTTCAGCTCTGTGTTATTTTTGCTTCCCTGAACTATAAGGTGACATTAACAGTCAACAGTCACGATATGATCCATAAAATATGCTTTATGTCTTGAATATCTCTGAGTGGAGGAATTCACCAATTTTGAATTGGCATTTGAGTAAGTAGTAAGCCTTAGTAAGCTTAAGTAAGGCATTAAGTAATAACTTAATGCCTTACTTCAGCTCATTAATGTAACTAAATGAGTATTTTATTAATGTGCATCTTTCAAATAAAAAAGTATTTAAAATTTCATGTGTACAATTCTCTTATAATAATATGAAAACAGTGTCCCTTTTTGCTTAGGATGACAAAACATCTTCTACTTCTCCTTCCAGGTAATAAAAGTGAGTGACACCAATTTGACACACACCATGATATACTGACAAACTTTCGGTTTCCTCAATATGTTTTTGCTGAATACATCCAAAGTCATTAAGTTGAATGTATTTCTTAATAACTGTCAACAGGTTCCTTATTTTTGTTACATTTACCAATTTAAAACTAAATGTTTGAATTATTTACAATGGATTTAACTGGCATTTACTTGAGAGGGGAATATTCAGTAAATATGTAACCAATTAGAGTCATAGTCATAGAGATGCACAGCAAGGAAACAGACCCTTCTGTCCAACTCGTCCATGCCGACCAGATATTCCAACCTAATCTAGTCCCATTTGCCAGCAGTTGGCCGATATACCTCTAAACCCTTCCTATTCATATACCCGTACAGATGTCTTTTAAATGCTGCAGTTGTACCAGTCTCCACTACTTCCACTGGCAGCTCATTCCATACACACACAACCCTCTGCGTTAAAAAGTTGCCCCTTAGGTCTATTTTATATCTTTCCCCTCTCACCCTAAACCTACGCCTTCTAGTACTGGACATCCCACCCCAGGAAAAAGCCCTTGTCTATTTAGTCTATCGATGCCCATCATGATTTGATAAACTTTCATAAGTTCACCCCTCTGCCTCCAAAGCTCCAGAGAAAACAGCCCCAGCCTATTCAGCCTCTCCCTATAGCTGAAATCCTCCAACCCTGGCAACATCCTTGTAAATCTTTTCTGAACCCTTTCAAGTTTCACAACATCCTTCCAAGAGGAAGGAACCCAAAATTGAATGCAATATTCCAAAAGTGGCCTAACCAATGTCCTGTACAGCCGCAACATTACCTCCCAACTCATATCCTCAATACTCTGACCAATAAAGGAAAGCATACTAAACGCGTTCTTCACTATCATATCTACCTGCAACTCTACTTTCAAGGAGATAT
Source organism: Chiloscyllium plagiosum (assembly GCF_004010195.1). Classification (NCBI taxonomy): domain Eukaryota; kingdom Metazoa; phylum Chordata; class Chondrichthyes; order Orectolobiformes; family Hemiscylliidae; genus Chiloscyllium; species Chiloscyllium plagiosum. The sequence goes on along the minus strand of NC_057713.1, from coordinate 114,660,164 downwards.
GAACCTGCACTCGAAGGTCTCTTTGTTCAGCAACACTCCCCAGAATGTTACCATTAAGTATATAAGTCCTGCTAAGATTTATTTTTCTAAAATGCAGCACTTCACATTTATCTAAATGGAATTCCATCTGCCACACCTCAGCCCATTGGCCCATTTGATCAAGATCCTATTATATTCTGAGGTAACCTTCTTTGCTGTCCATGACACCTCCAATTTTGGTGTCTTCTGCAAACTTACTAACTATACCTGCTATGTTCACATCCAAATCATTTATATAAATGATGAAAACCAGTAGACCCAGCACCAATCCTTGTGGCACTCCACTGGTCACAGACCTCCTGTCTGAAAAGCAACCCTCAACCGCCACGCTCTGTCTTCTACCTTCGATTCAGTTCTGTATCTAAATGGCTAGTTCTACCTGTATTCCGTGAGACCTAACCTTGCTAACCAGTCTACCACAACGTACCTTGTCGAATGCCTTACTGAAATCGATATAGATCATGTCCACTGCTCTGCCCTCATCAATCCTCTTTGTTGCTTCTTTAAAAAAAACTCAAATGCATGAGAAATGATTTCCCACACACAAAACTATATTGAATATCCCTAATCAGCCATGTTGACTATCCCAAATATGTGTAAATCCTGTCCCTCACGATTCCCTCCGACAACCTGCCCACCACCAAAGTCAGGCTCACTGGTCTATAGTTCCCTGGCTTTTCCTTACCACCTTTCTTAAATGGTAGTACAACGTTAGCCAACCTCCAGTTTTCCTGCACCTCACCTGTGACTATCAATGACACAAATATCTCAGCAAGGGGCCCACAATCAGTTCCTCAGCTTCCCACAGAGTTCTAGGATATAAATGATCAGGTCCTGGGGATTTATCCACTTTTCTGCATTTCAAGACATCTAGCACCTCCTCCTCTGTCATCTGGACATTTTTCAAGATATCACCATCTATTTCCCTACATTCTATATCTTCCATGTCCTTTTCCACAGTAAACACTGATGGAAATACTCGTTTAATATCTCCCCCATCTCCTGCGACTCCACACATTGGCTGCCTCGCTGATCTTTGAGGAGCCCTGTTCTCTCCCTAATCACCCTTTTGTCCTTAACATATTTGTAAAGACCCTTTGAATTCTCCTTAACCCTATTTGCTGATGCTATCTCATGTCCCCTTTTTGCATCCTGATTTTCCTATTAAGTGTACTCCTACTGCCGCTATACTTTCTAAGGAATCACTCGATCACTCCTGTCTATACCTAACATATGCTTCCTTATTTTTCTGAATTAAAACCTTGATTTCTCTCATCATCCAGCGTTCCCTACACCTACCAGCCTTTCCTTTCACCCTAACAGGAACATACTGTCTCTGAACTCTCATTATCTCATTTCTGAAGACTTCCCATTTTCCAGCCTTCCCTTGACCTGTGAACATATGCCCCCAGTCAGCTTTTGAAAGTTCTTGCCTAACACTGTCAAAATTAGCCTTTCTCCAATTTCGAACTTTAACTTTTAGATCCAGTCTATCCGTTTCACCCCTATTTTAAAATAGAATTATCGTCGCTGGTCCCAAAGTGCTCCCCCTCTAACACCTCAGCCACCTATCCTGCCTTGCACCTTCTCTAGTAGGTACATCCACACACTGAATCGAAAATTTTCTTGATCACACTTAACAAATTCCTCGCTATCTAAACCCTTAACATTATGGCAGTCCCAGCCTATGTTTGGAAGTTAAAATCTCCTGCCATAACCACCCTATTATTCTTACAGATAACTGAAAACTCCTTACAAATTTGTTTCTCAATTTCCTGCTGATTTTAAGGGAGTCTATATTACAATTCTAATAAAGTAATAAAGTAATCATCCCTTTCTTACTTCTCAGTTCTACGCAAATAACCTCCCTGGATATATTCCCAGGAATATACTCCCTAAGTAGAGCTGCTGTGCTATCCCTGAACCAAAACTCTACTCCCCCTCCTCCGTTGCTCCCCTTTGCATCCTTCCTATTTAATTTGAATCCTTAAACATTAAGCTGACTGTCCTGTCCATCTCTGAGCCACATTTCTGTAATTGCTTTGATATCCCAGTCCCATCTTCCTAACCATGCCTTGAGTTCATCTGCTTCCCTGTTAGGCCTCTTGCATTGAAATAAATGCAGCTTAATTGATCAGTCCTACCTTGTTTTCTGCTTTGTTCCTGCCTGCCGTGACTGTTAGACTCACTCTCTTTCCCAACTGCACCAGTCTCAGATTGATCTCTTTCCTCAGTACCTCTCTGGGTCCCACCCCCCTTACTAGTTTAAATCCTCCTGAGCAGCTCTAGCAAATCTCCCTGCCAGTATATTAGTCCCTTCCAATTCCTGTGCAATCCGTCCTTCTTGTACAGGTCACTTCTACCCCAAAAGATATTCCAATGATCTAAAAATGTGAATCCTTCTCCCACGCACCAGCTCCTCAGCCATGCATTCATCTGCACTATCCTCCTATTCCTAGCCACACTATCAATGACACAAATATCTCAGCAAGGGGCCAACATTCACTTCCTCAGCTTCCCACAGAGTTCTAGGGTATACCTGATCAGGTCCTGGTGATTCATCCACTTTTATGCATTTCAAGACATCCAGCACCTCCTCCTCTGTAATATGGACATTCTTCACGATGTCACCACATATTTCCCTACATTCTATATCTTCCATATCCTTTTCCACAGTAAACATTGATGAAAAATACTCATTTAGTATCTCCCACATCTCCTCTGGCTCCACACATAGGCTGCCTTGCTGATCTTTGAGGGGCCCTGTTCTGGGATGATGAGAGAAATCGAGGTTTTAATTCAGCAAAATAAGAAAGCATATGTCAGGTATAGACAGGAGTGATCGAGTGATTCCTTAGAAGAGTATAAAGGCAGTAGGAATACACTTAAGCGGGAAATCAGGAGGGCAAAAAGGGAACATGAGATATCTTTGGGAGTTCAGATTTTAGTTTCAGATGTTACTGCCCTCAAGGAATTCCTTTTTAAATTCCTGTCTAACTTTCTATATACTCCCTTCAGAACTTCGGAACCCGACATATCCTTCATTAGTTTAGAGCCAATCTGAATACCAGAAACTTGGCTGTTCATGCTACATTCCCCTGAGAGTCCATCACACCGTCCATTTTCCAAAAAAGCATACTTTCTTTTAAAATGGGGATAGCCAGAAAAGATTCCTGCACTACCTGCCTACCTCTCTTACCATTCCTGGAGTTAACCTATCTATTTGATTTTATCTGTGGTTTTTTCCCTTCCTATAACTGCCATCCATCACACCCCCTTGTTCTTTTAAATTCCACATTGCCTCTAACTGTTACTCCAACTGATCCATTTGATTTGCTAGAATTCACAACCAAAGACATTTCCTGCAGACATAATTCTCAGTCACATGTAAACTCTCCCTAAACTCCCACATCTGACAAGATGAGCATATCACTCTACTAAAGGCCATCTTTGCTCCCTCACAACCTACAGAACAAGAAAATAGCACTGTCTTATTACTCTTAAAAAAAACACTGCTCCAGGCTAACTTAATATTTAAGGTTTATATTATTAAAATTTAATCAGGAGACAGATCTCAATAAAACATATAATCAAGAAAGAACCCACTGTACTCACCATTGTAGATTTACAGCAAGGCTATACTTAAAAACTATTCAATTATCTGTTCCTGTGCTGTGATCTCTCCCACACAGGTTCTTCCAAGATCAGTTGTGAATTTCACTGTTTGTTAAGTATTCCTAGACGCACTCCAATGTCCAGAGATGCATGAATTCAAACAGCAAAGGCAGTAACTGTGCAGGTCCACTGCTGTGTCAGTTAGCAGTGTAGGTTTCTTTCTCTTTCTCCCTCACTGACTGTGTGCTTGCTGCCTTTTATCTGCCTTTCTCCCTTTCAAAAGTGTTAGAGATTTGCCTTTTTTTCTCCAAAGTTTGAAAACAATGCACCAGCATATAAAACAGTAATTGTTGCTCCTGGAATTTGAGGAAATCACCTCCAACACCTAAAATACCCCAAAAAAGGAGCAGCTCTTACAACCAGAATTTGTTCCCGTCCTCCAGTGTTAATTCTAAAAATTTATATTGCTCAAATTGGAAGCAAAGTACCAGCATTACAGGTCTATAAAGTCAACACACTCTTGGACCGTGAAAATATGCCTTTATATTATTTAATACAGTTTTTACCATTAATCTAATTTTCACTATCAACAACGCATAATCTACAAATACAAAAGGGAACAACAGAGCTTAAAGATTCAATTATCGTCTGTGCAATGTTATTGTTATTATGTAGCATTGAGTAAATGGTTCATAATATTTGCTAATATCATGTAATAATGTAATAATATTTTTCATATCTCTAAAAATCTATGCATCATCTTCAATGTTCAAGCCAGAATATTGATGCGATGCTCTGTATACACTTTGAAGGATACATTCACTACCCTGTTCAATGAATTTATCAAATGGTTCAAAGTAGATTGACTATCCTCTCACTGCACTCAACATTTGTTTCTTACATTACCGGTGGATTGTTGCTGCAGTAACTGTTACCAACAAAAAGCATAGCCAGCACTTCTCACTTGTAAACTATCTCCTGCCAAAAGGAACAAGACCATCAAGACCAAGGAACACCATCACGTTCAAGTCACGCATACAGAAACTGGCATGGCATTTAATTGGAAAATGCAGCAATACGGTTTGCTGATCAATTGATGTAATTAAATTTCTACCCATGCATTAAGTCATTTGGCCTAATGACTCTACATCAATGTTTACACTTCACACAAGCCTCTTCTCCCAATTGCCTCTTTACACCCTGCCCCTCATACCTTTACTCTTGTCTTCCTCAGAAATGCATCAAATTTCCCCACCAATACTACCTGTTTCATGCACTGCATGTGACAGGGAAGATATAAACATGTGAAATACTTCACCATTCAATAAGGTCATGGCTGACCTGATTATTCAACATTCCTGCAAAATCTGCAAGCTTCAGATTCTCACCCACTTAAAGGAAATTCCTCCTAAGTTCTCTGTGTGCTTTTCGGCATAAATTACCAATCGTCCACTATTTCTACATCAAAAATCTGGATTTCTTCACTTGAACCATCACTATCAGGACAAAGACAGAGGCGAATCAAGAAAAACCCTTCACCAACTTCTTAGAGTGGCTCAGGATGGCCATAGAATGGAGTTTTGCCTGTAAACCTCACAACCAAGATTATTTTGTTCCAAAAAGAATAACGTAATGCTATTAAAATTTTCTAATGGATACGATTCAAACTTTGTGTTGGATCCAACATGTTGGTGACAAATTCAAATTTATCTACTCACTGCCACATAATGGACTCTGGAATACTGTGGGAGTGAGAGGAGACTTATTCGTACAGAATCAAGAATTTTCTGAACCTTTTCCAATTGATTAAAGGAGTTGGATTTGAGAATTTAAAAAGCTCTGATATTTAAAACTCTGTTTAGAATTTTTCACAACAAAATGGCTAGAATTGTGAAATTTGATTGCCAGAATATCGGTTTAAAATCCTGAAAAATCCTGTAGTTTGATATGATAGCAACAGAACTTGTTTTTATTTTCAGTAGTTGTAAAAATAAGTTGCTCTGTTTATTATCAGCAGCAAAGAAGAATGAAGTGTTGATGGATCGTTTCATGCCTAACCATTCTGAATGCAGACAATAATGTGGAAAATTGCATTTTTAGGGTATTTTATTGCTCAGACATTAGAGTAAAGAATGTCAAATCAAAATTAGGCAAATCTTTAATTGTAATAAGGTTTCAGAACATCTAATGAGAACTGTGAAAGTGGGAATTAATTGGAATATTTAAGAATAAACAGATGTGTTCAGCAGTCAGAAATATACAAAGGAGATCATTGTCTGTTTCGACATAAATTTAACTTGTTGGTGTGTTTTCCCCAATAGGATATCCACTTAATTAAACTTAAACTATACATCTTACTCAATGAATGGCAAGCTGATCCAGAATAATAGAAATTATGTTCCTTTGATCTCATCCCAGTTCATCCTGTCATCAAAGCACATATAGATTATTTTATTTCAATCACCCTCATCCAACTGCTCAGCATGATAATTTATTGAAAAAAATCACTGTGCAAAGGGATATTGTGCACTCTTGTTGATCAAAATCTCTATCAATCTTTAAGTCAGATATAAGTGTCACTATCATGCATTTCAGCATTAGAGATTAACAGCTGAGAGGAATATGAGACTTGTCTTAATTTCAATAGCAAGTGAAAAAGAGAAGATATGGTGTTTATGTGGACCATGGTTGTGAGGCCTAACAAGAGTTTTAAATAAGTCAATAAATGTATCAATGGATAGGAATCTCTGGAGAGAGGGAATTTATGACTGATCAATATCAACAAGCATTTTTACGGCATTCATAATGAACACCAAAACTTCACTTTCAATCTGAGTGATGAATAATATTAAAAATGCTAAATACAAAGTCAATATAGTTACTGAGAGAGAAGCTGCCCTACTATGCAAATGAGCTTGTAGTGAATTGGCAATTTTATTTTCCATTGAAATGGAAAATATTGGCGAATTTTTAACTCCAAGCCAAGAAAATGTAATAGATTAGGAAACAGGATACCCCCAAAAGAATCTAAACTATCAGTCTATAAACTTCAGTGGAAAGAAGATCAGCTGTGGTTCAAATCAGCGTCATATGGATGGTGATGGCCAACTCCACAACCCTATCTCATGAATTTAATATGGAGGGGATTTTGTTGAATAAGATGTCTACTTTCAAAATTAATGTAAGGACAGAAAATGACCAATGGGATCCACATTTTTGGTCCCTTAATTGTGAACATTTCCAACTTTGAAATTCTGAAATCTAATTCTCAAACTAAACTGTGTAGATATAGAAAACCTCCAAATATTGGGTGTTTTGTTTCCTCACTCAGTGGCACTTGCACCAATTCTAATCTAAGAATTAGAATTTCAAGGAGCCCATTACTAACATGCTGACCCCAGTGTTTTTATTTGTACTAACTGTTTCCAAATTAACTTAAATCTGAATTCTAATGAAGTTCAAAACTCCACTTGTATAAACTAGATTTTGGAATTAAAGTAATCTTATAAAAAAGTTCAGCAATTGTTTTAATCTTTCTAAATCAGCTTCAAGATTACTTTGTGCCAATATTGCTCCCAGCATTTTACAAACAATCCCTTGTTTAAGTTTTCTGAGATTTTATGTTTTTTTTTGCTAGAACTTGCTATAACAGGAAAGGATTCTGGCAAGAGCTTTCTCAATGTGGGAGGATCCAAGTGAGCAGGGAAAACAATTGCAAATCCACTTAACCAGTCAGATTAAAATCTCATTACTGAGAGATGCCAATGAAGGTTTAGCACATAATAGTTGGTAGGTGTGATTGGGTGGGTGAACCAAGATTTTAAAACCATGACCCTAACTGGTATTGAAAGTCATTGATTGATTCAATTGGATCACATGCTTTTTGTACCTCGGCAGTAGCTGCATTTTGAATTCTTTAATTATGACTGTATTGAGATGTGTGCATGCAGGTAGCCCCGTGACAGCTGGACTGTTGGTAACTAACAGGCAAAAAGATTTGGGAACTTGAACTGGCAATGTGGTGAGGTTCTGCTAATGCACAGAATTGGTGATCTATTGCATACTGAGGGACGGTTTCTTGTTGGCTGTACTATGGAATGCCACTAGTTTAGGAACATGTCTTTCAATATACATGGCAGTAGTATGTTGATAATAGATCCCACATTAATTTTATCTTTTTGGATGTCTCATCCTGCCTTTTCAGAACATATGGGTGTTAATGGTTGCAAAAACAACTGATTATCTCATATTGCCAACATGATGTGGGATCTGGCAATCCTGATCTCCTTGTAAGATTTATCTTTTGCTCGGTTGATTCTGAACCACATTAATAAGCTTGTGTTTGTGAATCTTTTCACATTTTCTATGTTGCCTTGTGGTACTGTATTATCTTATTGGTCACCCATGTTTTGTTCCAGAATCTGGCTTGGCTTTTGAAACTATATTTCCTGCTACTTATTTTACAGATGTTTTGATGTTTTGAAAACAGTTCACATTGCAGAAGAGGAAGTGCTGATGTTCTTAGAAATCATAAAGATCGATAAATATCCAGGACCCAATTGAGTGTATCTCAGGACGTTGTAAGACGTTAGGGAGGAATTTGTAGGACACCAGCAGAAATATTTTCATTATTTATAAACATAGATGAAGTTCCAGAGCACCGTAGGGTGGCTAATGTTGTACTTTTGTCTAAGAAAGGCTGTAGGGAGAAGCCTGGAAACTATAGACCTGTGAGTCTGACATCGATAGTTGATAAGCTATTGGAAGTGATTCTGAAAGATAGGTTTTACCTGCATTTGGAGAGGCAAGGATTGATTAGGGATTGTCCACATGTTTTTGTGTGAGGAAAATTGTTAATGAAGTAACCAGAAAGATCGATGAGGCCAGAGTGATAAACACTGTTTACTTGGACTTTAGCAAAGCCTTTGATAAGGTTCCGCACAGTAGACTAATTAGTAAAGCTAGATCACATGGGATTCAAGGTGAACTCACCAATTGGATACAAAATTGGCTTTATAGTAAGAGACAGAGAATGATGGCGGAGGATTGTGTTTTAGACTGAAATCTGTGACCAGCGGTGTTCCTCAGGGATCAATGCTGGGCCCACATTTGTTTGTCATTTATGTAAATGATTTGAATGAGAATATAGGAGGTATGGTTAGTAAGTTTGTGGATGACACCAAAATTAGTGGTATAGTAGACAGTGAAGAAGGTTATCTAAGATTATAAAGAGATCTTGATCAACTAAGTCAATGAGCTCAGGAGTAGCAGATGGAGTTTAATTTGGATAAATGTGAGGTATTGTATTTTGGTAAAACAAACAAGGACAGGACTTATACAATTATTGGTAGTGCCCTGCATAGTATTGTTGAACAGAGAGACCTACAGGTTCAGGTACATAATTCTTTGAAATTTGTGTCACAGGTAGACAGAGTGGTTAAGAAGGCATTGAGCACACTTGCCTTAATTGGTCTGATCTTTGCAAATAGGATTTGAAATGCCATGTTGAGGTTGTACAGGACCTTGGTGAGGCCTCTTCTGGAGTACTGTGTGCAATTCTAGTCACCCAGTTATAGGAAGGATATTATTAAACTGCACAGAGTTCAGAAAAGATTTACGAGGATGTTACCAGGAATGGAGGGTTTGAGATATAAAAATAGACTAGAAAGATGGGATTTTTTTGATTGGAGCATAGGAGGTTGAGGGGTGACCTTATAGAGTTTTATGAAATGATGGGGACGTAGATAGGGTGAAGGGCAAGGGTCTTTTCCCTAATGCAGAGGAATTCAAACCTAGTGGGCATATTATTAAGGTGACAGGAAAAAGCTTTAAGAAGTACATGGGGACAACTTTTTATTACACACAGTGTGGTTTGTGTATGGAATGAACTGCCAGAAAAAGTGTTGGATGTCGGTACAGTTACAATGTTTAAAAGACATTTTGATAGGTACATGAATCGGAAAGGTTTGGTGGGATATGGGCCAGGCACAGGCAAATGGGACTAGTTTAGTTTGGGAACATGGTTAGCATGGTCTGGTTTGACCAAACGGTCTGTTTCCATGCTCTAAGACTCCAAGACTCTTACCATGAAATGCTGGACAACTTTTGATTAGGTGCAACAATGTCTATCTCTAAAAAATGTTGTTGGTTTGGTGTGCTTTCCTGACCATAGCTTTAGTGTTGGATATACCTAAAGCACGGTATTGTTGGCCTGTCACTAACACTTCATACTTATGCCCATTTGAAGTATTGTGCCTAAAGCATGGCCTTTTCTCTTGTCCAGAAGAACCTTCCAAAGGGTTTTAAAGAGTGCAAAGATGACGGCTAACTCAGTGAGCCCCTCTGACAGTTAATCTTCAGAAAAATCACAACCATGCCTTTTGCTGTAGCACCTACTGACATACTGGTCAGTAGACTCTTGGAGTTGCAGTCAGTCTGGCTAACCATTACACAAGAAGTTAACTTGGGCTTCGCCTTCGGATCTTTCCAGATCTTTTCTGGATCTTTCTAATCATCCATTGAGAGATCAGAATTATTGTTTCTGCAAAACCTCTCCTTGCTGATGGAAAGCAAGATTTTCAGTGCTCTGTGATTTGTAGTTCTGCTCTGAGGAGTATCATTCTGCTACTTTCTAAAAAATAAATCAGAACAGCACATTGTCAGGACATTTTGTCTTAAAGGGGATAGAGGCAAAGAAATAAAATGTTCACTGCTCTAGCATGAGTCTGTAACCTTTAGCCTTGCATATATTTGCAACTTCAATATTTAAAGTGTTTTCTAGCTTGAAAGAATTTACATTTTACAGGGGGAGATAATTACCTAGTGATATTATCGCTGCATCTGTTAATCCAGAGACCCAGGCATGTTCTGGGAATCCGAATTTAGGTTCAATCCTGCCACAGCAGATGTTGGAATTTGAATTCAATGAAAATCTGGAAGTAAAAGGCTAATGATGACCGTGACCATTTTCGATTGTTGGAAAAACCTCCTGGCTCACGAATGTCCTTCAGAGAAGGGAAGTGCTGTCCTTACCCAGACTGGACTATATGTGACTTCAGACCCACAGCAATGTGGTTGACTCTTAACTGCCCTCTGAATAATTAAGGATAGGCAATAAATACTGGCCTAGCCAGTCAATCCCATGAATGAATTTTTAAAAATATTTTAATCAGAAAGAAACTAATCCTGTCTTCTGGTTTTGTCCATGTCCAGATCTCCAAACACAGAAGCTGATACTGAAAAAGCACAGCAGGTCAGGCAGCATCTGAGGAGCAGGAAAATCATTGTTTCAGGCAGTAGCCCTTCATCGGGAATTCCTGATGAAGGGCTCCTGCCCGAAACATCGATTTTCCTGCTCCTCGGATGCTGCTTGACCTGCTATGCTTTTCCAGCACCACTCTTATCTTGACTCTAATCTCCAGCATCTGCAGTCTTCTCTTTCGCACAGTAGCTGATACTGCTGAATATTCAAATTCGTTGATATATAGGGCTGTCATCAAATTGATCATTAAGTAAATTTCTAACTATCTACTGTCAAGATCTTGGAGTCTTCTTTATAAATGGCCAAAACCGTTTACCATGGAATGTGTTTTACTATCAGCAGGATGTTTTATCTGATGGGAGAATACTTATGTTATCCATCATAACATAAAAATTAAACATGGGTGTAGAGAAATGTAAAAATCCAACAGAATATTATATACATACATCATTCACAAACATAGAAGTGTCTGGGCCAATATTCAGCTACTTGGTTACAAAGATCAGTTTGTTTTCATCAGCATGTCAAACTTCATGTGATCCTCAGTAAGATGGCCTGTAAGATGGTCACAAGCTATGATGCAATGATAATACTATAACATAATCAAGAAGAGTCAACTTGACCTCATGAAGGGGAAATCTTGCCTCACAACTTTATTAGAATTCTTTGTGAAGAAAGCAGGCAGATGAATAAGAAAGAATGAGTAGATGCAACATATTTGAGTTCCCAAAACACTATGGCAATATACTGCATCTCAGGCTGTTTAATAAAGTAAGAGACCATGGCTTTGGGGTATAATATTAGCCTGGATAGAAAGTTGGTTAACTAATAGAAGACAGTGAGTTTGGATAAGAGGGGGTGTTTTTGGGATGGCTAACTGAAACTAGTGGAGTGCCACAAGGATCAGCGTTGGGTCACAGTTATTTACAATAAAAATTAATGACTTGGATAAAGGGCATGAATGTATTATTGCCTGGTCTGAGGAGGTGAGAGGGTATGTTGTGAGGATGACACAATAGTTAATAGAGGGATGCAGACGGGTTAAGTGAGTGGAAATATTTCTTGGCATATTAATATAAGAACATTTTGCTAAAACTAAACAAGTCATCAGTTAGACCATGTATAGAATATTATGAACAGATTCGATCCACTTATCTAATAAACATATTTTGGCTTTGGACACAGTTAATCTCAGATATGGAGGAATTTTCTAGTGAGGAGAGATTAAAATGTCAGACCTGTACTCAAAGGTGATTAGAAGAATGAAAGGCAACCTTATTCAAATATTTAGAATTCTTGGGCTACTTGACAGGAAGATGCAAATAGATCGCTTTCCTTTGTGAGAGAATCTAAGATTAAAGAACATGTCTCAGAGGGAGGAGTTCCCCATTTAAGAGAGATGCAGAAGAATTTATTTTCTCAGAGGATTGACAAATTCCTCACAGCAGAGGGCTGTAAAAGTTGGCTGTAGCATATATTCAAGATTAAGACAGATTTGTATTAAGCAAGGAAATCAAGGGTTATTGGGAAAAGACAGGAAAATGGAATTGATCAGATCAACTATGTTCTCATTGAATGGTAAAACACACTCAATGGGTTGAAAACTCCAATTCTACTCCTCCATGTAATGGCTTTACAGTCCTGGACATCCTTCTGAAAAGGATGCTAACAGTGAGTGTTAAAGATATCATATTATTTTTCCAGTAAAATTAGTCCTAATAATGCCATCTTTTTATGTTGGACAAATTAAAATTCCTATGCACTTTCCCACAGCCTATCGTAATATAGTTCTGCTAATCATCAGGAATTTATTTGGGAAATGTTTATTGAAAGGTTCCTAAATTAATTTTGAAACCAAAAATTCAAGTAAACATTTTTACAAGTCAATGTCTCTTTTTCTGCTGATAGTTAATAATTGAATATCCATATTTGTTAGCTGACAGCAAGGAAGAAATTAATATAGTTTTGTTGGAGGAAACTCCAGCAAATACACCAACTGGCAACTCAACAGCTAGGACATCAGGGAGGATATGGTGAGCAGAGAAAAGAACAATTTAGATTAGATTAGATTACTTAGTTGGAAACAGGCCCTTCGGCCCAACAAGTCCACACCGACCCGCCGAAGCGTAACCCACCCAGACCCATTCCCCTACATTTACCCCTTCACCTAACACTACGGGCAATTTAGCATGGCCAATTCACCTGACCTGCACATCTTTGGATTGTGGGAGGAAACCGGAGCACCCGGAGGAAACCCACGCAGACACGGGGAGAATGTGCAAACTCCACACAGTCAGTCGCCTGAGGCAGGAATTGAACCCGGGTCTCTGGCACTGTGAGGCAGCAGTGCTAACTACTGTGCCACCGTGATGGCAAGGAAAATGAAAGGGACAGAAAATTAAACAAGAAGATCCCTTTGTGGGAGTGCATTTAAACTCCACATTGACTCTATACTGATGTATGGAAGCTGTTCCAGTGCTCTATCTTCTTGACATTATTATCGAGCCTCGGCTTCTTGGACCATCCTACTTCTGTACACCATGACATTTGTGTACTGGTTTTCAGTTGACTAATCTTAATTTTCTGAATTCTTTGCCAAAGCTTTCCTCCTTCATCCCCCTCTCACCCACCCCCACCATCTTCAATGTAGATGATAGCACTACTAAGATCAAGAGCGTGAATGGGGGGTGGGGGGGGGTGGGGGGTGAGTGGGTGAAGGGAATGAGATAATGGTCAGTAATCTTTTCTCCCTCCTTTTAATTACCCATGTGTTTCTTTTGGTATCCAGCAACATCAGAGAGCCCCTGAATTATGTGATTTGCTTCATAATTTTTTCATATCACATTGTAACGCTGTATCACTTGTAATCATGCAAGTAATCTCAAGTTGCGAATCATACATGCCTCAAATCAAAATTGTGAAAAATTGCCAGTGATGGCTCAGTAATTGTGGAAGTGACAGGTTGCTTGGGAACAGGGTGTTATATCTGAATCTGAAATGAATATAAAGTAATACGTGTGGATTTTTTTTCCCACCTGTCACTACTTTAACTATCCATAATGATTAGATGCCAAAATGGTATTAACTGTTTCGTTGTATATATTGACTCATTGAATGTTAACTTACTAGTTTTTCCTTAAATTCTCACAGTTCAGCATGGACAGCCTGTGATTGGGTTACACCTGAAATGTTGACTTCTCCACCTCCTGATGCTGCCTTGCTTGCTGTGTTCTTCCAGCCTCCTGCTTGTCTCCACAATCTGCTTGTGGTGGCCACCCAACCAAAAGACAGGGATTTGTAGATTGGTCAAATCGAATTATATTGCATGTAATTCCATTAGAACTGCCATTAACTCAGAAATGTTACCTCTGAACATTCTCTCATCAGTTATAGATATCCATTTTACCTATATTACTGTCTAAGTCTGAGAGATTAAAAATGATACAAGCAGGAATTCTGTACAAATAACAATAGAGCATATATCTACAGTAAATACACTTAGATGTCTTTTATCTGAATAGGTTTCCAGAGATATCATCTCTAAATATATTCATTTTATTTTATCAACAAAGAGATTAATATATCTCACAATGCAAGTTGCTCATTTTCTGCTATATCTCCCTGTCTATGTCATACCAAGAGGTTAACACTGTCAACCAGTTATAAATGAATGTTAAATGCTAATGTAACCTCCTGGCACCAATTAGTCAAAAGAGATTTCATGCAAACTCTCACCACCCAATTATTTAAAATGAGGTGCTGTTTATTACCACTTCAAGGTAAAATTAATTCTTCTACCAAAGTTAAATACTCAACAATACCGTAAGTGCCAATGATGCAAAATGGCAATGTTTCTCAATTGGAGAAAGGAGCCAAAGACAGATGATTGTTAACTGCAAGGTATGGCATGCATAATTCATTAAATTTTTTTACAGCATTCCATGGACCAGCTGAAGTGACATCAGCTTTGTTTCATTACTCTGTCTCACAAATGTACACAAATTCAGGTTGAAACTACAATTAAATCCTACATGATTCATTATAGAAATGTTGAGCTCAACCAGAATTGGGCTTGCAAACAACTGTAGTTTTGAACTCTGTTTCATTTCTAAGTGCATGAAACAAACTTCCACGTCCATTTCTGTTTTCCAAATAAGCTGCATCAGTTTATTATACCCAATAAAATAACCATACATGTTCAGAAAAGGCTTTCCTTCATTTTGACCCTATCTGCAAAATATGGTCAATCGCAGGAGCTGTTTTCTCATTATTATACAGTGTTCAAAATCAGTGCCCAAGGTACACAATGGTGACATGTGAATTTGTCCACAAAATTCCCTTAAACAATCATGGAAATAGACTAATGGGGTGATCATTCAGAGAAAACGGGCCCCTGTGCATTGTTTGGACAGAATCCATGAAGAGATGCTCCTCCAATTGTCGGTTGGCTCTCTGGGAGCCTATGTCACTCAGAAGCAGTCTGTGAGTGGAGGAGTAGTGGGAAGGGCAAAGTGAGGAATCTGCAAAATGGGGAGAGGACTGCCAGTGAGAAAAGGGGCTGCAAAGCAGGGAAAGGGACTGCAAGAAGAAGTGAGAAACTCCTAAGAGGTTGGAAAGGTTATAAATGGAGAGTGAAGGGCTTGAAGAGGAGACAGCAGTTTTCAACCGTTCATCAAAGGAAGAGGAGATTCTGTTATAATGAACATTATGTCAGTTGGAAAATTTGGTATGAATAGTTTTATTTCATACAGATTTGCATTTAAATGTCTCCACATCCCAAAGTACCTTCACATGAATTACTTGAGGTGCACTGACTGAGTTGGAGACAAACATACTGCAACATCACACAGAAAAGGTGTTTGGAACGATATTTTTGTTTACAAAAGTTGTCTCAGTAATTTAGAAATAACTGTTAACATTTTCTTGTTGTCATCACTCAATTTAAATACTGTGATGTCTGAGATGTTGAAACTTTCCTTGTGTGTTGTGGCTTTGAGTTTAATAGACTAGTGATGATTATTGAAGATATTGATTCATTCTTCTCATTCTGCTTCTGTGTGAGTTCAAATAGTCCATTCATCAACAAATACACAAGGCTATGACTGCATTATCTAATTAAGAGGCTAGTTGAATGTAAAAGGAGACCCTGAAAACCAAAAGAAAGCTCTTGACAAAATCTCAAGCGAAACACTTTGTAAAAGACATTTTCATTTCTATTCAAAACCCCTTTCCTCGCACAAAATCAGACCCACACTTATATTCATCTCAGTTCATACATTCACAGTCAATGTCCATAAGCAGCATGATCTGGAAGTAGCAAGTAACATTTGCACAATGCGAACAACAGGCAATAATCAGTTACAATAAGAGAAAGCCTAATCTCCTCCCTTTGATTTTCAAAGGCATCATTCTTACTGAATACACTCTACCTACACATTCCCCCATCAATCCCCTTGCCCGTCAACACCATCAACATCTTGGTGGTCATCATTGATCAAAAAGCCAGCTGGGCCAGCCATTACAGCAGGTCAGACATTGAGTATCTGTGCAAGTGACACATCCCCTGACTCACCAAACACCAAATTCATTCAAACGCTAACAAGATACCAATCACAAGTTTGGTTTAAAATATTATCTTGTTATCTAAGCAGGTACCGATGTAAATACACTCATAAATCTCAGCATAATCCACATAAAGCAATCAATGGAACACAAGAGCATAGCACTTTGAAGCAGGAGCAAGCATTTTATCCTTTGTGCCTGGTCCACCATTCAATATGATCTGGCTGCAATCTCAACTCCTCTGTCCTGTCTTGGAACCATTGACACTCCTGTTTAATAAAAATCTGTTTAATTCAGCCTTAACTAGCTTTAGAGACTTACATCCACTACTTACTTGGGAATACCAATCCACACTTTAATGAGAGAAAAGAAATTGCCTCATTGCTATCCGAAAAAGGAAAATCTATGATACTAAAATTTTGTCCCTTAGATTTAGTCTCCCCCACAAGAGGCAAGAACCTGCCCTTGTCCACCTGATCCTGCTCCCTGATATATTTCAATAAGATCACCTCTCAATTATTCTCAGCTCCAATAAATATAGGCCCAATGTGGTCAATGTTTCTCATAAATTAAGACCCTCATCCCACAAATGAATTGAATAAATCTTCCCTGAGCTGTTTCTTGAGATCTCACAATCACCCTTTATAGTTGCATTATAGCCTCCATACTTTTCTGGTCTATTCCCCTTGCAATAAACAAAACATTCCATTTGCTTTCCTAATTACTTGATGTATCTTCATACTAACTTTTGATTCATTTAGCAGGGAACTCAGATCCTTCTGTGGCACTGAGTTCTAAAATCTCTCTCAAATTGATCAGTCCTTAATCCATTCGGTTAAATATCTATTCACTCTACCAACTGTACCAGTGTGCACCGTTCCAGCGTGTGATAGCCACAGTGTGCACTGCACCAAATTATTAAGATTTGCAATGTCCACTATTCTGGTAATATCATGCACTTTAAATAACAAAGGCAACATATGCATTGGAAGCCTATCAACTTGAGTTTCCTCTCCAGGTCACACAGAATCTTACTTTAAACATATATTGCCTTTCTTACATTATCTCTGAATCCTGGGATACTGTAACAGCACTAGAGGAGGATTTTTCACAACACTGACTTCAATGGATTAAGAAGAAGGCTCCCTATCAACTCCGACAGAGCACCTAAAGTCTTGCCAGCAATCACCAAATAGCTTGAATGAATATGAAGGAACGTGAAAAGAAAAAAAATTACAATGTTGAATATAATGTGACAGATGTCAGGAAATCAATCAATTCAGAAATTTGTCATTGTGCCAGCTCTGCTCACTAAGATAGCTATGACAGCAATGTGAAATATGGCAAACACACCAACTGGTCCTACTGTGCATCTACAATCCCTGAAAATCCATTTATTTTATCCATATTGCCATCTGTTTCTCTCTGCAGAGTAGAGTTAACGTATGTTTAGATTAGATTAAATTACTTACAGTGTGGAAACAGGCCCTTTGGCCCAATAAGTCCACACCGACCCGTCGAAGCGCAACCCACCCAGTCCCATTCCCCTACACCTAACAATACGGGCAATTTAGCATGGCCAATTCACCTAACCTGCACATTTATGTGTGGTATCAGAACTACAAGAACACCTTGTTTATAATTAGGATTATATACCTGCTGAGCTTCTCCAGCAATTTCTGTTTTTATTTATGACTAAGGTTATAAACTTGATCTCAAAATATTTTCCCAATACGATAAATCAAGCCTATAATTCGATTTAGTTTAAAATGTCATGTTTACATACATATTACTAGGCAAATTATCAAAAATAATTTGATTGTTGATATGAGTAGCAGAAATTTGTATTGTTTGTACATTTCTTTCCCATTTCTTTCAGCTCAAGTTTCAACCCCTTTGCTGAAATGAGTTGGTGAACCAGACTTTGCTGTGAATAAAGCAGTAGGGTAAATGGTGCTCATTGTTATGCCTGTATAAATGTGGCAATAACTTAAAGTGAGGAGCAAATTTATGGTTAAATGAACATATCAGAAGAATGGTGCATCAGGCGGTTCAAATTGTCATATCAGGTGGTGGGATACGTCTGCCACCTTGGACAAGGATTCCACTATCTACTCAACTTAGAATCATAAAATAATGGCAAGATTACCACATGGAAGGAAACTATGGATTTGCCTGGACCAGTTGTCTGCAAGAGTAACTCACCTAGTCACATGACCTACCTGTCCCTGCAGCCCTGTAAACTTTGCAGATAATTATCCAGGTCTCTTCAATTGAATTTGCCTCCACCACGATCTCAGGCAATTCATTCTAGGTCCTTACCATTCCTGACATAAAATGTTTCTTTTTTTCCTTTAGTCACCATGCTTCTTTTGTCAAGCATCCTAAATTAATGTCCCCTGGTTCTCAATCCTTCTTCCAATAGATCCAATTTCTCCCTTCCCTTTCTGTCTGGATCCCTCATGCTTTTGAACACCTGTATCTCATCTCAAACTTTTATTCTATAATGAATACAGTCACAGTTTGTCCAGTATACCATTAAATCAAAGGTCCTCATTCCTTAAACCATTCTTGTAAATCATTCCTGCACTTTCTCCAATACCTTCACCTTCTTCATAAAGGGCAGTGCCCAGAATTAGACACAATTCTCCAGTGGAGGCCGAATATAATTTCATTTTATAAAAACTCACCATATCATCCTTGATTTTGAACTCTATGTATTTGTTTATAAAACTCTAGATTCTTTATGTTTGAGTAACTACTTTCTCAATTTGCTCTGTCACTTTCAATTATTGGTGCACATATACCTACCAGATGTTTTTGCTGTTGTATCTCATTGAGAAGTGTATCCTTCATTTTGTATTGCTTCTCCTCATTCTTCCCACCAATATGAATCATTTCACATCTTTCTGCATTAAAGTCCATTGACTGTGTCCACTCATTCATCAGTCTGTGTCTATTTTCTTGAAGTTGAACACTGTACTCCTCACAATTTACAATAACTTTTAATATTGTGTCATCTGCAAATTATGGAATTATAGTGTGGACCCAAATCTAGATCATTTACATTGAGCAAAGAAAGAAGTGGTCTGTGGGAAACGCAGCATGGGATTCTAATCATGTCTGCAGCAAAAGGCAAGAGTACCAAATAGCTTAACAAGTTTCTGCCTTTTGCTTTTCATATTTGTTCTATACTCAGCCTTGTTCTCACATTCTTATCAACTTCACAAGTGACATTTGCATCCTGAATCTCTTTTGTTTTGTCCAATCATTGAGCACTTTCCTTGGTTCTCCTACATTTCCCCCTCATGCAGATATACGTCCACGAAAGCTAAGGTACCTCCTGCTTAGAGGCAGGTCATTGTTCCGTCACAGATCTAAATGTACCCCATTAATATTTGACCCTTTCAAATTAATTATTTTTAATCTGGTTTGCTCACTATCCTTTTTCATTGCCAACCTAAACCTTATTTTGTAATGTCCTCTGACTACTCCCCTCCTCAAGCAGTTGACCTGCATCAT
Organism: Chiloscyllium plagiosum; assembly: GCF_004010195.1. Taxonomy (NCBI): domain Eukaryota; kingdom Metazoa; phylum Chordata; class Chondrichthyes; order Orectolobiformes; family Hemiscylliidae; genus Chiloscyllium; species Chiloscyllium plagiosum. The sequence goes on along the minus strand of NC_057713.1, from coordinate 114,640,165 downwards.
TCTTCGAGAACCAGATACAATAATGGTTCCTTCCTTGTTGGATCAGAAACAAAATGATCCAACAAATTATCAGGAACACAATTCATAAACTCTTCACCTACTCTGCCTCCGTGATGGTCCCAATCTAAGTTTAGAAACATATGATTCCCCACTATATTACTCCATAATTTTTAGATCTCCATTAAAAACACATTGACTTGGACCCCATTTACCACCATCTGAGAAATTGAACAAGAAATGACATCACCACATCAAATTACATCACCACAGGAAATGTCATCACCAACCCAAGGAAACCTAAAAACATTAATAGAAAACAGGTCATGAACACCAGTGCTTTACAGGAGGCTCACTGATGATATTACCTAGTGTGGTGACAAAACATCTGAAAATAAACTTTTCAGCTCAGCGAGTAAAACTTACATCGAGACCTCAACCTGAGCGGTACATATTCTCAAAAACTCACTAATCACCATGTAATTTCTTTGCAAATCCATACCTCTAGATCCTTCCCACTGGTTGATAGCCTATAGAATATACCCAGTAGTATATTTTTTCCTTTGGTACCTGTATTCATTCTTAATGTTAACCAAATGGATCCCTTCAGGACAATCTCTCTCTCTCTCTCCAGCACTGAAATGCTTTGCTTAATCAATGCATCTAAACCTCTTGCTTTTTTTCTTCTCTTGGCAGGTAAGTTATTATGAAAATCCTATCCCCTATTGGGTTTGTCCATACTAGGTTCTTCTGGGGGACTACTGGGAGAAGGACTGAAGAGTCTGACAATCTCCTGCATCTAAATGCAGAAGACAGGTGACCGATGGTCTATTTTGAAGGGCTGAAACTTAAGCAAGCTTCCTTTTATGACATTTGTTAGAGAGAGTGGACACTCAGATTTTTCTCTCTGGCTGGATCCTGAAAAATGCAGGCACCATTGATTGCTCACAAATACTACAAAGGCATTAAAGTTTTTTCAGTTGAGTGCAAGTGACACTTATCCATCAATGTTCAGCTGCTACACAACTAGAAGAGGTGCATGTAGATCTGCAGTAGATTCCCTGGGAGCTGAATTGATGCAAACATACTGAGGCAATCTAACATCATAAATGTTTTATTCCAGGGACAGACACAAGGGCTGACATTTTGGCGATAAGGGAGATCCACATCGAACTCAATTCATGACATCTGTGAGGAGCCCTAGCAATGTAGAGACAAAGCAGTTTTGGGAGCTTTCTGAGTAAGAGTCACCAGACTCAAAATGTTAACTCTGCTTTCTTTCCACAGATGCGTTGAGGTTCACCAACGATTTCTATTTTTCTTTCACATCTCCAGCATCTGCAGTTCCTTATTATAGCTTTGGGTGACAATGGTTGAATGCCTTGTAGAATAGGGTTGGGTGTAGGGGAACTCCAAAAGTAAGGGAGGAGGATAGGTTGCATCAACATGTATCCTTGACATGTTCTACCTTGAGGGAAATACTGCTACAATAAGTTGAGGAATCAATTATGCAACTTTGGATTATTTTCCAATGGAGATAGAAGATTAGTGCTATCAGAGTTGCCCCTACTTTGCTTGCCAGTTTTATTAAGGCAAATGGCAGGTTCTGAAGTTTTCAAAGTGAAGGTTCCATACCTTAATTAGAATCTTTTAAAAGGGTGCAATGATTTGAAATAATAATGCTCACCTTCAATGCTGGAGTCATATGGATTTGTGGGCAGAATAACATAGGATCTCAGCAGAGTAAGATCTAACATCCAGCTCCTCCTCATAGTCTCTGAAATAATGTTTGCCATATCAATGAAACCTGTAACTTGTGTCTAACATACAACAAGCTATTTCTTGTTTAATACAGAAGTTTCTTCTAGTTAGGCCAGTAAGTGGTAGTCATCTGTCACTCTATAGCAAGTAAGCCCTGTCGGTCCCAAAACATAAAGAACATGGTGGCTGCATACATATGCCATCTGGAGGTTGTGATTTGGTTTCACTGCGCCCACAAATCCAGTCATGTAGAATGTAGATTTCATATAGCAGCCTTGTACAACATGCTGACAGCAGGGTGGTTCTGAAGATTTTTCAGACTCAGAACTAAGGTGCCTGCTCTTTCTGACAGTCATCAGCAGAGAAGGGCTGTGCATTTGTAATCTTTATAGAACAGAAACTTTCATGGCAAGTTTCAACAACAGAGCAGTCAATGTTAAAAGCATTTAAGAACTGGCAAAAGTCATGTTGCAGCAGGAGAGTTAGGAACTCACTACAGAATGAATAATTGGTTTCTTCAGACAAATAGTGACTGCTTCACATGGTGATGGTTTGTAGGAGCAGTCCTCAGGTGAGGTTCTACCAGAGTTCAAACGGATGCCAGAGGGTCTATGCATAAAGTTAAAAATCTCAGGTGGACAAGGGGAAACTTGAAAAATCTGTGTAGTATTACAAGCTGAGAATGAAAAACACACAATATTACAGCTCAGACTGAGCACCACAGCCATTGTAGTTTGACATCATGAGGCACGAATACAGTGAGGGAAATCAAGGGCCACAAAAGCAATTTAAATCACGATCACAGATTGATACAATGACAAAGTCAGAATTAAAGTGACAAATGGCCAGATTGGAAGCCTAGGCAAAGCTTTTCTTATGAAAGAAGAAAGTTATCAGACTTTATTAAGGCTACAGAAAAGACAGGAGAGCTTTCATTAAAATCACATTAAAAGCAGGAAGCATTTATTTAAACCACAGGGAGTTGACTCAATCAGGAAGACATTGTAAAAGAAATGGGGAACGTTATTAGAGCTGTAGTCAGTGGGAAAGGAAATGAGAATTATCTGTTAAGGCTGTGAACTGCTGGATACATCTAGTGGAATCATCAATTTTAGCCACAAAAGTTTGGGGATCCTCAATTTTGGTCACAGCACATGAGCAAACTATACAGTAGATCAGTACAGAGCTGTAGAACTGATATTACTGCAAAATAAATCCCTTTTCAGCAAGTAAATAAATAATCAGATCGGGAAGATGTGCCCTCAGATATAATATTGCCAAGAACGTTTAAATTCCGAGATGTGCCAAATAAGACACAGAATTGGACATCTTGGAGAAACATTTTACAGAATTGCTTTTAAACAGGATATGAAATCAGAGGCTGAACAAGTAAATACACTTTAATATACAATTGTAAATATAGTTAATGAAGTTATAAATCACAAATTTAGAACAGTTAAATGCGTGGCTACAGGGATGGTGCAGGAGGGAGGGTTTCCGGTATCTGGATAACTAGGGTTCTTTCTGGGGAAGGTGGGACCTCTATAAACAGGATGGTCTACACCTGAACCTGAGGGGCACCAGTATCCTTGGGGGGAGGTTTGCTAGTGCTCTTGGGG
>NC_057713.1:114624043-114635338 GCF_004010195.1 Chiloscyllium plagiosum | reverse complement strand
ATCACTGTTATTCAACTTGATCTTACAATCCTTATTGTTTCCCATTGGCTCAAACGGTACAAGATTTGTCATGATGAAACAAACCTTCAACATTAACATAATCCAACAAAATGTCCAAGGTTCCTTGCAAAGGTCATGTTTGTACATTGCCTTCATGTCTGCCCTGTAGTTACCTCTGTCTCTACAATTACTCTTACACAACACTCTCCCAGTGGTTGCAACAAAAGTGGAGGAAGACTCCTGCCTTTTAGTGAGGGAAATTTGGTTCTCTTTGTAAGATAACCATCAGCAGCCATGGGTCTAGCTGCCCTGGATTTTGACTGCACCATTTCAGTGTGTCCAACAGCAGATTGAGCTCTGTTTGATTGACAGGTAACAACAAAGGTAGTGATGAAGTGACAAGGATGGGACAGTGAATGTTGTTAACCTGCAAGAGGACAACAGATTCATAATCCAAGGTGCCATTGCCAAACCCTTAGGTAGGCACCTTAGCAATCATGTTACAGGATAGATTAGTAGGCATCTGTGACAACCTGACACCAATTTGAACACTGGTAGTTGGTAATAGCTCTGTTGGTAACAGTCTAGGCTTGCATCATAGCAAACTGTGGCTGAATGAAAACAATCTGAGTTTCCACTGCAACACTCAAAGTACTTTTTTAGTCATTCATGGTTAGGCCAGCAATTATTGCTTGTCCCTAATTGCCCAGAGAGCAGTTAAGATTCAATCACATTGCTGTGGGTCTGGAGTCACATGTAGGCCAGATGGGTATATGAATAGGAAGGGTTTGGAGGGATATGGGCCGGGTGCTGGCAGGTGGGACGAGATTGGGTTGGGATATCTGGTCGGCATGGACGGGTTGGACCGAAGGGTCTGTTTCCATGCTGTATATGACTCTATGACGAGATAAGGATGACAGTTTTTCTCCCTGAAGGACATTAGTGAATATTGTACAGTATACAGTTTCTCTTTATACTGCAATAGTAGCTGAAATATCAGCCATCAGATGTTACATGATCGTTTGTCCACAGTATGTTTGGGCAGAAAGGTGGCAAATGGAGTTTAATGTAGCTACGTGTGAAGTGATACACTTTGGTAAGAGTTACAGAAAGATGGGGTACTGGGCTAATGGTCGGATACTTGGTAGTGTGGGTGAGCAGAGGGATCTTGGTGTCCATGTACACAGATCTTTGAAAGTTGCCACCCAGGTAAATAGTGTGGTGAAGAAGGCATATGGCGTACTGACTTTTATTGGTAGAGGAATTGAGTTCCGGAGTACTGAGGTCATGTTGCAGTTGTATAAGACTCTGGTGCGGACGCATCTGGAATATTGTGTGCAGTTTTGGTCGCCATAGTATCGGAAGGATGTGGAGGCACTGGAACGGGTGCAGAGGAGGTTTACCAGGATGTTGCCTGGTATGATAGGAAGATCGTATGAGGAAAGGCTGATGCACTTGGGGCTGTTTTCGTTGGAGAAAATAAGGTGTAGGGGTGACTTGATAGAGGTGCACAAGAGGATTAGGGGTTTAGATAGGGTTGACCATGAGAACCTTTTTTCCAGCTATTACGAAGGGGCATAGCTTTAAATTAAGGGGTCGTAGGTATAGGACAGATGTTAGGGGTAGATTCTTTACTCAGCGAGTCGTGAGTTCATGGAATGCCCTGCTAGTCGCAGTGGTGGACTCTCCCTCTTTATGGGCATTTAAACGGGCATTAGATAGGCATATGGAGGATAGTGGGCTAGTGTAGGTTAGGTGGGCTTGGATCGGCGCAACATCGAGGGCCAAAGGGCCTGTACTGCGCTGTATTCTTCTATGTTCTATGTTCTAAATGAGATAAAGGAAGTAACAGAAACTATTGAAGAAATACTGAAAGCCTTCGATAATTTCTTCAATCTTAAAACTAATTAAGTTCCTGAAAAAGCAAGATTTTATGGAAGAGTTCAGCATCCAGAGAAGTCCATAGTTAATTTCATTAATGACCATCAATGGATTTCAGTTACACATCTGAGTTAAGCGTCAATTTATTAGTTGATAATAAGTTATGGATGATAAACCATGATCTATAGTTGACAGCAATACAGCTACATGTCCAGGAGGTATGGAGCTGAAAATTAAAAGTATGCAACAGGCAGTTCTCTAATAAAAGGGATGCCATATAGTATAAAACATAGGCACGGGCAGCACAGTGGCTCAGTGGTTAGCACTGTTGCCTCACAGCCCAGGGTCCCAGGTTCAATTCCAGCCTCTGATGACTGCCTGTGTGGCTTTTGCACATTCGCCCCGTGTCTGTGTGGGTTTCCTCCGGGTGCTCCGGCTTCCTCCCACAGTCCAAAGATGTGCAGTTCAGGTGAACTAGCCATGTTAAATTGCCCATAGTATATGTGCATTAGTCAGAGGGAAATGGGTCTGAGTGGGTTACTCTTTGGAGGTCGGGGTGGAGTTGTTGGGCCGAAGGGCTTGTTTCCACACTGTAGGGAGTCTAATCTAATCAAAGGCTCACAATCAAGCCTCAATAAAAACTGAAGTAACTGTGGATGCTGTAAATCAGAGACAGAAATAGAATTTGCTGGAAAAGCTCAGGAGGTCTGGTAGCATCTGTGGAGAGAAATCTGAGTTAATGTTTGGGTCGAGTGACCCTTCCTCAGAAGGGTTTCCCTCAATTTAATTCAATGGCAGAAGGAGTTAAACTCACTAAAGTCAAGAAGCAACTGGCCCATGAGTAGAAAGTCATGTGGACAGCAGGACAAAGAACAGTCAGTTAATAAGGTGTCAGCCATAGAACAGCAAATCAAGGGACAACTAGTAAAGGATTTCATATGCTCTATAGACTTATAGTGGAACCAAAACAAGACAGAGCCCACTAAAATTAGCTATGTTGGCATAAATTATTATGTTCTAATGTCAGCTAGATGAAAACATTTGACTACACTGGTTTGGCAGGCATATTTCCTACTCTTGCCAGCACTGAAGGCAGTTCAATTGGTAAGATTTAGCAATGGTTGCATGGAAACAAAAGCAGTGGGATAGTCAATGAGTATAGGCAAAAGTGAGGACTGCAGATGCTGGAAACCAGAGTTTTGATCAGAGTGGTGCTGGAAAAGCACAGCAGGTCAGGCAGCATCTGAGGAGCAGGAAAATCAACATTTCGGGCAAAAGCCCTTCCTCAGGAACTGAGCTAATTCCCAAATCTGAAACTGAAGAGATAATTCAAGCACCAAATTTTCTTTGCTCATCTCCTCAGAAAGAACCTTCGTTAAAATGACAAAGATCATGCCAAGCAAGATACAATCCTCAAATAGCAGAACTGAAGAGGAAAACAGTCAACTTCACCAATAATGCAATCACTAATGGCAAATGAAAATTAGATTAGATTAGATTACAGTGTGGAAACAGGCCCTTCGGCCCAACAAGTCCACACCGACCCGCCGAAGCGCAACCCACCCATACCCCTACATTGCAAACTCCACACAGTCAGTCGCCTGAGGCGGGAATTGAACCCGGGTCTCTGGCGCTGTGAGGCAGCAGTGCTAACCACTGTGCCACCATGCCGCCCACTATGTCCAAAACAATCAAAAATTTGAAGTAAAGAATCTATGTAGTCCAGCAGAGATCAACAGGCAGAATAAAATTAAAATCTGCTGACACAGATTGAAGATGCGATGCAGACAAATTCATGACAGCCACCACTGAAACAGGTTGACCATCATCCAAACATTCAGGATATTAAAAGGAAGAGATTTATGGATTGGAGATTCAGGATATTGCAACAAAGAAATTGCTTGTTTCAATAGCCAGCATTCCTCTGTGGAGTAAGTGAAAAAAATATGGTTAGGAAGAAACAGAGTCTTCCAGTTCTGTGGTTATTAATCCATGATTTCCCTCTCTGTGTTCTGGTCAAAAGCTCTTGTGTGAAATATAATTCACCTGTGTAATCTCATATCTGGCACTATCATTAATTAGAAGTTGTATCATCTGCAGGTGATTTTCCTCCCAATGTGTGAAACGTCCAGAAAATGTAAATCATGCAATGCGTCCGGTTTATATAACTTGAACCCAGAGCTTCTTACTCAGAGGGAGGAATGCTACCGACTGTTCCACAAGACTTCCAACTAACTCTGCACTAAATAATTAATTTTTTAAGAATACTATTCACTTTTGATCTTCATGCAATATTCACCTTTAAATGGCTATTACTTTTGATCTTAAAATTGAAAAGTACCAGATTGTAATTCAGCTCATTTCCTCACAATCTAGTTTCTATTATCTATTACCTATGAACCATTAGCTCATTTAGACCTGTGAGGCAGGAACAGTTTATGTGCAATCTTCCTCTAAAATATCTACCCACAATTAAGTCCAACTACTTTGGGGAAAAATTATATGATGCTGGAAATATTTTCTTATGACTGAAGTCTGTACAGAAGTGCAAGCATCCAACTTGCTCAGGGAAACAAGTTTGCAATCACCAGGCAAACAGAGAAAGCCGAGAATATTTCTTTTGTTTGGTTAAAATAGCCTGTAGCAAAATTCTCTTTACATTGTGCTAGCTGCTGGTCTATTGCTGCATAATACCTCTGAGGCTGCGAAATAAAGTACCAATCAGATTGTAGTAGGGGACCTGATAGGCCAATCTTTCTCTTTCAAAGGCAAGTTTGGCATATGTTGACAATTCATGTAGGTGGCCTTGAGTGAACTGAAAATTGTTTGTGCCTATTATTGGACTCTGTCAGACAGCTGAGGGTAAAGCAAATAGGACAGTTAAATGGTATTTATTTTCTGTACAACCTCTCATTTTGCTCTATTTACTTGTTAGATGTAAATGTGATGCATCAACTTTGATATTTTTGTTTTTGTACAACTTATACATGTAAAAAGAGAGCAATGACCTGCCACATGAATAAACGTTCCAGAGTTTATGAGCAATATGGATTTTGGTAAGGCATTCAACAAGGTTCCTTATGGTAGACTGGTTAGCAACATTAGATCTCATGAAATATAGGGTGAACTAGCCATTTGGATACAGAACGGGTCAAAGGTGGAAGACCGAGGTGGAGGATTTCTTTCCAGACTGGAGGCCTGTGACCACCAGTGTGACAGATGGATCGATGCTGGGTCCATTGCTTTTCATCATTTATATCAATGACTTGGATGTGAACATAGGAGATATAGTTAGTATGTTTGCAGAAGACACCAAAATTGGAGGTATAGTGGACAGCAAAGAAGTCTACCTCAGATTACAATCGCATTTTGATCAGATGGGCCAATGGGCTGAGGAGTGGTAGATGGAGTTTAATTTTAGATAAATGCCAGGTGTTGGATTTTGGAAAGGCAAATCAGGGCAGGACTTTTACACTTAATGGTAAGGTCCAGGGGAGTGTTGCTGAATAAAGAGACCTTGGAGTGCAGGTTCATCATTCCTTGAAAGTGGAATCCCAGATAGACTAGTGAAAAAGTTGTTTGGTATGCTTGTATAGCAGTTGCGAGAGCATGGTGCGACTGTAGAGGACATTGATTCAGCCACTTTCGGAATACTATGTGCAATTCTGATCTCTCTTCTGTAGGAAAGATGTTGTGAAACTTGAAAGAGTTCAGAAAAGATTTACAAAGATGCTGCCAGGTTTGAAGGGTTTCAGAATTTAGGAGAGGCTGAATAGGCTGGGACTGTTTTCTTTCGAGTACCGAAGGCTGAAAGATGACCATGTAAAGATTTACAGGCATGGATAGGGTAAACATACAAGATCTTTTCTCTGAAGTAGAGGAATCCAGAACTAAAAGGCAAAGGTTTCAAGTGAGAGGGGAAAGATATAAAAGAGCCCTAAGGGGCAACTTTTTCATGCAGAGGGTGGTACGTGTATGGAATAAGCTGCCAGAGGAAGTGGTGGAGGCTAGTATAATTACAACATTTAAAAGGCATCTGGATTGGTACACAAGTAGGAAGGGGTCAGAGAGATATGGGCCAAATGCTGGCAAATGGGACTAGATAAATTTAGGATATTTGGCCAGCATAGACGAGTTGGATCAAAGGGTCTGTTTCCAAGGCTGAACAGTTCTATGGCTCTATCAGGTGATAGATTTTTAGTGTCAAGTGTTTTAACTCTCAAAGGGCCAGAGACAAGCAGGTATGCAAACTTGCACTGTAGCCCAGTATAGCAGCTTCCTGACACCTACCTAGCTCCTGATCATTCTGCTGGGTTGGGTGGCAGAGTTATTCAGCTGCACTCAGTGGATAGTCAATTCACCTACTTAATGGCCCTTTTAGGAAGCATTTGCAAACAATTTAGCTGCCTGGTGGCAGCCTCTTGGTTCATTGGAAAACCAAACCCAGAAGCAACACAGTTGCTAGGTTAAATCACTCTACAGGAGCCACTATCCTGTCAGCAAGTCACCCTTTATTTACACATGCAGTGCCCTTAACACTGATCTGGTTCAGACAGAGCTGGCTCTCAGAGTGACAGGATGTAAGGCCATGAGACCAGAAGGCATAGGAACAGAAATTAGGCCATTCAGCTCATCAAGTCTGCTCCACCATTCAACCATGGCTGATTAGTTTCTCAACACTATTCTCCCGCTTTCTCCCTGTAACCCTTGATCCCCTCAAGAACCTAGCTATCTCTGTCCTAAATATATTCAATGACCTGGCCTCCACAATCTTTGTGGCAATGAATTCAATAGATTCACCACTCTCTAGCTGAAGAAGTAAAAGGTCTTCCCTTTACTCTAAGGCTGTGCCCTCAGGTCCTACTCTCTCCTGCCAATGGAAACATCTTTCCAACATCTACTCTGACCAGGCCATTCAGTATTCTGTAAGTTTCAATTAGATTCCCCTCAATCTTCGAAACTCCACTGAGTATAAACCCAGTGTCCTCAAATGTTCCTCATGTGTTAAGCTTTTCGTTCTTGGGACCATTTTAATGAACATTTTCTGAATACACTCTCGGCCAATACACCCTTCCTGAGATATGAGGTCCAAAACTGTGCACAATACTCCAAATGTGGTCTGACCAGAACCTTATAGAGCCTCAGAAATACATCCCTGCTTTTATATTTAAGTCCTCTTCAAATAAATGCCATAATTCTTTTTGCCTTCCTAACTCAGCCTGAAAGTTTACTTTGAGAGAATCCTGGACTAGAACTCCCAAGTCTCTTTGCACTTCAGACTTCTGAATTTTCTCCCCATTTAGAAAATAGCCCATACCTCTATTCTTACTACGAAAATGCATGACCTCACACTTTCCCATATTGTACTCCATTTGCCACTTCTTTGTTCATTCTCCCAAATTGTCCAAATCCTTCCACAGCCTCCCCGCCTCCTCAATGCTACCTGTCCCTCTACTTATCTTTGTATCACCTGCAAACATAGTCAGAATGCCCTCATCTAGATCATTAATTTATAAAGTGAAAAATTGTGGTCCCAACACTGAGCCTTGCAGAACACTACTTGTCATCGGCTTCCATTCTGAGACAGACTCTTTGCTTTCTGCCAGACAGCCAAGCTTCTATCCATTCTAACACCTTGCCTCTAACACAATGGGCCCTTCTCTTGCTCAGAAGTCTCCTGCGCGACACCTTGTCAAAGACCTCCTTGAAGTCCAGTAAAATGACTCCAGTGACTTTCCTTGGTCTAACCTGCTTGTTACTTCCTCAAAACAGGTTTGTCAGGCATGACCTGCCCCTGATGAAACCATGCTGACTTTGCCCTATTTTACTACACTTCCATGTATTCAGAAATCTTATCCTTCACAATGGATTCCAGGATCTTACCCATGACCAAGGTTTGGTTAATCGGTCTGTAAATTTACGTCTTCTGCCTTACTCTCTTTTTTAAACAGGGGTGTCACGTTAGCAGTTTTCCAGTCCTCTGGGACCCCTGCTGACTCTAGTGATTCCTGAAAGATCACCTCTAATGTCTCCACTATCTCTTCAGCTATCTTCTTTAGAACTCTGGGGTGTAGTCCATCTGGTCCAGGTTACTTATGCACTTTCAGGCGATTCAGTTTTTCTAGCACCTTCACGTTGGTGATGGCCACCATACTTAGCTCTGCCCGCTTATTCTTTCTCAATTTTGGGGGATATTACTCATGTCTTCTACCATGGAGATTGACATGATGTAATTACTCGGTTCCTTAGACATTTTCTTGATCCTCACTACTATCTCTCCCGTGTCATTTTCCAGTGCCCCAATGTCGCTGTTTTGCCCTTTATATATCCAAAGGAACTCTTACAGTCTTCCTTTATATTACTGGGTAGTTTAGTCTTATACTTAATCTCCTCCATCCTTATTGTTCTTTTTGCTGCCCTTAGTTGGTCTTTGTAAGCTTCCCAATCATCTGATTTCCCACTGCTCTTCACCCCATTGTTTTCTGACACTCCTGTTCTTATTTGTCAGCCAGGGCTCCCTGACTGGACCAAATTAACTGCCCCAATCAGGGAACTCATATTCTGAAGTCCACCTGACTGGCCTCATTACAATCACTACATCCCTCCCCCTCTGTATCCGAAGGCATCGTTCCGATGGTATAGAGGAGTCCTTATATTTCCAATGTCATTTGACTTTGGGAAATACTCAAATTCCTTGCTGGTAAAAAATAAGACCAACACTTTTGGCAGTTCACCAATTGCAAACGAAGCACGCAGTGTTATCCCCGTGTTTTATGAATGAATTCTTTGCATGTCCAACACTTTGAGGGGGTATCACTAATAACTAAGAATGTTGACCACATGAAAGGACCTGCATAGTTGATATGTAACTCAGTCCAGAGTTATCCAGCCATTCACACAAATGTGGGGGAGATGCTGGCGGTAATCTTGGTCCTTGTTAGGACTCTGGGCACTGCCCCACCAACGTTGTGTCTGCATCCAATCCTGGTCACTCAACATAACTTCTCACCAACATCTTCATTTTAGAAAAGCTTGGATGATCCTGGTGGAGTTCAGCCAGTATCTGGTGGCGACCTTTGCTCAGGGCAATCACTTTTGCTCGCCCTAATAAATATCATCCTTGATTGTGATCAGGTCTCTCCAAATCAATAAAGCCTCCAGTTCATGTTGTGATGGCCTTTTGGTTTCCCCCATAACCACCAGCTGTTTCAGTTTTGCTAGGACTGGATCATTCTGTGTCCAAAATCTGATATTGTCAGCTGTGACTGAAAATTTAAACCATCACAGACTGTTCCAATGACAGCACCACCGCTGGTGTTACTGCTGGCAGGAGACAGCTCAATGCACCCACATTCGCTACTTGGCCTCCATTACAGTATTAGTGCCCACTGCTGAGTTCGGTCTGAAGGTATGTGCAACACTGCCTTGTCCTCTTTAAGTCGACCTACCAGGATTTGTGGTCCATTATTATTAAAAATTTACATCTATAAAGGTATTGCTGGAACTTTCTGACTCCAAATATGACTGACAAACCTTCCCTCTCTAAATGGGCATATTTATGCTCTGCCTTAGCTAAAGTCCTGGTTGCATATACTATTAGGGCATTCCTCTCCATTAGGCCACACATGAGCCAATGCTACACCGCTGCCATACAGGGAGGCATTGCATGTCCATACTAGATCTTGCTTCAGATCATAGTGTGCCAACACCTTCAAGGATAATAGTGTTTCGTCACTTCGCTGAAAGCTGAGGCTTGGCTACATGGCCATTTCCAAGGCTGACCCTTCTTTAAGAATTGATGCAAAAGTGCCTGGATGGAGGCCAAGTTATGTATGCACTTTCTGTAAGAGTTCACCAGCCCAAGCGAAGATCTAAGCTCGATACAGATATGGAAACCAGGCCACCTTTGATCGCCCTCACTTTATCTTCCAATGGGTGCCTGGAACACATATTTCTCCATTCTAAGGTGTACATCTACCTGGGCAAAATATCAAAGGACTGTATCCAAGCTCTCTAAGTGCTCCTTAATGGTCTTCCCTGTGATTTGCATGTCATCTAGATAAATGGAGACCTGAGGTGGACCATGTAAAATGTTCTCCATCATCCGCTGAAAAATTGCACAAGTTGATAATACTCCAAGTGGCAGTCTCATATACTGGTACAAATCCTTTTGAGTATTAATTATAACATATTTCTGGGTATTATCATCAAACTGCCATTGCAAGTATGCATGGCTCATGGCAAACTTCATGAAGGATAACCCCCTTTGCCAGCTTTGCATATAAATCCTATCGTCAAGGGAGTGGGTACTTATCCAGCTGTGAAAAGCAATTTACTGTTTGTCTAAAATCCCCACAATAGTGAACTGACCCATCAGGCTTGACAATCCATATGACCAGTACTGCCAATGCCACAAACTGGACTGGTTTGATGATTCCTTCATTTTCTGGCTTTCCGATTTCTGCCTCTATCTTTGCCCGTATAGTGAATGGCACTGGGCAGGCCTTGTAGAATCATGGACTTGTTTTCTTGTCAACATGCAAGGTGGCCTTGGCTCCTTTGATAATCCTTCGACCTTCCTGAAAATCATCCAGGTATTTAATTAGGACTTTATTCAGGCAGCCATTTTCTAATTGGAAAGTATTGAGCCAATTCAGGTGAATCTTTCTCAACAAATTTTGCCTCATCAAGCTTGGGACCGAGCCTTTTACTGTAACCAGGGATAACTGAACCAGCTGCTTCACATTAGAGACCGGAAACAAAGTTCTACCCTTAATCTGTAATGGTTCCTCAGTGAAGGGGAGGGCAGGGATTAAATCAAAATAGAGTTGGACGGGGAAATAATGCACTCCACTCCCTGCGACGCCCACCTCTCCCTGAACAACTCCAGGGTGTTGGTGGCCACCGCGTGTTTCTTCTCCAACGATACCCGGTCTCTAACCTAACCTCGGAAGAGGGACAGGCAGTCGGCCCTAACGACCCCCAGTTTGGCCAGGCCCAGGAGCAGACCCACGAGGAGTTCTTCAGACCTGCCCTCCCTCCCCAGTACCGGGTGCCTGAAGATCTGGAGCGTGGGACTGAAGTGCAACCAAAAGCAGAGGAGGAGGTTTTTAAGAAAATCAAAAAGGGAGTGCAAACGCCCACACCCAATATATACATGGTCCACGGACTCCACAGCACCACAGAACAAGCAGTTGGGACAATCATTTTTTTTTTGCTATGTGATCAGAATCTCCTGTTTATTTTTTCTTTCTTTTTTATTTATTTTTTTTTTAAACCCCCACACTACCGCCTAACTGCGGTAGTGCTTATTTTTTCCCCCAGCACCATGGTGTGTGTGTGCAGGTGTGAGACACAGTGAGAGACACAAAGTGCACAAATCTTTATTCAAATTCCACCACCAGGAAGATAGGA
>NC_057713.1:114600516-114623362 GCF_004010195.1 Chiloscyllium plagiosum | reverse complement strand
ATCATGGACACGTCGTATCTGCTCTTTGAAAAAGTTCCACATTTCCACCACATCCTTCCCTGACAGCCTAAGCTCCCAACGTATGCCAGTGACAAACACTGCCCTTCACATCAAGGGACAGTGCTGTGTGATCAAAACAGTGAAGGGGTGGGTAGGGACTAAATCAAAATAGAGTTGGAGGGAGAAATGATGCACTCCACTCCCTGCGGCGCCCACCTCTCCCTGGACAACTCCAGGGTGTTGGTGGACACCGCATGCTCCTTTTCCAAGGACACCCGGGCTCTAACATAACCACGGACGAGGGGCAGGCAGTCGGCCCTAACGACCCTCTCCACGGCCCGCTGCCTGGACCTGTTGGTGGCCAGTTTGGCCAGGCCCAGGAGCAGACCCACGAGGAGGTCTTCAGACCTGCCCTCCTTCCTCCGTACCGGGTGCCCAAAGATCAGGAGCGTGGGACTGAAGTGCAGCCAAAAACAGAGGAGAAGGTTTTTAAGAAAATCAAAAAGGGAGTGCAAACGCCCACACCCAATATACACGTGGTCCATGGACTCCACAGCACCACAGAACAAGCAGTTGGGACAATCCTATTCTTTTTTTTTTTCTTTTTTTTTTGTGCGGTAGTGCTTATTTTTTTCCCCAGCACCCATGGTGTGCAGTTGGGACAATCCTATTCTTTTTTTTTTTCCTTTTTTTTTGTGCGGTAGTGCTTATTTTTTTCCCCAGCACCCATGGTGAGTGTGTGCAGGTGTGAGACACAGTGAAGGACACAAAGTGCACAAATCTTTATTCAAATTCCACCACCAGGAAGATAGGAAAACACCTGGGTGGCCAGTGACAAACACTGCACAATCCTATTCTTATCTGTAAACTGGGGCTCCCCTGACTGAATCAGATTAACAGCCCCAATTAAGGAATTCACTCTATCAGGTTCACCTGGCTGACCTTGTTACAATCACTACACTGGGAAAGGCCAATTCATTGGGTGTTTCTACTGTTCGACAGATAGTGGATCGAAAGAAACACTAATCAAGAATAAAGTGAGTACAAATGCATAGAGTAATCCCATTCGTTTCTGAAGCTGGTGTAGCTGGATAATCATAAGCTTTCAGTAAGAAAACATCTACCTTATTTATGCAAATTTCCCATTAAGGAGAAAGCAAACTTTATAACATTACGGCTGATTGGCCCTTGTGATGCAGTGTGGTTGTTTCTATCATTGGCACAGGTTCAAGTCCCACTGACTCTAATGTTGCGTAATAACACCTCTGAACAGATTCATTCAAACAGGTCTACAAAATTAAGAATAACAAAGGTTCACAAGACTCAGATGAGTCCAAAACATTGTCCCCATTACTGATGCTTGATAATAACCATTTGGTGCTCCCTTTAATTAGTATACTCAAATAATTATTATTTTGTGCCTTGCCTTTAATTAAATAGCCAAAATTATAGGGATGTTGCTGATAAAACAAAGCAAACAGCTCATATCAGTTAAGATGACATCATATATGGCTAGTACTCCATATGACTTATACATAACTTCTGCATTTTTAAGCTGTGATTTGGTAAGCTGCATAATAACAGCGTATGTGGAATTACATAAAAGAGATGCATACTCATTTGTTAAGGTTTGCAGACAAGGCTAGGACAATATTAGTATTTCACACATCTGTTCAATTATGATGTACAAACAAATACAGTTTTTGTTGCATGTCAGACCTATCAGCTCAGGGTAGAATTCTCAATCCAACCATCTTCAGTTGCTTCAGAATGACCTTTCCTCCATCACAAGGTCAGAGTAAGGATGTTTGTTGATGATTGCAGAATATTCTGCACCATTCATGATTTCTCAAACATTAAGCTGTTTATACTCAAATGCTGCAAAACCTGGTCAATATCCAGGCTTGGATTGACAAGTGGTAAGTAATATTTGTATTGCACAAGGGCTAGGAATTATCATCGACAACAGAGAATCCAATGATTAACCACTTGGCATTCCATTGCATTGCAATCATTGAGATGTCAATATCTTGGGGTTTCCATTGATCAGAAACTGAACTAGTAATTTAACTACTTTGGCTACAAGAATAAGTCAAAGGCTAGAAATCCTGCAATGACTAACTTACCTCTGAATTCCCAAAGCCAGTTCATCATTTACTAGGTAAAGTCAAGAGTGTGATGGAATACTTCCCACTTGCAGCTCCAACAACACTCAAGAAGATTGACACAATCTAGAACAAACCAGTCCACCTGATTGGCACCATATCCACAAAATATTTGTTCCATCCATCGCCAACACACAATGGCAGCAGTGTATACCATCTACAAGATGCACTGCAGAAGTTCACTGAGCTTCCTTAGATGCACTTAAAAATCACCATCTACAAGGGCAACTGCAGGAGATAATGGGAATGCCACCACCTATAAGATCATCTTTAAGCTACCCATTATCATAACTTGGAAATACATTTTTGCCCCTTCACTGATGCAGCATAAAGTCTTGAATTCCTTCCTAACACCAATGTCTCAAGAGCAACTAAGGTTGGGCAGTAAATGTTAGCCCTACCAGCAAAGCCTAATTCCCTTGAATAACTATAAAAGATGAGAAGATTCTCAAAATTTGTTTTAGATTCAGACTTCAACAATGCTGCTCTGTGCTGCTTTCCTTCAGATGTATATTTTTTGGACTTTCTAATTTACTCATGATTATCAAAATATCTACTGATTCGGTTTACTTCTTTGCTGTTAAGATGAACCTCATGGAAATTACAAAATTGGAAGCTTGGAACAAAAAGCAAAAAGAAAGCATGACTAATGGCACTGTATCAACAGTTCCCCGATGAAAGTATCCGCAATTTGCATTTAATTTGCACTCAATGTATTAAAATATCCTGAGATCCTTTGCAGCAAAAATAATTTGACAATGCTTGAACCTGGATGTTCAAGTGACCAGAAATAGACAAATACAGAGTTTTCAAAGGTTTGCAGAGCAAGGATATATTCCAGAACTAAGCAGAGGATCATGCCTTCAGAGGATTTGAGTAGAAGGACAAAAATATAACCTTGCTCTGAAAGTAAATTCAAAGCTGTAACCTGTGATATGATTTTCTATTTACCAATTTCTTCCTTTTTTTCCTGAACGCTCTTACCTGGAATAATAACCATTCCATTGGTCCATGCAATCTCATGAATCGAAGGCCAGATATTGGAAATGCCCAGCCTAAGCCACTGTCAAAACAGTTGCATTTAATCTTGTTCTCTCACACTATTCACACAAAAATGCTCCTTTAATTCTAACATCAGTGATCATACCTTCAGTTTATTCTCCTTCTGCTTTGTTTTTATTTTAATTGCCACTTTAGTTAACAAAATAATAATGACCAGATAACCTGTTTCTGATTAGCTCAGACACCAGATATACTTCAAAATACAGTCAGAGAAACCTTTATAATTACTGAGTAAGTGGATGTGGCATCACAGTTTAATTTCTCATTCAAATGATGGTATCACTGACAATGCAGTGATGCCTCAATATTTCATTGTAATGCCAGACTTGATTTTTATGCTCACAACTTTTACATTTATCAAATCACTTGTCTTTTTTTTTTCATCTGTAACCACCACCTGTAAATCACCAATGTTTCCAGTTGAAGAATTTAGATGCAAAGCTCATTCAAGGCAATGGTGAGGGAGAGCAGGAGGGGAATGAATCATAACGGAGTTGGACCAAACCCAACTCTTCTTTCTGTGTTCTATCCAAACCCAGCTCTTTCTTTCTATATCCAGAAGTGCCACACAATTGAATGACTTTCCCACCCCCAAAATGACTGACATTTTTTTCCCTTTAAAAACACCAACCTCCACCGATAAAACACTTATGTAGCCACTTAAATATTTACCATATAAAGTCTGTGAAGGGCAATTGAAACCTTCAAAAATGAATGGGGAGGTAGAGAGAGGGGGAAGGAACCAAATCCAGCGTTAAATATGAAGGTTAACGAGGTTCATCTGTTCTCAATCAACTCTGGAGCCTGACCTGGAGGGCTTCTTGAGGTGCAGTGGTAGTGTCCATATCTCTGTTCCAGGAGGCCTGTGTTCAAGTCCCACCTGCTCCAGAGGTGTGTAATAATATCCCTGTACAGGTTGATTAAAAAAATAGATTCTGGCTTGACCTGACTTTCCGAGGCTGATCCATTAATTGCGATGGTGCAAGAAAGAGAAATGTTATAGGATAAACTAAGCCCTCATCTTCAACCAGAGGTATAGTGATCAAGACCTGTCCATGGCAGGGAAGGTCAAAGACCAGCATCCCAAGCCACTGACCTGGGGAACCTTAAACAATCAAGATCCTTCCTTATCCAAACCTGAAATCGCACTGTTCAAGGGAACAGGAACAGTTGCTGTCAGTTAAAAACAAGCCAGTACAAGGTGGTCTGCCATAATCCTCAAGAGAAAACAATGACAACACAACCACTAATGACTCATAGGACCCTCAGAGAAGTCATTTCTGACTCATTGCATTTCTACAGGAGCTTTATACACATTCAAAGAAATTGATAAAACCACCCCAGTCTTTCCTGGTAAAGCACAGATACTTTGATGGAGGAGAGTATAGAATATAAAGCAAATAGAATATGCAGTCAATTAGGCAAGACATGGGGGAGGATGTGGAGTACTGTGTTTATTTTTCCAGTACTCTAAGAATAGCTACTGAATATGAAAAGAACTTTTGCAAAGTGATATCAAACCACGTGGAAGTGGAAGATGTGTCGACCGAGTTCCCAGAGATGGCCTTTTCTGTTGACCCTTTGTATAGTTATATTTAATAAAGTCTATTAATATTCACCTGCCTGAGGATAGATCTGATTTTACTCATATCATTTTCTCTCCCTTGACCAATGTAGCTAATTGTAGGTCTCATATTGCTGAGAAGAGTTAATTTAGCACAGAGCAGAAGTTTAACATGCAACTATATGGTATGGTACCATATTATGTGATACAATGTTGAGAGATCTGAAAATATTATTTTTGAAGACATCAACAGACAATTAATTTCATTGTTCACTTCTAGTGTTTCATTGCTCCAGCTATTTTAATGGTTCCCTGACTGTTAGAACAATAGTGGCAGCTTTCAACTGTTCATGAGCATCTGCATTGATTTTAGAGTCACACAAACAATATAATTAATTCCACAGGGAAACTGCAATGCTATGAATGAAATACCTCTACAAAAGTCCATAAAGGTATCTCTGGGACAGACTTATGCATTGATGAAATCTGTTTCTTTTCAGCGAGAATAAGCATTGCAGGGTCCTTTTGTAAAGACTCTAACAGGATATACATATTTTATTGGCAAAGGGGAACCATAAGATTATTTTTTTGCAAATGTGCTTGTTCTACCTCTGAAAGCATAGCCAGACTATAACTAAACTTCAATTGTACAAGGGAAAGGGGGAAAGAATATAATCCATAATATTCACTCTTTGCTACATAAAGTGTTCTTTATTGACATTATTACAGTTTTGATGTTAGTAATGAACATGATGTGTGAAATATAAAAAAAGAATTAATAAAATGATTGAAAAATGTATCTTTGTCTGTTCAACTTTCAAAACTTAAATTATTTAAATAACTTCACTTTATGTTCCATTTTAGTAGGACCTAACTGAACTGGAACAAAGTACATTTGTCACATTAATACACTAGAAATGTAACATTGAGTCTTGATTTCTATGGATGGCAATATACAGCCAGTATACTCATTTTTTTTAACCACTCCATTTGCACATATGGCCTCACTGGCATCTTGAGATCTCATAAGATGTATCCCATAGAGTTCAAAGAAAATTAAGTAATTCTGACATTGAACAAAATTGTTTAGTGCTGTACTGGCTTCAATGGAAATGAAAAACCAGAGAGAGATATATCAGACAGTTGATTTAATATTGTCACTTCACTCTGTCACACAAAGTTAAAATTGCTCTCAACATTCAAGGTTAACAATCTCTAAAACACATGGCAGCAGTTGGTCCACAGTTGTTTTCCATTGTTTAATTCCTTTATTTATGTTAATGAATTTTCTATCGAAATACCTTCCAGAAGATAGAAGAACAAATTACTGCAGATATTATAGCATAAATGCTGTCCCCTCCATACTTCGCTCCAGCTCTGACAAAGAGTCATCTAGACTCGAAATGTGAGCTTGCTCTCCCTCCATGGATGCTGTCTGACCTGCTGTGATCTCCAGCATTTATTGTTTTCATGACAGAAAATATGACTCTCTCTAATTATGACTTCTTTTGGAGAAGCCACAGTGCCCTGACTGCTAAACATTAGGCTTTACAAGTCACTTGCTGAGAAACAAGTAATCAGATATCGCAGAAAATCAGTCAGCAGACAATTACCATAGAGGTAAAGGTGAGGACTGCAGATGCTGGAAACCAGAGTTTACATCAGAGTGGTTCTGGAAAAGCACAGCAGGTCAGGCAGCATCTGAGGAGCATCGAGTCCATCTACCTCTCTCCTGCCGGATATGTTCTATTAAAGATATAGAAGATTGTTACTGTTCTTGCATCAAGAGTCAATAAATAACAGATGTTGGATGTTAGAATTAACTTTTGATATAACGATACCAGATGCCTCCACATAGTGACTCAGGTTATACTTTGATTAGGTTACTCAGCTCAGTTGGCTGGATAACTAATTATGATACAGAGTCATGTTAACATTGTGGGTTCAAGTCTTGTGTTGGCTGGGATCACCGAGAAGGTTCGTCTTTTCACATTACCTGAGACGTGAAATCTTTCAAGTTAAATTCACCAATAGCTATCTTTATTTAATAAGAGTGATCTATGGTCTTCTAGAACTATAGTAATTTTAACTTCGTACAAAATTATGAGGCTTTCTTATTTGACAATAGTAACTGCATTTGCAATTGCTTCAATGTAAAGTATGATGAAGCATTTCAAAAAGCTATGATCATGTTTCCAGTTGGTTGACTATGCCTGGGCAGGAACTTTGGAAGAGTTACTTGATGAAGTCCAATCTTTTGGTCTTCCACCATAGCCTTTCAAATTTTCACTTCTGAAATATTTTGTTCAATTCCATTTTGAAAATTGTTACTGAGTCTCACGCCAACATTCTTTCAGGCTCAGCATTCCAAATCACAACAACTTGCAATATATTTGGCTGAGAGAGGATCAGGACTGGCAGCTGAATGCCCCAGGATTTAGATGTTTCAAGTGTGACAGAAAAAGATGTAAAAGGGAGTGAAGGAGTTGCATTACTGGTAAAGGAATATCTCACACCTCTACTGAGGGATGATACATCAGAGGACTCCGGCAGCGAGGCAATATAGAGAGAACTCAGGAATAAGAAAAGTAAAATCACAATGCTGGGGTATAATACAAACCTCCCAAAAGCCAGCAGGAAATAGAGGAGAAAATATGAAGACAGATTTTGGAAAGATGTACAAACAGCTGTTGTTGTGATGGGTGATTTTAATTTCCCTATATTGATTGGGACTCATTACCTGCCAGGAGCTTGGATGGGCAGAATTTGTAATGATCATTCAGGAGGGTTTCCTGACACAAATGTGAACAGTACAACCAGGGAAAGAGTTACACTGGTTTGGGGAAAAGAGACTGGCCAAATGAGTGAAGTTTCAGTGAGGAAGCATTTTGGGAGTAGTGACCATAATACTTTGAGTTTTAAGATACTGATGGATAGGGATAACAGCAGTCCTTGGGTGAAGGTGTTAAATTGGAGGAAGGCAAAGTACGACAATATTAGGAGACAGGACTCCTACTTGCAGAGCACTTCAGAAAACAAATCCGGGACACCCATTCCAAACAACCCCACCACCCCTTGGTCAAATACTTCAACTCCCTCTCCCACTCCGCCAAGAACATGCAGGTCCTGGGCCTCCTCCATTGCCAAACCTCAACCACCCGACACCAGGAGGAAGAACGCCTCATCTTCTGCCTAGGGACCCTCCAACCACACGACAGCAGTGTGGATGTCTCAAGTTTCCTTATTCAGGGCTCTTTCCAGAAATGTCGATTCTCTGGCTCCTCGGATGTTGCCTGACCTGCTGTGTTTTTCCAGCACCACATTCTTGACTACATCAGTATTAGGCAGGAACTAGAGAACGTTGACTGGAGGTGGTTGCATGAGATAAATCCACATCAGACATGTGGGAGTATTCCAACCAGCAGTTAATGAGAGTTCAGGAGTGGCACATTCCTGCAAGAATGAAGGATAAGTATGGCAAGTTACATGAACCTTGGATGATCAGGGATGTTATGACCTTGGTCAGAAAGAAAATGGAAGCTATGTAAGGTTGAGGAGGATGGGAACTGATGAAGCTGTTGAAGCAAATAAGGAAAGTAGGATAGAATTTAAACAAGGTATTAAAGGGGCTAAGAGGGGTCATGAAAAGTCATTAGCAAACAGGATTAAGGAGAATTTGAAGGCTTTTAATACATATATAAAGCAAGAGGGTAGCCAGGGAAAGGGTTGGCCCACTCGGGGACAAAGGGTGGAATCTATGTATGGAGTCAGAAGAGGTCGGTGAGATTCTAAATGAATACTTTGTGTCGGTATTCACCAAAGAGAAGGAATTGGTGAAGGATGATCTCAGGGAAGGAAGTGTTGCATTTCTTTCAAAAAGGAAGAAGTGTTGATCATCTTAAAAGGTATTAAGGTAGATAAGTCTCTGGATCCTGATGGCATCTATCCCAGAATATTGAGGGAGGCAAGAGAATGAATTGCTGGAGCATTGACAGACATCTTTTTAGCGTCTATAGACACAGGTGAGGTCCCAGAGGACTGGAGAATAGCTATGTTGTTCCAGTATTTAGAAGGGTAATAGGGATAATCCTGGAAATTACAGGCCAGTGAGTCTCACATCAGTTTAGGAAACATTATGAAGAAAGCTTCTCAGGGAGAAGATCTATACGCATTTAGAAGTAAATGGACTTATTAGTGATAGGCAGAATGGTTTTGTGCAGGGGAGGTTGTGTCGCAGTAACTTGATCAAGTTTTTTGAGGAGGTGATGAGGGAAAATTGATGTTGTCTACATGGACTTCAATTAAGCTTTTGACAAGATGCTTCATGGCAGACTGGTACAAAAGGTGAAGTCACATAGCATCAGGATTGAGCTAGCAAGATGGATACAAAACTGGCTTTTACATAGGAGACAGAGGGTAGCAATGGAAGAATGCTTTTTGGTTTGGAGGGTTGTGGTGTTCCATAGGGATCAGTGCTGGGATCTCTACTGTTCGTGTTCTATACAAATGATTTGGAGGAAAACATAGTTGATCTAATTAGAAAGTTTGCAAATGATACAAAGTTTGGTGGAGTTGCAGATAGTGAGGAGGATTGTCAGGGGATACAGCAGGACATAGATCATTGGAGGCATGGGCAGAAAAATAGCAGATGGAGTTTAACCTAAACAAATGTGAGGTGATACGTTTTGGAAGCTCAAATTCATGTGGAAATCAAACAGTGAATGGCAGAAACCTTAAAAGTATTGATATGCAGAGGGATCTGAATGTGCAAGACCACAGACCATTGAAGGTAGAAGCACGGCTAGATAAGGCGGCAATAAAGGCCAAAGGCATGCTTGTTGCATTGGAAGGGGCATTGAGTAAAAGGATAGCCAAGCTATGCTACAGTTTTAAAAAAACTTTAATTAGGCCACACTTAAAATATTATGTACAGTTCTGGTCGCAACACTACCAGAAGGATGTGGATGCTTTGGAGATGGTACAGAAAATGTTTACCAGGATGTTGCCTGGTATGGGGTTTTAGCTATGAAGAAAGGTTTGATAGACTAAAACTTTCAATGGAACACAAGAGGTTAAGGGATGACCTAATGGAAGTTTATAAGATTGTAACTGGCATGAATAGCGTGGAAAGTTTAAGGCTTTTTCCCAGGGTAGAGGGGTTAATTACTAGGGTTCAAGGTGCAAGGGGGGAGTTTAAAAGAGATGTACGAGGCAATGATTTCACACAAAGGTGGTGAGTGTCTGGAACACGCTGTCAGAGGAAGTGGTGGAAGCAGGCACAATAGCAGCATTCAAGAAGCACCTGGATGACTACATGAATAGGGAGGGAATACAAGGATATGGATTGTGTAAGTGAAGACACATTTTAGCATGGAAGGGCAAAATGTGGCAGCACAGGCTTGGAGGGTCAAAGGGCCTGTTCCTGTGCTGTATTGTTCTTTGTTCTTTTGTTCGTTGTATGCACTAAAAACTCTTCTTTTGATTCTTTTGCCAATTACCTTAAATCTAGTCACCAACTCTCTCACCAATTAGAACAGTTTCTCTTCATTTATTCAACCAAAATCCTTCAAAGCTTTATGAAGTCTATACTTAAACTTCAGTTGTCGTGATTGTAGTGAGGTCAGTGAATATGAGTTCCCTGACTGGGGCTGTTCATCTGGATCCAATGAGGGACCCCTGGCTGAGAGATATAAACAGTGTCAGAGGTTCTGCTCACTCTGAGAGCTGACTCTGAGGAAGCTAACCAGTGTCAAGTTATATGCACGTGTAAATAAAAGGTGACTTGGTGATGGGGTAGTGGTTTCTGTGGAGTAATTTCATGAGTACTTTAAAATGAAAACATTTGGTTTGTCTCAACTAATGAAGTAAATGAGATCTCTCTCATTTGCAATACTGAGTCTCACTTGCACCCTCTCCAAGACCTTGACACCTTTTCAAGACCCAGAATTGAACAAAGTACTCTCGCTGAAGCCTGATCAGTAATTCATCAAATTTTAGCATGGCTTCCTTGCTTTTGCATTTTATACCTCCGTTGAAAAAGACCGAGGTCCTGTGTATTTTTAATCAGGTTTCTCAATCTCGACTTCCACTTTCATAAGTAAATTCAATGGAAATCAAAGTTGGCAACGCTGTATAACAGGCAGCTGATCCAACATTGCCTGTTGCAACTTTTAGTTAAAGTCAAGATGACTTCCCTTGTCTGATGACACAAACCTTGTCAGACATGCGACATGATTCCAAGTGGTTGGTCAATATTCTGCCTGACAACATAATTACCTTTATTATAATGTGATGTGATATCTGGGTACCATCCACTTCATGGGTTATGGTTGGGGCAGAATGCTGCCACCATTCTCTTTTCTATGTTTTTAAGTGGCTGTCCAATCGTCACTGGTGGAGAACAGACCATAAATAAATCTTAGCAGAAGTGGCACATGTCTTCATCACAGGGTGTATTGCATAGCAATAGCGATGTGCAGGCTACATTAACTGTTCAGCATGTTAAACAGTCCTCAAGGGGTAGAAGAGACACATATGTTCCAAAAAATGCCAGATTCCAATCAATACTCCCCCAACTCTGTGATATATCAACAGATTAGGTCGAGCTCAGTATAGCTCCAGCGTTAAGTCCTCCAGACCCAATACGATACACAGCAATCTTCATTTATATCTCTAAGTTTGCCTGCCAGAATTAGGAATTGGCATACTGCTAACCCTTCAATAAAAGCAGAGTTTCTGCAAAAGGAGAGGAAATAGTCAAAATAAAATATAAAAGTGCAAGCTAAATCTCTTTTTGTCTTCCTCTGCTTATAATATCAGCACACAGCGTACTGATGCAGTGAAATGAAGGCAGGTCTATATGTTTTTAATCTAATCTTGTGCCCTGAAAGTGTATTGTTCAGACAATGACTAGCAATAGCTATCTGCAGAGCAACATGTGCTGCATTGTGTAATGAAAATTGAATTATATGCTGGACTATGAGCCAGATATTGGTCAGCCTTCGATCTTAGACACATTGGATGTGACGTAGTTAAAAATCAGACAACCCCAGGTTATAGTCCAACAGGTTTATTTGGAAGCACTGGCTGTCGGAATGCTGGTCTTTTATCAGGTGGTTGTGACATGTTGCCTACCTGTGCCAGCATTGGATGAGGTAGACAGAATAAAAAAATAGTGCATCCACCTAATGTCCATGATCACTGTTTGAATAAGAGCAGCACTCTTGCTACGCATCTCTCTGTGGTGCCACTTTCTGTCTCTGTCCACTACAGGAGGAATTGTTAAAGTACGACACGACCCAAGTTTTTTAAAATACAGTCTCTTTGAAAAGAAGCTCTGTGAATACATGACAGACTTAAGCTAAACTAGGGAGAGAATAGGGCTCCTCAAAGATCAGCAAGGCGGCCTTTGTGTGGAGCCGCAGAAAATGGAGGGATACTTAAGAAGTATTTTGCATCAGTATTTAATGTGGAAAAGGACATGGAAGATATAGAATGTAGGGAAATAGATGGTGACATCTTGAAAATGTTAATATTACAGAGGAGGAAGTGTTGGATGTCTTGAAACGCATAAAGGTGGATAAATCCCCAGGACCTGATCACGTGTACCCTAGAACTCCGTGAGACTAGGGAAGTGATTGCTGGGTCACTTACTGAAATACTTGTATCATTGATAGTCACTGGTGAGATGCAGGAAGACTGGAGGTTGGCAAATGCGGTGCCACTGTTTAAGAAAGGTAATAAGGACACGCTAGGGAACTATAGATCAGTGAGCCTGACGTCGGGGGTGGGCAAGTTGTTGGAGGGAATCCTAAGGAACAGGATATATACGTATTTGGAAAGGCAAGGACTGATTAGGAATAGTCAACATGGCTTTGTGCATGGGAAATCATGTCTCATAAACTTGATTGAGTTTTTTGAAGAAGTAACAAAGAGATTGATGAGGGCAGAGCGGTAGATGTGATCTATAAGGACTTCAGTGAGGCATTCGACAAGGTTCCACATGGGAGACTGGTTAACAAGGTTAGGTTTCACGGAATACAGGGAGAACTAGCCATTTGGATGCAGAACTGGCTCAAAGCTAGAAGACAGAGGGTAGTGGTAGAGGATTGTTTTTCAGTCTGAAGGCCTGTGACCAATGGAGTACCCCAAGGATCGGTGCTGGGTCCACTAATTTTCATCATTGATATAAATGATTTGGATGTGAGCATAAGAGGTATAGTTAGTAAGTTTACAGATGACACCAAAATTGGAGGTATAGTGGAAAACGAAGAAGGATACCTCAGATTACAACAGGATCTTGACCAGATGGGCCAATGGGCTGACAAGTGGCAGATGGAGTTTAATTCAGATAAATGCGAGGTGCTGCATTTTTGGAAAGCAAATCTTAGCAGGACTTATACACTTAATGGTAAAGTCCTTGGCAGTGTTGCTGAACAAAGAGACCTTGGAGTGCAGGTTCATAGCTCCTTGAAAGTGGAGTCACAGGTAGATAGGATAGTGAAGAAGGTGTTTGGTATGCTTTCCTTTGTTGGTCAGAGTATTGAGTACAGGAGTTGGGAGGTCATGTTGCAGCTGTACAGGACATTGGTTAGGCCAATGTTGGAATATTGCGTACAATTCTGGTCTCCTTTTTATCGGAAAGATGATGTGAAACTTGAAAGGGTTCAAAAAAGATTTACAAGGATGTTGCCAGGATTTAAGGTACAGGGAGAGGTTGAATAGACTGGGACTGTTTTGCCTGGAACATCATAGGCTGATAGGTGAGGTTTACAAAATCATGACAGCATGGCTAGGATAAATAGACAAAGTCTTTTCCCTGGGGTGGGGGAGTCCAGAACTAGACTCCCCCACCCCAGGTATATGAATAGGAAGGGTTTGGAGGGATACTCACCGGGTGCTGGCAGGTGGGACTAGATTGGGTTGGGATATCTGGTCGACCAGCTATCCCAACTCTATAATCAATTTGGAATGCTCAGGCTCATAAGAGTTGTCACAATGTGCCAAAGAAAGGACTCCCACTTTACTGTTGCTGCACTGGACACATTGGTCAAACAATGAGAAGCCAGAGGGGGGATTATGTTTTGGCCATTGTGCAGGAATACTTCAACACCTTTCCTCATGGAACAAGTGGCAAGGACAGTTAATGCCCAGCATTACCTGAAGATTTAGCATCAGTGGAATGAAAAGTTTCATAATCCCACTTAGGGGATCCAGATGAGTGAATCCATCTGCAAATCTTTGACTTACCACATTGCATTTCACACTGTTGTACGCACCACTGTCCTGTCATTCACTCATCTGCACATCCTGTTGCATGCCTTTCCACAACTCAGCAAAGTTGTTTTGGCAGGCAGAACACACAAACATGATGGCACACGGTCAAGGGCATTCTGCCCTCTCTCTCACAGGAGACAAGAACAGGCAGCAAAACCAGAAAACTGCCAGAAAGCCGTCAATATTCGTGAGAAAATGCCTTACTGAGACTGATGCTGCAGAGCCAGTGTCTTCAGATACTAGTGAGACCATGCACACCTCACCATCATCCTTAATATGATGTGACCATGGAACCCCTTGTTCTTTCCTTCCCACATACCTCTACCTCATTCCAACTCTGTTCATAGATTTTGTATAATTCACAAGTAATGCTTTCACAACCTCCACATTTAAAATGCCACTAGAATAAAACGAGTCACTATCTCTTGGCTTTACAGATACCAACTCATATAGTACCACTTCAATAATTTTAAAGGTTGTTGCGAAGAGTGGATAGCAGGAAACACACTGAGCATGTACAGTCGAGATGTTTATTGATTTGGTAATCCTGCTGACAACTCCTGTTGCCAAGGAAGACCAAGAATGTCTCTTGCTGTAACAGAGAATGGGGCAACACTTTGAACTCATCCTTCCAACAAATGGTCAACAACACTAATTCGGAAAGGATGGAACAAGCCACGGCTGGTGGCCACTTCTTAACCTGCGCTGAGCAGGAATGAAATGCTTTTAACATGTCAGTGCTCCAGTGAAAATTTAGACAGACATCATGAGAGCTATCTTGCACTACTTGAAGGCTCAAATGGCTGCCATCTTGACCATACATATCAGTGCTTAAAGTTGCTTGTATGATCTCTCAGGATTCTAGCAAACTCTTCTCCAGTAGATTACAAGAAATGCTAAAGCAGCACTCTGAGGGAGTAGCATTAGCTGCATGTAACATTAATTTGCCTTTCTCTTACTATAACAATATTCATGTTTCCACTACTCTGATTCCCCTAGTATCCCTGCTGTTGCCTATCAGCCAACTAGTTCAGACTAGAGCACCAATGCTGAGGTGGTGTAGTCCACAGTTGGTCCCTCAAGCCCAGAACTGCTCAAAATCATCCTGTAAGTTCTTGTGCAGTCTCTATTATATAAGGCAATGGTTCTGAAAGGGTTAATGTTGTAGATTGCATTAAGGTTTAATGATATCATACCTGCTTGGAGGGGAATAAGGAAGAATGTATTAGATTTATTTTATGTCTATGCAAGATGAATAAAAAGTGACAGAGAGAGAAAAAGCAAATTTGATCAGGGTTTTGCTTATTCAGTTTCTCTTTGCTTCTGCCCTTGCTGCAGAAAAAAAATGGTTCTTTAAATACAAAAGAGTTACTTGGACTGTCACATGACTTCTCTCCAAACTCCCAAATAATGCAACTATGACCATGGTTACTGGATTCCCATTGCTTGGCTTACATGAGTTGATTACATCTGAATGCATTGCTTTTATCGTCTGTGCTGCATGGCACAAAAGATCACATCTAATGGTGTGCTCCCCACCCTGGTTATCGAGGTCATTGTTGGGATGCTTTGTATTAGGATAGGAGGTGGCCTCCATTCACACACCTTCAATGGAATTGTTCCTGGTGAAGCTTGATAAAGAAGTTGTTGATGTTTCAAGCACTTTCGAATACAGAACGTACCATGAGGCAAATGGTGTGATATCTTTCAAATCACTGGAATAAAACTTCAGTCTTTTTTTGGAAATTCATTTAATAGTTTCCAGCTAGTAAATACATGAAATAATTGTATTATTATAAATCATGGCTTTGTCACAGTGCTATTAGCTGTCCTCTTGATTTAATTAAACTCAGACACGATACATGCAAAATTAAAACTTTAAATGGACAATCACTTATATAAACTTTCTGCAATCTTTCATTTCTGTTTCCATCCATTTTCCATTCTTGTTGATCTATATCATTGTTATGTTTGTAAAGTTATGCATATTTGTCCTGATAACTCCAATGATTTTTAAACAGTACATTAGGAAAAGAGAATTCTCATTGGGTACCATGGAGAAATGGTGTCCCAGACCTAATATTAAAAATTCTAATTCAGTCTTATACTTGTGCCTAACTGGAAAGACTTGTGTAGATTGGTCATGGCATATAGTAAGCAACTGTTCTAGTTCCCTTATTTTATTTTCTCATCCATGCAGGGTTGCTTCCCTTTTCTATTAACTTTAGATTTGTTCATGTTTCCTCTACCAACCAGGATCCATATATTCAGCACACATCATTATGTGCAACCACATTAGTGACATTTCTATCCTCTTTAATTAAGAGATCAACTTTGTTCGCAGGCAATTCCAAATGTTTCACTATATCTTATAGATGTATCGTTCTTATTTGCT
This sequence comes from Chiloscyllium plagiosum, assembly GCF_004010195.1. Taxonomy (NCBI): domain Eukaryota; kingdom Metazoa; phylum Chordata; class Chondrichthyes; order Orectolobiformes; family Hemiscylliidae; genus Chiloscyllium; species Chiloscyllium plagiosum. The sequence goes on along the minus strand of NC_057713.1, from coordinate 114,606,900 downwards.
CCTCTTGCAGTTTGAGATCCTGATTAGTATTGAATTCTAATAAAGTTTTCTTGTGATTTAAGATCTTTGATCTTGTGGTCTTGGCAGCTGAACCTAAACTATTTCCAAGTGAGGCCCCCATGTTAAACACAGTAGAGGCATTGTTCATCAAGTTTCTCTTTCTTCAGACAGTGCGCCCTAGGGCTTTTGGAAAATTAACCAGATTGTAGTATTTGTTTCCCATTCATAGACACAAAGTCATCCATTACTTGCAATGATTAGTGAAACAGAAGGGCTGTTTTAATTTTATATCACTTACATGTGAGTCAACTTTAACATTACAGTGATTTCCTCATGATGGACATCAAGATACTGTTTAATGGAAATGAGTGCCTTTTTAAAAGAATCATCTGATCATTCTCATGTTACATGTTCAATTAAAATAACTACTTCTGCCTTCTTCTCTGCAAAGAAAAATAAACACTCACATAGCTGCCAGCACAATAATCTGAGTCAGGGAGTTATATGAACCATTCAGTGACGCAACATGATATAATCCTGAGATGGAGAGAACAGTCAGAGAAATAAAGCTTGAGATGGAGACTAGAACACTAAAAACATTTTGCATTGGACTGTAGAAATGTATATAGTTTTAACAAGGGGTTGGAATTACCAAACCATGACTACATCCAGACTACTGGTATAAAACGGCAGATAAGGACAATTTGCCATTGAACACCATACTGGACAGAAACAAACTGAGCCTTATAGTATGAGAGAGCGAAAGAACACGCAAAAAAAGAAAGATTGAGATGGAAATTAGTGTACTAAAAGCATTTTGTGTTAGACCGTTTTAATAAAGTTTTGGATGTACCACAGCTACCTCGTGTCTGTTGGTATAAAACAATAGATAAGAACAATCTATCAGTCCAATACCTTAATTTACTGGAATTAACTGAGCCTTAAGATAAAGACAGACTAGACCCTGGTGCAGACCTTCAATCTGTAGCCAACCCCATCTCAAATCATGATGGGAGCACAGTAGTCAGCTGTTAGATGCAGCAAGTACTAAGGATTGGAAAATTCACAAATGACCTGAAACTATCCAGGGAAAACAAAACACAATATTGATCCCCAAGAAAAGGAAGGGGACAAGACAATAGACAATAGACAATAGGTGCAGGAGTAGGCCATTCTGCCCTTCGAGCCTGCACCACCATTCATTATGATCACGGCTGATCATCCTCAATCAGTATCCTGTTCCTGCCTTATCTCCATATCCCTTGATTCCACTATCCTTGAGAGCTCTATCCAACTCTTTCTTAAACTAATCCAGAGACTGGGCCTCCACTTCCTTCTGGGGCAGAGCATTCCACACACCCACCACTCTCTGGGTGAAGAAGTTTCTCCTCATCTCTGTCCTAAATGGCTGCGTCCTCTGGTTCGGGACTCACCCATCAACGGAAACATGTTTCCTGCCTCCACAGTGTCCAATCCTTTAATAATCTTATGCGCCTCAATCAGATCCCCTCTCAGTCTTCTAAACTCAAGGGGATACAAGCCAGTCGCTCCAATCTTTCAACATAAGATAGTCCTGCCATTCCAGGAATTGACCTCGTGAACCTACGCTGCACTCCCTCAATAGCAGAATGTCTTTCCTCAAATTTGGAGACCAGAACTGCACACAATATTCCAGGTGCGGTCTCACCAGGGCTCTGTACAGCTGCAGAAGACCAGCAAACGACTTTTGAAATTGAAGAAACTTCAGAAGCAGTGAAGACATCAGGACCAGGAAAAGTTCAGGGGAGAAAGATAACATCTTCAGAAGCAGAACAATGTGACAAGCACATGATGGCTACGCCTAGGAAGCAATCACAATCACTACTCGAGCAACACAAGAACACCGAGGGTCTGCAGAAAGGACAAAGATGGAAACTGTGCAAATTCAAGTTTGAGAAATACAGATAAACCTCACGAATGAAGGTAAAGACTCAGAAGCAACAATTCAGTCCATTCTTGCATGCAGGAGAAAGTGAGGACTGCAGATGCTGGAGATCAGAGCTGAAAATGTGTTGCTGGAAAAGCGCAGCAGGCCAGGCAGCATCCAAGGAGCAGGAGAATCGACGTTTCGGGCATGACCCCTTCTTCCTGAAGAAGGCCTCACGCCCGAAACGTCGATTCTCCTGCTCCTTGGATGCATTCTTGCATGCAATAGGACCAGTGGCTAAGGATGTCCGAATATGGAAAGGAAATAATGAATCAGCAATATAATTTGTGGAGGTGTTGCAGGCTTTTGGCACTTACTGAAATTCAAAATAAAAACAATTGAAAGAGCAAAGTTTAACCAGAGGAATCAGAAACCAATTAAATCTGCTGACACATTTACAAAACAAAACTTTACAGATTAGGAAATAATTGCGACCACAGAGCTTTGAGAAATGAATTCGTCCACAACTAGATAATCTCAGGTGACATTGATAGTGCTTTATTAGATATTACTCAGACAGAGGAAAATCTGAGCCCAAAACAAGTTGTGAATTATGTGAAACAGGTTCAACAGAGGAAGCAATATTAGGCATGAACTCAAAGATGGCTCATCCTCCCTTCAGAAATCACAGAAAAATGCCTGACAAAAGTGCCAAAAGAACAGGAAACAACACATCTCAATTTGATATGTTTACATTGTGGAACAAAAGACACATTAAAAGGAAGCATATGCAGAGTGGGGAAAGAAGTGCTGTGACTGAGAAAAACAGATCATTTTTAAAAATATGCAAGTCGGGAAATGTATCTGAGTCTCAAAGATTAATACAAGCTTCTGATTATGAGACAGGCAGTACAGTGAGTCAATCAACAGATTTCCTGGGAGAAATTAAGGTTCATGACTAACAGTTCTAGTGAGAAATATTAAAGTTAACAAGTTTCTAAACAGAATTTCGGTAAGACACCAGGAGAGCAGTTTCAGTTTTTACAGACCATTTGGAATGGCTTGACAGAGTTCAGCCAATTACTCTGAAATTAAAAGGGCCGCGAGGTACAGATCTGGAAGTGAAAGGAGCAGATTATCATGGTTCTTCAAAATAAAGATAAGAGAATTACTGAAACTCATTATGTGTTGCAGGATCAGCAAACATCTTAGTTCTTTTACAGAATCTCAATGAAGTTATACAAGACCACAGTGGGCGAAGCTTTAGGAATGAATTTCCAAAACTGTTCCAAGGGCTGGGAAAGCTGAGAAAAGAGCAGAACATTACACTGCACTCAGATATTAAATCTATTTGCTTATTGACTTCAAGAAGATGATGCACTTTGTGGTTTTCTATATGTCAGCCCATGTAACACACACCACAAAGACCACAAAGATCACTTAATCTGCACTACCAGCAGCCTTTCTCCTCAAGCACTTCACCCCACACTATTGCCTAAATGCAGCCCCCTCCACACTTCACGTCAGCTCTGATGAAGAGTAATCTAGATTCAAAACATTAGCTTGTTCTCTCTCCATGGATGCTGTCTGACCTGCTGTAATTTCCAGCATTTTTTGTTTACACCACAAAGAATGGGCTCTTGTTGTGTCAGATATCTTGAAGTTTATCAACAATACTGACTTCTTACCAGGGCTACCACATTTACACATGTGTAAATTACGCACATAGAATATATCTGCTGTACTTACTGATAGCTAACTAACTAAGGACGCAGAGATAATGACCAAAGTTGAGGAGGGTACCTTTATGTTAGATCATAACATGTTATGTAACTGTCTTAAAGGTAGAACATTGGTGTGGTCTGGAATCTATGCAATAGTACAACAAAGAGTACTTTATCCTTTAGTGCGTGAAGGCAACAGTTCATGATACAACAAGGAGTAATTTCACCAGTTTCAGAACCAACATTATGGTGCTCAGGATTAGTAACAGTCATAGAACGAAGTGGCAAGATCAGGCTTGTGTTGATATTAAACAGCTCACCAAAGCATGAATAGGGATACTGACCAGGTGCAATGTGATATGGTAGTCAAAGAGTGTGGTGCTAGAAAAGCACAACTGGTCAGGTAGCATCCAAAGAGCAGGAGAATCGATGTTTCAAGCATAAGCTCTTCATCAGGAATGGGGCTAGTGGCCTAAGGGGACTGAGACATAAATAGTGGGGGGGAGGGGATGTTGCTGGAGGCAAGGTAGCTGGGAACATGATGGTAGATGAAGGTGGGGGTGAAGCTGATAGGTCAGAGAGGAGGGTGGAGCAGAAGGTATAAAGGAAGATGGACAGGTAGGACAATTCAAGAGGGCAGTGCCAAGTTGGAAGGTTGGATCTGGGATAAGGTTGGGGGAGGGACACTTCAACTCTGATCTCCAGCATCTGCAGTCCTCACTTTCTCCTATGTGATATGGTAGCCCTGGTAAGTAGTCAGTGTTGACCCCGGTCTTTGTACTGAAAACAAAAAAATGCTGGAAATTACAGAAGGTCAGGCAGCATCCATGGAGAAAGAACAAGCTAATGGGATTAGTTTAGAGTGGCAACATGGTCAGCAGAGACATGGTGGACTGAAGGGCATGTCCCTGTACTGTCCTGTTCATTTTTCTATATATGTTTAAAACCAAAAGTATCTCTTGTCATCCATAGATCATAGCTCAGCATGATTATCAAACAGTATTGTTTCATAAAATGAGATGCCGCCAGTGTATTCTGACAGATATTACTTATCAATAATCAAGGTTGTTATCCATGCCAACCAGTTTTCCTATTTGTCTGTGTTTGGCACATATCCCGCTAAACATTTCCTATTCATGTACCTATCTAATGTCTCTTGATTGTTGTAATTGTACCCACCGCTACCACTTCGTCTGGTAGCTCATTCCACCCTCTGTGTGAGAATGTTGCCCCTCAGATCCTTTTTAAATCTTTGCCCCTCATCTTATATCTGTGCTCTCTAGTTTTAGATTCCCCTGCCCTGAGGAAAAGACCTTGGCTATTTACCTTATCTATGTCCTTCATGATTTTATAAACCTCGAAAAGGCCACCCCACACCTTCCTACTCTCCAGGGACAAAAGGAGCCCGAGCTTATCCAGCCTCTCGTTATAACTCAAACTCTCAGTCTCAATAATATCCTTGTCAATCATTTTTGCATCTTTTCCAATTTAATAACATATTTTCTGTAGCAGGGTGACCAGATGTATATACAGTACTCCAAATGTGGCCAATGATTTGTACAGCTGTAATATGACCTCCCAACTCCTGTACTCAATGATCTGACAAATAAAAGCAAGCATGCTAAAAGCCTTCTTCATCACTCTGACTATCTGTGATACCACTGCCAGCTTTGTACTCGACTATACCTGCACCTCCAGGTCTCTTTGTTCGAGAACACTCCTCAAAGCCCTACCATTAATTGTGTAAATCCCACTCTGGTTTATTTTACCAAAATGTAACACCTCGCATTTATCTAAATTAAACTCCACCTGCCATTCTGCAGCCCACTGGCCTAGTTGGTCAAGATTCTATTGTAATTTTAGATGTCCTTCTTCACTGTCCATCATGCCACTAACTTTGTTGTCATCTGCAATAGGGCCAATATTCTTTTAACCACCTTCCATTTGGCACTTCTTTAAGGTAGAAATTTTTCAGCATATGAACATCAATATTTTCCAAGATAATTTTCCATTCCAGTGGGATAACTCCTGTATCTAGAGACCAACCTTCCTGACGGTATTCTTGGCCGTCATTCTTTGATGGATGTGGAAGGCTTCTTTAGAGCTTTGGATAGAGGTGAGGGAGGAGGTGTGGGTGCAGGTTTTACAGTTCCTCCGCCTCCGCCGTATCTGCTCCCAGGAGGAGCGGTTCCACCACAGAACACACCAGATGGCCTCCTTCTTTAGAGACCGCAATTTCCCTTCCCACGTGGTTAAAGATGCCCTTCAACGCATCTCATCCACATCCCGCACCTCCGCCCTCAGACCCAACCCCCCCAACCGCAACAAGGACAGAACGCCCCTGGTGCCCACCTTCCACCCTACCAACCTCCGCATAAACCAAATCATCCGCCGACATTCCCCCCACCCCCAAACAGACCCCACCACCAGGGATATATTTCCCTCCCCACCCCTCTCCGCAGAGACCGTTCCCTCCGTGACTACCTGGTCAGGTCCACGCCCCCCTACGACCCACCCTCCCATCCTGGCACTTTCCCCTGCCACCGCAGGAACTGTAAAACCAGCGCCCACACCTCCTCCCTCACCTCCATCCAAGGCCCCAAAGGAGCTTTCCACATCCATCAAAGTTTTACCTACACATCCACTCATATCATTTATTGTATCCGTTGCTCCCGATGCAGTCTCCTCTACATTGGGGAGACTGGACGCCTCCTAGCAGAGCGCTTTAGGGAACATCTCCGAGACACCCACACC